>NC_066324.1:20219882-20524318 GCF_022539315.1 Serinus canaria
GCAGTGGAAAACCCCAGCCTTGGCATATTGTGCCTGCTGGTAATTTCCCCCATTTTCTGAAGGGAAAGTGACAGGATGCACTGCACATTTTTGGTGCACAACACATTTTTGGTACTGTACATTTGCTTTTCTGCCTCTTCTAAATGTCTGTTTTTCTTGAAACACCCCTGACTGGGAATGGCAGGTGTTCACAGTGGTTTTGAGCATGAAGATCACACTCATAGGCATTAGCTAACTATTATTTCCATGCTAACCTCACCCCACAGGAAACTGCTCGAGCCAAGCAGCGACACCCACAAAGGTGCTATCTCTGCTCCGCTGCGCCGCAGGCTTCGGGCGAGGTGTTAACCTCAGTCTGCAAAAAATTTATTGAATTATTTATTTATCTGGGGGGTTTGAAGGCCACTGTGCAGTTTGAAGGAGATGGCTGCTCTCAGAAATATTTTTTTCAATGGCAGCATTTCATTCTTCCAAGCACAAGCCCAGGACTAGGGAAGAGCTCTGGCTGTCGAGCACTGCATTCAACCATTCCAGGCCAGAAGGTTCCAGAGGGACGTTGAAGGAGTCTGACTGCTGGTGGCTGAAATCCCACCAACCCCCAAGAAAGTTGTTTTGTGAGTTAAATATTCTCCCTAATGAAGGTTTTCTGCTGGGGTGGGCTCCTGGTTCCCTTGTTCTCAGCAAGTCCTTCAAGTGCCTCCCAGATTGGGAAGAGGGCAGTGTTCTCAGGATTACTTCAGCCTGCACAGTTTATTCTATTTACCTGGCACACCCTCTGTTTGCCTGTGGATATCTTCAACAGCAAAGACAGTTTGGCCACACTCAAACTCCCTCACTGGAGACAGTTTAGATTAGTTAAAGGTCTTTGGCTTAAGCCAAATCTCCAAAACAAACTTTACCACAAAGCCCATGTTCAGGCAACACTGCTGGTCTCTGATAGAAGATCTTCCTGGCACAGCCCTTTCTGCTCAGGGTAAGGAGGTGCATGTGGCTATTTTTTAATGGCTTTCTCAGTTCTGACAGCAAAATCTTTCCAGACAGCCTGAGCACACGAGCTCCTCTGTTAAATGGCACCTACAAGCTGAGGCCAGAGGCTGCCTGGCAGCTGCACAATGAAGTGAAGGGTGTGATTTAAACCTGAAATCCAGGTGACATCCAGGAGCTTCAAGAGCAAAACATTTTGCCCACCAAAAAGTCTGTCCTTGCCTTTCTTTAACCTAGGATCACAGACTGGTTTGGACTGGAAAGGAAGTTAAAGGTGTTCCAGTGCCACTCCCTGCCATGGGCAGGGACATCTTCCACTATCCCAGGGAGCTCCAAGCCCTGTCCAACCTGGCCTTGGATACTTCCAGGACAAGTCAAGGACAATTTGAGCAAAAGGCAGTGAGCTCTCACATCCACTGGCACCCTCGTGGAGGTGTTAAAGTTTAATGAGCAGCAAAATCACTCTGCCAAGTTGCTCACCACAGACCATTTCAGGCAAAACATCAATTTAAACTAACCACTCTGGTTGCAAGCCTGTGACCACATCTCCTCTGGTATCAAAGCCAGATTCTGCTCCTGCCCTGCCTGCTTTCTAAAGTTCTGCTCCAGCAGTAAAGAAATTGATGCAACAGCCTGCTGCAGCATCAATAAATGCCATGGGAAAGTTACACTGACTCAGCAGGCCCTGAAATCACAGCAGAAATGAGTAAATAACTTTGATTAATAAGCTTTTATAAACTCCTGGATGTCTCACTTTTGCTTTTTCTGCCCTAAAATCAGTGGCCACAATCTGCACTGGATGTCAGAGACCTCTGGGGCTGCACAGAGAGCTCGAGTCCAGCTGTCTGCAGCTTTTAATTAGGAAACAAACACTCAGAGAGAAGCAAAGGGTTTGAGCCACATTCCTACCACAGGTCATATGCATTCTGCCTGCCACCTGCACAGAAGGATGTCCCAAGCTCCAGGAGCAAAGGAAAATGGAAAATAGCCAAGTTAATCCATGAGGGAGAGGATTAGAAGATCTCTATCTCTGGCTCTGGGCTGGCCACTCCATTCCTTGATGTCATTTTTCTTTGTCCTTATCTCAGGCTGGGACCTTTGACCTCACCAATCACATGGGGCCAAGTCATAAATTAACTGAGGCCTCCCTTTGCCACACATGCCTCACCTCCAGCTCCCTTTCCAGCTTGGGTAACAACCTCAACCAGACAAAGCAGCACCTCCTCTGCCTCTACTGAATGGACCCACAAGGTACAGCCTCCCAAGGCATCCCAAAGGATATTCATGCAGCAATCTCATCAATAAAGCTGCAGATTTCAGTGCACCCTTTTGCCCCTGCCACTCTTTTCTTTCACTGCTCCAAAATATTTCCTCCATTTCTAAAAACCTGAAAGTTTTCTATGTTTAACTTTATCCTACAGCAAAATAGCACATTTCCCTCCCTGATCAGGCACCAGTGGCCCCTGCTGGGCACCTCTGTTACTCCAGACAGCAAATATTAAAAAAAAAACTACACCATCACATATAGCAGCTTGTGTTCTCCATTTCTGGTTTCACAAGGTCTGTTTTCCCTTTTTGGATCACATTTGGAAAAGCCATTTCCCACCCATGGAAAACTGCAGTACCCTGGAGATTTCAGAAGTTTCAGAAGCATCACCTCTGTCTGCAATCACATCTGATAACTTGACTGACAAGGACAAACTCCATGATAAAAAAAAAAATACCCAAAGCAAAGACCTTTTCAAGTATGAAATTATTAGAAAGAAAAAAGAAAAAAAAATTAAAAGCAGGTGGAATCTTCCTCACAGACATTTTTGAACTAAGGGGCCCCCAAGGAGGAACTTGTCATTTCAGCAGAAGCCAGGTGATCACTCCCCAAAACCAGAGTATAACTCCAACTTCACAAAGCTCCAAGAGCTTCACTCACCCCAGGGATTTTCAGCAATTCTCCCACCAGCAGGGGCAGCTTGAGGGCAGCCACGCTTCCAGTCACTCCCAGCAGCACATGGAATTTTTCCTGTGCCACAGATGAGCTGTTTCCTGCAGGAATGTCTGGTTCTGGCAGGGAGATGGGCTCCATGCTCCAATGCAGCTGTGCAGGCACAGGAAAACAAAGACACTGGGCTAACAGAGCCTCCAAGCACAGCTCCAATCCCAGCACATTCCCAGCAAGGGGGATCTGACCTGGACCCTGCAGCACCCAGAGCCACCCAGAAAGATGGGATGACTCTGGGTCATCCCCCAAATGTCACTCATCCCACAGGGATTTCAAGCACCAGCAGAACTTTAAGGGCAGCTCAGTGGATAATTACATTTTTCCCTCAGACTCCTAAAATTTGAGCAGAGAGGCCACAAAACTGCTCTGGTAAAGTCCATACCCTCCAAAATTAAGATTCCCTCATGTTGAACATGGTCCAGAATTTAGGGCAGATAAATAAATCAATTCGGGGTAAAATTTTACACCAAGTTCTCTAAAGGCAAACAAACCCCTGCTGAGATGCTTTCCCTCTGCACTCTCTGGTGATTAATAAATGCACAGAGAAGTCTTAATAATTAAAAATGTGGGGCCTCACTGCATGCACAAACATCTTATTTCTCACTGTGTCCCTAAATATTAACAGCAGCAATAGAAATAATTCCCTAGCAGCTCTAATTCAGGTCTGCTGCTTCCTCCTGGCCTCCCTATGCTGCTGCCACACTGATAAAAACCAGAAATTCATGTTTTGGTGGGGAAACTGACACGTATATCTCAAATAAAATCAATTAATGATTAAGCAGCAAATAGCAAATTCAGTTCTTGAAAAATCACTGCAACCAGTGAAGTTTGTTCCACTTTAGTGACGTCCTTGTTGTTCAAACTGTTTGGAATCACTTTGGGTGGAATGAAGAAGATGGACACAGGCTGTCCTGATTTTTGGGAGCAACTTAGAGGTTGGAGAGAAGAATTTCACAGGATCACAGCCTGGTTTGGGCTGGAAGGGAAATTAAAGTGACCAAACTCCACCTCCTGCCACGGGCAGGGACACTTTCCACTAAAAGCCCAATTTCAGCTTAATTTCAGCTTTGCTGATTAGCAAGGGTAATTAAGAGGTGGCAGAACATTGTCTGAGAGATTTTAATGCTACCACCATGCTTCACATATTTATCTGTATCTAATTAAAATCAGATTATTATTATTATTTATAAATAATTAAAATTATTATCTATTTAAAGCATGCTTAGGATGTTCTTAAAATGTCCACAATTAATTCCACTGAATGATCCACAAATTAAAGGTGCAAATGTAGCAGGACATTGGCTGAGAGATTTTAATGCTACCACCACGCTTCACATATTTATCTATATCTAATTAAAATCAGATTAGCATTATGATTATTTATAAATAATTATTATCTACTTAAAGCACCCTTAGGATGTTTCCAATTAATTCTACCAAAGCATCTACAAATTAAAGCCTGGGTACTAAAACATAAATTTTTAAGTAAGAAATTTTCAAAATGCTTATAAATTATAAAGTAATGATAAAAAGAATAAAATTATAAAACAGTGATTAAAATGGTAAAATAATGATAAATACGGTAAAACAATGGTAAAAAGGTGAAAATTTTAAATGGTAAAAATGTAAAAATAACGGCAAAAAATAGCAAAATAGAGGTAAAAATTATAAAATCACGGCAAAGGATTATAGTAAAAGCTGTATGTATAGTAATATATGTAACATAACGATAAAAAAAGTGCTGGGCCGCGCTTTCCTCTTACCCAAACACACCTGTGGGGAAGCAGCCACTAGAAAACAAACTATTTACAGGCCCTTAAGGGTTAATTAAATAGACTTTTAATGCGGTAGCGGTGCTGAAAACGGCTCCAAAAGGCCACACAGCAGCACCGAGAAGCCGCAGGGTTCCCCAGAAGGTGACAAACAGCGCCCGATACCGCTCCGGGCAGGGCCGGCAGGGCCGTGAGGGGAGCGGGGCCGTGAGGGGAGGGCGGACACGGAACGGAAGTGGGGGGTACCAGGAGCCCGCGCACGCACGGCGCTGATTGGTGCACGCTGCTCCCGCCCCCGGCGCTGACTGGTCTGCTCTGCTCCCGCCCTCGACGCTGATTAGTGCGCACTGCTCCCGCCCTCAGCGCTGATTGGTGTGCACTGCTCCCGCCCTCAGCGCTGATTGGGCGCGACCGGCGGGAGGAAGGGGGGTCATGGCAGCCCCTCACGGCCCTATCCCGGGTTATGGCGGCAGTGCTGCCACCCGGGAGGGCTCTGTGCCCCTCTGTGCCCCAGTCATGGCCACGCGAGAGATCTCGCGAAGGGCAAGCAAGTGGCTTCAGGCTGCTCAGGAAGCAGTCTTAAAGGGGATTGCAGCTCGTGGCAAGGTTTTGGAATGTAATAAAAGCCAAAGAATCTCGGCGTAGAAGGCGTATAGGGAACGGGGTAGAGGAGAGGGTCTGAGGCCCCTCAAGTGACAGGGGTGATAGCTAAGCCTAGGAAAGTGCTAGAGAGTGAAACCTTTCCTATGGGATTCAGGGCAGCCACACAGAGCTGGCAGGGGAAAATGGATTAAAGGACCAAGTATTGTCTGAGGCACAGACAGGATGAGGGGGAATGGCTTCCCATGCCAGAGGGCAGGATTGGGTGGCATACTGGGAAGGAATTGTGCCCTGGCACAGGGTGCCCAGAGCAGCTGTGGCTGCCCCTGGATCCCTGGAAGTGTCCAGGGCCAGGCTGGACGGGGCTTGGAGCACCCTGGGACGGTGGAAGGTGTCCTTGCTGGAGGAGCTGTAAGGTCCCTTCCCACCCAAACCATCCCATGATTGGGCATGACAGATCCAGCTCAAAAGCATCAGTTTTTTGGACATCCCTCTGATATTGGCTACGAACAAGCAGCAAGGACAGCAAGAGAGAGCTGTGCTCTGCTGACTGCAGGACGTGGAAGGCGACAGAGACACCTCAGGAGAAGCCCAGGTGTGTTCTATGAGAGGCCTCTTGCCCAGCAGCAGGAACAGCCCGTCTCTGCCACCCCGTGGGCTTCAGGAGCACCACGCTCTGATCACACCCACATCAGCCCCACCTGGAGCAGGGACAGCTTAGAAATAACCAAAGTGAGAATGAGGGGTTGAGTTTCCCACTGGGGCAACGTTTCAGCGGTCACACACTCAGGAGACACATCGGAGAGGAGGGTTAGGTGCTGAAGCAATGTCTGTTAGTTACAGCTCGTTACAGTTATTATTGATGCATCTTATTGTCAATGCAAGAGGTGAAGTCACTTAATCCATCATTTCTCAGACACGGATGACAGAGCACGTGGTTTGGCAGAGTAAGTTTTAGGCGAGCTAGAAATGGATTGCACAATATTTAAACCTGATTAAGTACATAATAGGCTTAGCAAAGGATTACTTTTCTCCTGACATTTTATACATAAATATATATACACACACACACACACAGACAGGCATTTTATCAGTAGCTGCATTTTAGTCTGGTCAAGAGACAACTGCCTATTGCAGAATGACTGGAGTGACACCCTTAAAAACGAAACTAGTCTTGGTGTGCTTTGCTGGAGAAGAGAAGGTCCTTTTTGGGGTGATTCTCAGGGGTAGGGGCTGGAGGGGACAGACACGGGGCTGGGGACTCGCACAGTCCTGGCTGGTGGCACACTGAGCTCCTTCCCTGTCCCAGGCAGGAGATACTGGAGCCAAAGGGTTGGATTGGATTCTGTTTGGGCTGCTTTTCAAGGACTTGGAGAAAAATTTGGCTTATTTAAAGTGCATTTAGATTTGAAAAGCATCTCAGAGAAGTAGCTTTCCCTACTCCTGCCCTGCAGCATCCATCCCATTTATGCTCCCACACATAATCTTTTCCAGGGTGTGCCAGTCACCTTCCCCAAGATGTGTTGGTCTGAGCTCAGCTGCCTCCTGCTAGGGTGCAGGATCATTGTTTAATGTCCAACATCCCCAAATTGGGCAGGGATTCGGGCCTGACAGGGATTTCTGCACCAGGAAAACACAAGGCCCCATCTCACCACGCTTTTCAGGAGTGCAGGTGAGCAGGAGTCCTTCCCTCCAGCCTGGAGGTTTCCTTAAGAGACTTAAATTAGCACAAACCTCCAAAGCTAATGGGGACAAATCTTGGCCTGGCTATTTCCATGAGCAGGGAGACTGCTTGGATGTGCTGGGATTCAGGGTGGCAAGATTTGACCCGCAGCCTTTTCCCAAGCCTAGGTCCTCTGAGGAACACTCTGTTGCTTTTACAGCTGCTTTTCAGAACAGAAGCCTTTAAAAAAAAACAGACTCAGGATGCAGAATCTGGAATGGGATGGTTGTATCCCACAGGGAAAACCTGTCCTTGCTCCCCAACACACACACACGCGTGCACACACACACTGGTCCTCCACGTCAATTGTAAACTACTCACAACACCACACACTGAGAGAAGTTGTAGATCCTGAGCCAGGGTGTAGATTAGGAATCTCTTGGCTTCCAGCATATCAACAGCAGGATTGAGGGTTTCTTATATTTTTTCCCTTTTTTTTTTCTTTTTTTTTTTTGTTTTAATCCTAAATCAGCCAGCCACCTGCTAGTTAAAAAGCAAAAGAAAAAAGGAGAATTCCCAGGATTGCTTGCCCTTGCTGAGACAGTGGCAAGTGGCTGGACACTACCAACTGAAAGAGAAAACTCACACACATCAAAAACCCGAGGTTCGGGGCTTATTCCAAGAGGGAAGATGGGTGCTGGTTGCTCTTTTTCCCTTTTTGGGGGCATGGGGGGGCTTTTGGCTGATGAGGTTCTAACGTACACCTATCACCACAGTAATTAAAAAACCACCACCGTACACTATTCCACAGGGAAAAAGAAGACACGTGAACGGACACTGACTACCACGCACAACAAGAGCCCTGCAGGTCAACTCACGGCCTCTTCAGAATGAAAAAGAAAGGAGAAAAGAAGAGCTCAAGACAACAAAAAAAAAAAAAAAAAAAAAAAAAAAAGGAAAGGAAAAAATCCCAAAGGATCTCGTTACAAAGACAGGAAAAGAACCACCATTATGGTACACTCTGACTTTCTGAGACAGCTGCAGAAACTCGGCTCAGGCTTCCTCCTCCCTTTTTCCCCCCCAGCTCTTCCTCCCGAGGACAGAGTCCCGCTGCTGCTCACATCTCGTTGGAGTAGGTGTAGTTGGGGGTGGCCGAGTACTGCGTCTCGTGCTGCATCATGGCGCCCTGCGCCGCCCCCATGGCCGCGTTCTGGGCCGCCTGCTGCACGTGGGGATTCTTCCAGGCCCCCGTGGTCCACTCCTCCTGCGCTTTGCTGAAGCTCCCGCCGCTGCCCCGGTAAAACTTGTGCACCTGCAGGGAAAATCCAGAGAGGCTGAGCACCTGCGGCCGGCGCAAAGCTCCCGGGGTGGCAGGAGGGCCACCCAAAGCCATGTGGAAGCCCTGTTTTTCCTGCCATACCATGGTGAGAGCAATGAAGGAGAAGACTGCCATGGCTGTGAAGAGCACGGTGGGGATCAGCATCACTACAGCCGAGCCCACGTTGGTCCCAAAGAAGGAAATCGCTGCGATCCAGCCACTGCAAGGAGATGGAAACAACCGGTTCATCATTCACCAGCTCTCCCAAATTGCCAGCAGCCCTCCCAGCTCCTCAAACCATCTTCCCCAAGGAGAGAACCAGTAAGGACACTAAACCACCACAGTGACCACCCTTGTACCCAACACAGCAACATTTTCCTTACCAGACCCCCCATCCAGGGATCCCCACTGCCTGGATAATGCTGATCACCAGCTGGGCCATGAAGGTGAAGAAGAAGGCCATGAAGCTGAAGGAACTGTCTGTCCTGCAAGAGAAGGTTCAGTCACTCCTGCACCTCCAACCCCACTGCACTCCAAGGGAAGGGAGATGGCTCCGGCGTATCAGACCTGGCCATGGTTTAGCAGGAGGGTGATGGAAAGAAAAATTAAAGGCAAAGGAGAAACTGCAAGAGGCTGGAGGTGGTCAAGGGACACCTGGGAAAGCCACGGGTCACCAGACCCTTCCTATGGCTCAGTCAGCTGGGCTTGAGGACATCTGTGTTGGGACACAGCTCTCAGCTCACACCACCCCACATGGGGAATAAATACACCCCTAGTTCTCTAGGTTTGGGGACTGACCTTAGCACCCTGGGTAATCTGTACAAACACCTCGAGGATTCGTGGCAAAATATGAGATATGCCCCAGGGATGAGAGGGAAAGTGGCACCCCAGCTGCATCCTCACCACTGTCCCCCACCACTGCACAGAGGCACAAGGAAAGTGTCCTTACATGGCCTGATGGGGGGTTTGGCCCCCAGGAAATCCCAAACACTCTGGTTTTGAAGGTGAGAAAGTAAAGCTAAAGGGCTGCACAGAAAGGAATTCCCCCAGTTAGTCAGGCAATGCCCCAAGCTAAACACTGACCGTTTACGAAGGAAAACAAGGCAGAAAGAAGCCAGGCTCAGGTGCGACCACTTACTTGAAAGCTTTGTAAATAGGTCTAAACCAGCAGACATAGGAGCAGGGCGTAAAGAGAATGAGCCAGAGAATTGCCAGTCCAAAATTTACAGCTCCGCCGCCTCCAATGAGCCACGCGAGGCAGCCCACGAGATTCACCGCCAAGGTGATGCTGTTCACTGCAAACACACACACACACACAGAGCAGAGTAGCACGGATGCAAGGGTGGCACTGAGACACCAAGGACCCCGACCCCAGGGACGCGGCCTCAGAGTCCTGTCCTAGCTGGACTTGCCTTAAATTAAGCTGGGAGCACACTCCCGGGCTGGCTGGGCCGAAAGGGGTTAGGCCTCAGCTGAGTGTAACAGGAGGAAAATCAATGTATCACTCAGAATTGTAATTCCCTAAGCAGTTCCTGGGCTCTGAAGATTGGCAGGAGTTGCATCCTCCCGCTCCTATCCAGCCGGGACACATTTCCACTATGAAGGAAACTGGAGGAATTGTGAAGTTTTTTGCTTGCTCCAGATACATCTTTGCTGAAGGAGCTTGTGCAGGAGCTCCCTGAGCACCACTGAGAGCCAAAATCCCGAACTCTTGACCCCGCCTCGCTGGTTCAGGGGGTGACACATTTCCCTCGCCCACCCCTGCTCGAGATCAGGCTACACAAGGGCTCTGACTATGAGTCCCAGCTCAGCAGACACAGGACAAAGCAGAGAAGGCTCAGCTGCATTCTGACGCCTCCGAGTTCGGAGAATGATTCATTATTTCGACGAGAGTGAAAGCCCTCCCACCACCGCCTGCCTGAGAGCTGCAGCTGGCAAGGCAAGGAGCTCAGCTGCCCTAAAGGACATGAAGAGACCTTCCAGCCACTCTGTGCTGGGTGTCTGAGGGGCTGCTGGGGAGTAAATGACCCAGAGAGGATCTCCAGAGGCAAAACCCAAGGGACAGTGACTTGCTCTAAGAGCTGGTGCTGAGGAGCTCTGCTGCATTAAGAGGAAGAACATCCTGGTTGGGATGGGGAAGGAATTGAACACCCCCAAGAGAGCTTCCACAGGGAAGCACAGCTTTTTTCTTCTCATGCCTTAAAGAAGTGAAGCCTCCTGACATGATGAAGCCACCTCAGGGTCACCCTCCTGACAGGACACAGCTCCAGGGATGCCAGCCTGGTGCCATGGCAAAAGCAGGAACACACAACCTCTGTGGTGTTAGCTCAGCTCTTCCTAACCTGCCCCTATAAAGCACAGGGCACTCCCTGGGCACTGGTGCTTCCAAAGTTCAGGGGAAATGCCTGATAAGAGAACTGAGTTATTCTAGAAGGAAATGCAATGCTGGTGCCAACTTGCCCTGAGCTGTGCACACTTCTACCTATGCTGGGGTGTGACCTCTCCCTCTGGCTCTGTTCCCTGCCTATGTTTGGTGAAGAAGAGAGATCCAGGATAGCTGGAAGGGCTGGAAGCTGCTGACAGCTCTGTTAGCACAGCACGGCACACAGAGGCATGCAAGAGGAACAGGCAAGCTCCAGGAAGCCTCAATCTCCACGTTTTGGGGAGCAGGCACACCAGCACTCCCGTCTGAGCCGTCTCCTCCTTACAGCAGGACATCAACAGCACCACCAGTGACTCTGGGACACTGAGCCAGCTCCACAGCTCCATCCTGGAGGCTGGAAGGGCTGGGATCCGTGGGATGCTGCAGCCCACCTCTCATTCCTGAGTTTTAACAGGAGACACCAAGGCCTGGAGGGGGAGAAGGGCTTCCCCTGACCTTGCCCTGCCCTTTCAGCTGGCAGCTACCAGAAGAGCAGCCTTTGGAGAGGCAAACAGATCCCACTGGAGCCATTCCCACACGGCCACTCACGCATCCAGAGGTAGTAAAGCCGCTTGGCCATGGTCCGGTGCTGCGGCGGGATCTCCGCATCGAAGTCCTGGTAGAAACATGGCTTCAGGGGGATGAACTTGGGCAGGGGAGGGAAGTTGTTCACCTTTTCTGCAAGGAAAAGTTTCACTGGTGTCAGGCACTGCCCAGAGCTGAACAAAAACCAAGACCCCAAGAACGGTCAAATTTTACACAGGAGTTAAGGATTTCCTATGGAAACTGCCACCAACCCACCCCAAAGGATCAAATTCAGCCTTCACTGGCCACACAGATCCTGTAGCCCTGGACACTCACCACCCCACTGGTGACTAACAAGGTGACATTATGGCCACAATGATCTCCTGAGCACCCCATACCTGCCATGCTGGCACACACTCAGCCTCTCTGCTCCTCAGGAAAAATACTTGGGAAAAACGTGGGAGCTTAGCAAAGCTGGAGGAGAATGAGACAAAAAAAGGTTAATTGAAGTGGTCAGGGACGTCTGCAAAAGCCTTCACCTTCCCCCCATTCCCAAACAACTCAAGGACAGCAGTTGGCTTCACGTCTGTGACACTCTGGACTATCACACATCCAGGCTGGCACCTGGCTGGCAGTGTGATAAATCCTGGCTCCTCTGGCTCAGGCTTATGTGCCAGTTAAGGCAGAAGATTACAAGAGGATCCAGAGATGTGGGGCCTCCCACTCCCAGCTGACCTACATCCAGGAGAGGGCCAGGTAGGGCAGCAGGGAAAGGAGGTGGCTGTGGGCAGTTTGAAACCTTAAAGTTCATGACCTGGCCCCAAAATAATTCTTTAAAAAAATGTATTATTATTGTTTTTTGCTGAATTCCAGCACAGGGGACTACCTGGCTGCCTCGTAGCTGCAGTCTCTGCAAGCCCAAGCCAAAAACAAGGCCAAAAACGGAGCAGAAAAATCAGAGCAGAGAAATCAGCTGGAAAAAAAAAATAAATCAGTGGCGATTGTCACTAATGAGTCACTTGAGTGCCTGGCTTAACAATTACTCATGTCATCTGGCACCTCGTTCCAGAGCATGCAGGTGGGAAAGAGGGGAGCTCGCTCGGCATCCCAGGACCATCCCAGACCATTCCATGCTCACCTCTGTGCCAGATGTGAAAACTACAGGGAATTAAAGCAGAAAATTAATCTCTGAGGTTTTAAACAGAAACGTGAAGATGGCGTATCCCCACCTGCCTGCAGGTTTTGCCCTTTCCCAGCTATCCAGGCAGCGGCCAACACATTTCCCAGGACAGGGGGTCCCGGCAGTTGGTGCCTGCGGCTCCCGGGAGGATTTAGGGGGCTCTCTCTAGGGGTCTTTTCGCATCCCTCAGGGCTCGCCGTGCCCGACATCCGCCGGCAGCCCCCGGATGCTTCCATCCCGCCAGTGCTATAAATACGAGCTCCTCGGGCGCGGTGACGTCCGCCCGGCCGCCCCTACCCACGTGTGCTGGGAGCGGGGACACACGGCCCGGCACCCCCGGCCCCACAGCCGCACCACCGTGGGGCGAAAGCACCGGGACAGCGATACATTCGGGTGGGGTTGTTTTTGCAAAATGAGGGATATGGTGGAGTGGATGGAAAAAGGACGGGGATCACATAGGGGATGGCACCGAGAAGAAACCCCTGTGGTGCGCGGGGTGCGTTTGGGGAGGGCAGGCAGGGCTCGGTATCGCTGCCCCTGCGTTTCCACGCGTGAAGGGCTGCATGCCCCGCGCATCCCCACCTCAAAGCCGGCGCAGCCTCCCAGCAGCGGCCTGGATCGGGGAGAAAGGCGGCCCAACCCCCGCTCGGTCCCCGGTGCACCCACGCGGGTGCAGGGTCACCGCGGCTGTCCCCATGCCGCGCATCCCCCCCCGCAAGCGGGGTGCAGAGCGGGAGGTCGGTGCAAAGGGCGGTCAGCCCCCTCGGGGGGAGCATCCAGCGCCCTCACGCCGAGGCGTTTCCCCCCTCCACATTCCCCGGACTCACCACGTGGCGTGACCCGTTCCGTCCCCTCCGGTCCCCGGCGGGTGGCGGCGGCCGCCCGCCCGCCCGGTGCTGCTCCTGCCGCAGCGACCGCGCTCTCGCGAGACTGCGGCGCCGCCGCCACCTGGGCTATGGGCAGCGCCGGGATCTCGCGAGAGCGCTCGCCGCTGTCCAGGGTCCTGATGCCGCCGGATGGAGGGGCGGGGCCATGGGGAAGGGCGGGGCCGAGAGTAGGGGCGGGTCCTTTATGGGGGGCTCTATAGGGCTGGGGGCTCCATGGGCCTTGGAGTGTTCTATGGAGTTTTGGGGGCTCTCTAGGTCTGGGAGTGCTCCATGGGGCTGGGAGTGTTCTATGGAGCTTTGGGGGCTCTCTAGGCTGGGGGCTCCATGGCGCTGGGAGTGCTCTATGGAGCTTTGGGGGCTCTCTAGGCCTGGGGGCTCCATGGGGCTGGGAGTGCTCTATGGGGTTTGGGGGGCCTTATAGGACTGGAGACTCCATGGGGCTGGGAGTGCTCTATGGAGCTTTGGGGGCTCTCTAGGCCTGGGGGCTCCATGGGGCTGGGAGTGCTCTATGGGGTTTGGGGGGCTTTACAGGTCTGGAGACTCCATGGGGCTGGGAGTGTTCTATGGAGCTTTGGGGGCTCTCTAGGGCTGGGAGCTTCATAGGGCTGAGAGTGCTCTATGGGGCTGGGAGTGTTCTATGGAGCTTTGGGGGCTCTCTAGGGCTGGGGCCTCCATGAGGCTGGGAGTGCTCTATGGGTCTGGGAGTGTTCTATGGAGCTTTGGGGGCTCTAAAGGGCTGGAGCTTCAGAGGGCTTGGAGTGCTCTATGGGGTTTGGAGGGCTTTATAGGACTGGGGGCTCCATGGGGCTGGGAGTGCTCTGTGGAACTTTGGGGGTTTTATAGGGCTGGGGACTCCATGGGGCTGGGAGTGCGTTATGGGGTTTGGGGGGCTTTATAGGACCGGAGGCTCCATGAGGCTGGGAGTGTTCTATGAGGTCTAAGGGGCTCCATGAGGCTGGGAGTGCTCTGTGGGGCTTGAGGGGCTTCACAGGAATGGGGGCTCTATAGGGCTGGGAATGCTCTATGGGGCTTGGGGGGCTTTACAGGGATGGGGCTCTGTGGGGCAGGGGTGCAGTGACCCCTACCCAGGGCATGACAAGCACTGTGTGAGTAGAAGACCACCCTCGGAAGGGCAGGGGCTCTTGGGGACAGCCCCTGGCAGGGCACACAGGCTCCCTCTATCCAGGAGGCAATGGGAAACCAGCAGCTCCCCCCAGCAGGGCCAAGTTTGGAGTACTCCATGTCCATCCCCTGATGTGCTTCATTCTGAGAGCTGTAATTCATTAATGGCTTGTATGAAGGGCAGAGGGCATGTTAATTGCTTTTGCCAGCGATGCCAAGGTAGGGTTGTGGAGGGCAGGGGAAGGGACTGGACTGACATACACAGGACAGGGATATAAATCCCAAATCAGCCTGAGAGCTCCATAGGCTGTGTCCCTTGTTCTCAGTGTCAGCACACAGAGTTCTGTGCACACTACTTGGACCTTCTGCCTTAGTGCTTGTGAGAATATCAGTGAAATATTGTGAAAATTACTTTATTTGACAACTAAATTCATCCTCCCTTCCCGGGGTCGAGCCTCGAGGGTCACGGAGGGGCAGCAAGGACAACATCCCACCACAGGAAGATGAGAACAGCTGGGCAAGGAAGCAGCAAAATCTCTTTACGCCAGTGAGCCCTGGTGGCCAAACCCCTTCAGCAGGGGAACAGTGTTGCTGTGAGGATGCAAGAAAGGAAATCTGGCAGAAACAGAGAAAATGCCTGCTTCACAGATGGTGAAATAGAAGGAAGCAGGAAAACCAGCGTGCCACAGATGACCCCATAGCAGGGGGTCCAACTGTCCACTCTGACCCCTTTCTGGGTCTTGGACCCTGAGCTGATCCCCTCAGAGAGCAGGGACCCCTGCACATCTAGCTCCATGCCCTGCCCAGCAGCAGGAGAGGAAAGGGAGGGGACAGGGACAGGGCTGGGATCATGGATTCCAACTCCTGCCAAGCACTGGGGATGCTCAGTGCCTTGGAGAGCTGCTCTGGCTCTGCCTGTGGGCACTGGGCACACTGGAGATTTGGGACTGGATTCTTGTCTCTTATTTCTTTCTCTCCAGCTTTCTCTCACCTAAATTTCCTCCCCACCTGCATCTCTGCTGCCTCAGCACCTTCCCATCCCACTGAGGCTTTGGGAATGGTCACCTACAGAGCTGATCCTTGCCCTTGGCATTACCACATTCCTGTCTGCCTGCATGTTTTCCAGTCAGGGATATTCAGGAATCAAATGGATGTGTGCTCCCCTCCTTCACAGGGAATGCCTGGAGAGCCAAGGGATAAGAGGGGGAAGAGCCTCCCTGCCCATCCCACACTGCCTAAGCAGGGCAGACTGGGGAGGAAGGGCAGGGCCAAAGAAAAGGCTGGATCAAACAGCAAATTCCCAGCAAGAAAACAGGTTCAAAAACAAGGAAATCAATCCACAGGTCCAGTTTACGGTCCGTTGGTTGGAGTCCAGACCAGCTGCAGCTGACCCAGAGACCTGTCCTGACATAGTTGACACTGGGACTGAGACCCCTGGGTTGAGCTTGGAAAGAGTTCCTGGGCCATGGGTGGGGGGGAATTGGGGTCCCACTTGGGGTTGGTGAGGAACATTCAGGTTTATTAAGGCCTTCAGGGTCCTTACAACACTCCTCTGCTTATCATGCTGGAGCTCTGCAAAGGGATTTGTCTTATGAAAGGGATTTTTCCCTTTTCTTTTACTGTCGGGCTATTCGAAATGAGGATTATCTTGAGCTCTGTAATTTTCTGCTCACAGTAGGGATAAGACCTCAGCAGAGAGCTGGTGCCACCCCAGGATGCTCCAAGGGTTCCTCTGGCATCTTGGCACAGCCCCTGCCCCCTGGGCCGCATCCTCAGGGGGCTGCTCCTGGGAAGCAGCAGCTCCAAACCTTGACTGGGATGTGGGCACGGGATCCCTGCAGCGGTGGCATCCTGGAGGTCCATCTGCACCCCTTTTGCCAGGGTGACAATCCATGCTGGCATCAGCCCACTGCCGAGTGCAACGTGATGAGAGGCTGAGACCTGAGCCGCGCCGATGTGACGCAGAGATGGGCGATGGCACCCAGACTTTCCTTGTATCGGATGCTCCCACTTTCCATCCTGTTCCCAAGCAGGGCCACCTTGCATGAAAGAAAATATGGAGAGGGCAGGTGGAGGACAGGGGCTCAGGTTACTGCTCCTCTCCAGCTGCCCTGATCTCTGTTAGGAATATGTTTCTGGGTTTTTTTCCCCATTTTTCCAGGTTTGTCTGGGCTCCGTGCTGTGTCCAGCAGCCCTCTCCATTCTTGCCACCACCAGCTCTCCTCTTGGCTGCTCTCTCAAGAAGCTCTTCTAAGCTCACACCTCCTGTTCCGGGTTGGGACCAGGCAAGAGAGTCCCACAGGGATTTGGAAATCCTCTGGCATGGGGTTGGGATGGCATTGGAATGCTCAGAGAGAAACTGTTACTGGAAAGGGGAAGCAGAAACCACTCCCTGGGTGTGGGTTCCACTGTAACCACAGTGGCTGCTCAAGAAGGATAGATGGACAATACTCAGTGTGTAATTCCTTTAGTCTTATTTTTTCATCACTCCTGCCTTTCCCATTTGCTTCTTCTCCATTTTAAAGGACTCCCCATTCTCTTTTCCAGCTTTTGTTTCCCTGACCCCCTATGGATGGAGCTGTCTGTGCCTTTGTCCCCCATCCCTGCTTTTCCTCTCCCACCCCACTGAGCTCATTTCAGCTATTCCTTGGCTTGGAGTAACCCATTCACTCTGTTGTCCTCCAACAAATAAGCTGACAGGCTAATGAATAGCTTCAGATGGTAATTAGCAACGGAGTTGCTAATAATGAATTTCATTTACATTTTAAGTGCTGCAGAGGGAAAATAGGCCCCTGTCATTAATGCCCTCCCTGCTCCCAGCACAGCCTTGGCTTTGGGGGGAATGCACCCTCTGGAAGCCTTGCTGTGATTGCACCTCTCCCGCCTCCATTTCGGAGGCTGTGATAGGCAGAGTTCATTAAGCAGCAATTAGTGATGGAGGGGGGGAGAAGCTGCTGCTGCTTCCATCATCCGATGGTGGGAAAGCGCCATGATGCCATGGAAAATGGGCCACGGGAGGCAGGAGCTGGTTCTGGGCCAGGAAAAAAGAGCTGGATGCTTCAGCCAGCACCAGGGACTCATGTGGCTTGCCCAGAGCCCTCTGTGTCCATGTAACCCACCCAGGCTACCTGGATAATGACCCTGAGGGATTTCTCAGTCGCTAAAATCCTTCTCCGTTATTTCCTCAGGGGTTTAGCACATTTTGAAGGCAGAGCTTTCCCTGATGGATTTAATCCATCCATGCCTGCCCAAGGAACGAGCCAAGTGCCTTCTGCATGGATTCTATGAATTGTTGTCAAATGGAAGGATGGAGAAATGTCATTGTTTTGTCTCATGGCAGTGAGGAATTCATGGTGGGAGCACAGGGAATAGGTTTGCTCACTACTGCAGAGCACCAGAAGGGACTTGGGAATGATCAAAGCCTGGATCTGGTGCTGGGGGTGAGCCTGGGAGCATTGCCTGCCCTGCCTCAGTTTCCCTCTCTGTGCCCAAGGAGCCTTAGGGAGGGTTAGATGGATTGGGAAACAGCGCTCTGCATCTACAGGGGTTTTCCAGCACACTGCTTGTGGATGGAGGACCCCATCCCATCCCACAGACCTGACCAGACCCCAGTCCAGTTGTTGGATTGGGGGGTGTCCCATATTCACCCCCATTTAGGCAGTGGGATCCATAGAAAGCTGCTTTGGGGACCACAGGGATGTGGCATCCTCCCCGGATAGAAGGTGACAGCCGCATCCTGCCTTTACCTCCACGGATTTGGAATCGATTTATTTATTTAATTATTTATTAATTTATGTATTTTTTCAAGCCCTGCTAGGAGTGAAACCAATCCAGGGGCCTCCAGAGGCCGATAAGATTTGACTGCAAGTCAATACTCGCATGTCTTTCCACTGTGCAATGATCCCCCGGCCAGCGGGGCGGGAGGGGACAGGCAGGTGACAGGGGCGGGCAGAGGGCCAGCCTGGGGCAGGGACGCCGCCTCTGCTCCGGGAAGGGATTGGGGGCAGGAAGGGGACATCTCCTGGCCTGCAACAGGGATTTTCTGGGATTTGTTGCCAGTACATGTAATGGTGAGCCCACAGTGGGCAGCTTCACACTGGGAAGTGAATGAGGGACAGGGACTGGGACTGGGAGAGCAGCGGGGAGAGGGATGGGGAAGGAGGAGGAGCGGGGGAGAGGGAGAGAAATTGCCCGTGAAAACCAGCTCTGCCACGCATCTGCTCCTCGGAGCTTTGGGAATTGAGAGGTTTCCCTGCCGGCAGAGCCGGGGCTGAGGCTGCGGGGTGCTGGGGGGAGCAGAGCCCTGGCACACTCGATGCACGCTCGCCTGCGATGCCATCTGCCAGGCTTTCTCCTGGCTGCGGGTTCCAGGGGCTTCTCTCATGGCTAATAAGGGTCGAGCTCAGACTCCAAAGTACTTCCCGAAGTACCTGCTGCATCTTTGTGCCATCCCTGGACACGGCGTGGCTGGGATTCCGCATCCCTCTGGGAATGCTGCAGGGCAGGCAGGCAGGGTGACATTTGCAGTTAGCAGAGGGTGTCCTTGAGAGGAGCGAGTGCCGAGAGAAGGGACCAGGTTCTCTTTAAGGGGGCAGGACTTTGGGAACATTATGAAGGCAAGAGTGAGCTTCTTCCTCTGCCTTCCACGCTCCCCTCATTCCCTTCTCTGTTCCGGGACAGAGACCCGGGTTCCCTGTCCTCCCCTCTGCCTGGCAGGGATGAAGGCAGGAGCTGGGTGCTGGGATGGGCGGCTGAGCAGGGGAGGAGGAGGAGGAGGAGGGGAGGAAGGGGAGGGAGAGGGGGAGGATCTGCTAATTACACAGAACAGCTCTGGGGGCTGCTGAAGTCCAGAATGAAGCAAAGAGCAGCAGAAGCGAGTGCTGCAGTGGGAGCGGAGGAGCCCAAGCATCACCGAGAGCTGGAGCCGGCTGTTATCCCTGCTGGGAACAACTGGGAGCACTCAGGAGATCCTGCAGTCCTGTCTCCCACAGGAGACAGCCTCTGGCACTGCCACCGAGCCCAGTGCCAGCCCCCGGAGAGCCGAGGAGAAGAGGCCGGTGGTTGCAGCACGCAGGGCTGGGCTGGAGGGCAGCGAGGTCAGCCCTGCTATGGTCGCGGGGGGCTAGGAGCCTGTGTGCATCCACCGGGAAGAGGTGAAGGATGGCTGCCGAAGGAGGGAGAGCCAAGCCCGTTGCCCAGTCCAGGATGGAGAACTTCCGAAAGGTGAGGACCTCGGAGGAGGAGATGCCATTACCCTTCCCAGACCTGCCCCCAGACGTGGTGGAGATGAAAGTGAAGGAGGGCAGCAAGATCAGGAACCTGATGAACTTCGCCATGGCCCAGATGGAGCTGAAGGGCAGGCGGCAGATCGTGTTCAGCGGCTGCGGCAGGGCGGTCACCAAGACCATCACCTGTGTGGAGATCATGAAGCGCAAGCTGGGAGGGCTCCACCAGGTCACCAAGGTACGCTACAAAACTGTGCTGGAGGTCTGGGAGAGCCAGGACCCGCTGCCCGACGGCCCTGCACAGAACCTGACTGTCCACAAGAACGTCCCCTCCATCTGCATCCTGCTCTCCCGGGACCCTCTGGATCCCAACCAGACGGGATACCAGCCCCCCGAGCCCCGGCACGAGGCGGGAGAAGACACATTGGGATCCTCCAGCAAGGGGCTGAAGCGGCCGCTGCCGCCTCCCTGCGAGGAGCTGCTGCCCAAGAAGCTGCAGGTACAGGTGTCTGACAGCCCCAGGGGCACGGGGACCACCGCTGGCCAGCAGGACCACTGACCCCAGTGCCTCCCACCCCACCTGCCAGGTATTGAGGCAGGAATATCCACTCATTCCCAGGTCACTGGTGGACTGCAGGGTCCCCCTGACCTGTCCCCACTTGCTGCTCTTTGACCCCTGCGGATGGGGTCCCTAGATTTGGCGTGATGGTTAAACCCCCACCATGTCTTGGTTATGGATTGAAGCAGATGAGGATGTGGGGGGGGAGCTGGTGACCTCTAATTCAGCCACCCAGGGACACTGTGACCACCAGCCACATCCTGCAGCGACTCCCAGGGAGCCAGAGCAGCCGAGGGGTGCCTGGACCACCACCACCGCTCCCCACTGCAACGCCTCATCCATCAGGAGAGACGGGTTTGCCCCAAGCTTGTTGGAATAAAACCTTCATTATCAAACCTGCTGCTGAGGAGCTGTCGGAGTTATTAATGCCAGGCTCAGCATCCTGTGAGGCCGTGATTCATCCCCAAAAAAACACCCAAACAAGCACAGGGGGTGCTCCCTCCCTGCACGCACAGAGCCAAGCACTGCACTGTGCTGCCTGCCTGTGGGACAGCACAAGGAAATAAAACAGCCCACATTGGATACTCTGGTCTGGAGTGGGGGAAACCACGGTGCGGGGAGCTGGGAGCAATGGAACCATTGGGTGGGGGCTTATTCTGACTGCATGCAGTGCCCAGCACAGGATGAGGAGGTTTTGGGGTTGTGTCTTGGATGCAGAGTGCTTAGAAGCAAAATCCCTGCTACTTCCAGGGGGTAAAGAGAAATGAATGGAAAATAAAAGCTCTTTAGAAATAGTTGAGATATGTCTGTGGGAAAATGGGGGCATCATCTTGGCTGCTGGCCACGGCACGGATCAGCACAGTGAAGGCTGCTGTCTGCTCACAAGGGGATCCCAGCCAAACTCTGTCCCTTGGAAGAACGGGATTGGGGTCTCCTCTGCCGGCACAGCAGCACCTGGCAAAGCCCCAGTTCCGGTGGGGACAGGGGAGATTTGGGGTATGGGTTGTGGGATGCCAAGCCCTGATCTAGCTGGTTCCCTCTGCCCAGCACCTAGCAGCACTGCGGGATGAATTAATCGGTATTAAAGGAGCAAACCCTTCCCAAAATCCACGTGTGAGGGATTCTCTGGCTGCAGCTGCCTTATCTCCCTGCCTCACTCCCGCTCTACAGGGACAGTCAGCGTTCCCTCTTTGTCAAGGGCTTGCTTGGCAGGGAGCGGGAATGAAAGGAGAGGAGGAGGAGGAAGAGGAGGAAGCAGGGTCTGTTTTGTGAGGCAGGGACCTTGTTATCTCCCTCAGCAGGCAGCTGCTCCTCGGGCCAGAGGCTTGTACTTATCTGTCCTACTGCAGATTGATTCCCTTCACTCGGAGATTAATTTCCAACTGTTTTTTTTATGTTAATGATCATTTTTTGGTGGGTTTGGGGATGGTAAAGCTTTGGGCTCTGTCCCATCCAGCTTTTCCCAGTTCCTTTCTCCAGTGCAGACCCCATTCAGGATCAACCCTTCACCCCACACAGGAACAGCAGGTGCAGGCACCTACCCCAAATGCATAAAAAAAAAAGATCACGAATAAAATTAATTAATAAACCCCTCTGTAAATACCCTGATCAGAGCCTGAAGACTGTGAGAGCCACAGTTAAACACTTACAGCCCTTCACCTCCACTGCTGCCACCTCACATTTCTCCGAGCAAGGAAAAAAAGAATAAAAACCACTTATTTCTCCTTATTTTGTTAGTTTGCAAGATCTATTTAATGGATTTCATGGGCAGGTAGCTTCTAATCACAGAGGCAGCACGGGGGATTTTACCATCCTTGCTTTGCTGGCTGATGTCTTCCAGCATGAGAAAATAATAAAAAATGACTGTAACCAAAAAAAAAAAAAAAAAAAAAAAAAAGGAGTATTTAACACAGGATGATGATACCGGGGGACATGGTGAGCGCAATAATCCCAAGGGTTTTGTGGTTTCTCCTGGAACTGCTGAAGCACAGCCCCAGGGATTAGTTTTGGGGTGATCTCGTGTCCGGGCGGGTGCGATGGTGGCTGAGGGCAGCAGCCCAGGGTGTGGGGACAGGGACTCCAAGAACTGGGGACCTGGCAGCGGCGCTGGACTGAGCCCAGTCCCCTCACAGCGACCGAGTGCGGAGGGTGTCCACTGACAGGGAGGGGGAGGCTGCGCTGGGGCTGCGCAGGCTCGACTAAATGGGGGCAGCAGCAGCTCGAGCCCCTCCAAACCGAGCCTAAACCCCCTCATAAACGAGCCCAAACACTCCCGAAAAGCGGCTCAGTGACCGAACGGACCGCCATGGCCGCTGCCCTCACGCACAAAATGGCGGCCGGCCCCGCCCCAAGATGGCGGCGGCCCCGCCCCCGCCGCGCCTCCTGTCCGTCCCCGCCGCGCCCCCAGCCCGTCCCCGCGGCCTCCCGCCTTTCCACGCTCCCGGTCCGTCCCCGCCGCGCCGCCGTACCCGCCTCAGCGGCCCCCCCCCGGCCCTTACCTCCGTCCCTCCCTCCCGGTGCGGTGCGGGAGCCAGCGGCGCGCCCCCGCTTCCCGGTGCTGTCTCCCCCCTTCACAGCCCGCCGCCATGCTGGCCGCCAGCGCCTCTCTCCTCCGCCGCTGCGCCGTCTCCGGCCTCCGCGCCGCCGTCCGCCGGCCCGCCGGCCCAGCAGGTGAGCGGCCGCACTCCTCTCCGTCCCTCCCACCGCGGTTCGCGCCCGGGCTGCCGGCGCGGCGGGCAGCGAGGCCGCGCGGCCCGGCGTGTCCTTGCGGTGACCCCGCGGCCTAGCGCGGGCCGCTCCCGCCGCCACCGGCACCTCCCGCCGGCACCGCCTCAGTGGGCACCGGGCACCGCCCGGGGGCTGCAGCGGGGGCGGCGGCGCCTTCCCTGCGCCCCCCGCCAAGGTGACATTGGCGGAGGGCGGCGGTGACCTCCGCAGCACCGGGGCGCTGGCCACCCCCGGCTCCGCTGCAGCTCCGCGCCAGCCCTCACCCTCCTCATTAACACCGCAATTAATTTTATTTATAATATTAACGCCCCAGTTAATAAGGAGAGTAGGAGGGCCAGCCCCAGGCAGCGTGCTGTGATGGTGGCCAAGGTGGCGGGGCTGGAAGACGGAGGCTGCAGAGAATGCCCAGGCTGTGCATCGCAATTAATAGCTAATTAACTTCTGCATCGCAATTAATACCTAATTACAGACACTAATAATGCTCGGAGACTTGAATGTGCCGCTGCTGCGGCACGTGCGAGTTAAAGAACTGCCTTAGGGAGCCTGTCGCTGCTGTCTTTTTAAACAATAAGCACAGGATTTATTAGGTGCTGCTCAACACCTTTGATCTTTTGTTATTTTAAATCCAATAAAATCTTTGCTCGCTGTTCATTTGAGCTGCTGAACCCCGGTTGCTCCTGGGCCTCGTTTCTGGTTGGCTCTGTGTTCTCCTTTTCCAAGGTCTTGTGTTTCCAACACCCCACTTAAACACTGCTGCCACCCCTTTGCAGGGAGGTTCTGTTGCTGCAAAACCTCCCCTGGGCTCCCGTTCGCAGATTTTAAGTGAATTAACTTATTTCTTCACTTGTGCTTTTCTTCTGTGCTCTTTACTGGCGAAAACTGCCCGATTCTGGCCCTCACAGAGAAGCTTTAACATGTTTTTGTGTCATACTAGGTGATTTTAGGTTTAATGCCTGTAGAGTTCACTTTAAAGCAAAGGTGCTTGCCCTTTGGTTCTTCCTTGAGCTGGGAATCTCTGCCTGGATAGGCTGGCTGTCACACACACGTCATGTGTGTGACAGTGACCTTGATGGACCCTGCTGAAGCTCAGGCCAGAGGCACTCTGCAGATACAGGTAGAAATATCAGTGTGGAAAAGAAACATAGCAGCAATTGAGAAACACACCCTGGAAAGGCACAGCTTTGGTTTTTATAGTCTGTATTTGCCTCCTGGATCCAGGGAATGGTTTTATTGAAGAAACACTTCAGATTTTGACTTAAAGATTGTATTTGAGTGCTTCAATTTAGGCTTTTCTCCAGCTGAGACTTGCTGTTTCTCTGTAGGATTTTTTTTTGTTTGGTTTGGTTTTTTGTGTAGGAAAAATAAGGATTCTCCTTCAGCCAGCTGAAACCTGGAGGGGTTTCAGCAGTGTCCTGGGAGCAGGAGCATTTCCAGAGCCCTGCTCTTGCTCTGAGCTCAGCTGTGCAGGTGATTTGTTGCAGAGAGCAGGGTCAAAGCTCTGCTTTGGAGCTGGGGAAAGGAGGGGGGATTTCCCTACAGGAACCAAAGAGCATTTTAATTCTGTCTTGGCCTGTTGTTTGCTTTCCATAGCTAAAATAAATAAAGCTATTTTTATGCTTCCATTGCATAAATGAGTATTGCAGCTGAAGTGTTGGGCCAGGTTAAATTTTGTTAAAAAAGCAAATTGCCTGCTAATTAGGCTGCCATTAATGAAACCAAAGAGAAGTATATCAGCAAAAATACAACCAGTTTTGGTGTTGGGTTGTTTTGTTTTGTTTTAAATAAAGCCCTGTGGTTGATCACTGCAAGTGGTTCATGCTGGGTTAAGAAAGAAAAAGTCAGGAGCTAAATTTGACTTGTGTGAAGCAGAGCTTTGAGCTCCAAGGTCGTATCTGGTGTGTGACCTCTCTGCAAATATTAGTGGAGTGAGATTAGCAGTGGGGAAAGGAAGCACCAGGCTTGTGGGCCTTTGGTTTAGTTCCCTTAGAAAACTGTTCCAACCTTTGTGGGGTAAAAAAAGACAGATTCATTCAAAAAAACAAATTTGTGACAGTGCTGAGTGAAGAAACGAATTAATGACCCTGTTAGACTAATTTGTGCATTAGCCTACAATCTGCTTTTGTGATTAGTTATCAAATATTGATGCAATTGCAGCCTTGAGATCCAGGACTTTTCTCTTGGATAGCCACAGTGGTCAATTTTTTTCCTCCTCCAGCCCTTCTGCTGGAAAGAATATCTCTCATCCCTTTGCTTTTGAGAGCCTCTCTAGGAATTGCATGGAATTTTGTTGGTGAAGGATGTGCAAGTTAAAGCTTCTCAGTCTCGCTTGGCTGTGGGAAGAGGCAGAATTCCTGTATTTTTCAGAAAAGGAATGCCAGAAAGCTTAAGGACTGGTGTCCAGAGTTGGTTTTTGTGTCTTGCCCCTGCTCTGGGAGCACTTCGGAAGTCTCATATGGAAAAAAACCAGACACTTTGCTACAACAAAAACCACGCTATTTAATAAGTTACATCCACCCAGGGCTCATCCAGGACTGACTGTAACAAGGGAAATCCATATTTTATGGCTTCTGGCCTCTTGGTCAGGACTAAAGCAGTGCTATGTTCCTTTTGCTCTGAGTTTGTTCCTTTTTCCCTGCCTTCAGCTGTGCTTCCTGTCCGCTGCTACTCTCACGGGTCACAAGAGTCAGATGAAGAATTCGATGCTCGCTGGGTGACGTATTTCAACAAGCCAGATATCGATGCCTGGGAGCTCAGGAAAGGTAAGGTGGAGACCAGGGAAGCATAACCTGGAGGAAATAGAGGTTTTCTGACCAGAAATAACAACTTGAGTTGGTGTGTTGTGGATTCCCCGTCCCTGGGAGTGTCCAAGGCCAGGGCTTGGTGTTACCTGGTGTGGTGGGAGGTGTCCCTGCCCATGACAGAATGGAGAGCCGGGATGATCTCTGAGGTCCTTCCAACCCAAACCATTCCATGATTTTAACACCTGGATGGGAGGGACAGTAGCATTGCTCCAAGGACAGTGTGTTTGAGCTTTGCTATGCTCATTTTTCTTTGGACTTAGGCTAATGGCTTGGCCATACCTCCCTGCAGAGTTACTGTGTGGCTGTCTCCAGTTGTTTGCTGTGGGGTTGCCAAGTTTTATTAAACTTACCCCATTTTTTTGGGGTGGTATAAGGCTGAGAGTGTCTGTAGGGCAGTGTGGGGTGTGTGCACAGAGGTTATGGGGCTGGGGGGATCTACAGGGCAGTGTGGAGTGTGTGCACAGGGATTATGGGGCTGGGGCTATCTGTAGGGCAGTGTGGGGTGTGTGCACAGAGGTTATGGGGCTGGGGCCATCAGTAGGGCAGTGTGGGGTGTGTGCACAGGGGTTATGGGGCTGGGGCCATCTGTAGGGCAGTGTGGGGTGTGTGCACAGGGGTTATGGGGCTGGGGGTATCTGTAGGGCAGTGTGGGGTGTGTGCACAGGGGTTATGGGGCTGGGGGTATCAGTAGGGCAGTGTGGGGTGTGTGCACAGGGGGGATAGGACTGGGGTATGTCCGTGGGGCAGTGTGGGGAAGGTGTGTGGGGCAGTATAGGAGCAATACAGTGGGGCAGTTCATCTTTTAAGGCCAATTATGCCTTAAAACTGTGATTTCCCAAGTAGATAATTGCAGCCAGAGGGATCCTTCCAGCAGCACCTGGCTGATGAGCTGCTGGAATTGCTGTCAGAGAGGAAGGGGGCAGACAGCAAGGGCGTCCTTTTGAGATCATGCCAAGCTGGTCCCAAGTTCCCTTTGGTGTTCCCTTGTCTCCACAGGCATCAACACACTGGTGGGTTACGACCTGGTCCCGGAGCCCAAGATCATCGACGCGGCTCTGAGGGCCTGCAGACGGTTAAATGACTTTGCCAGCGCTGTCCGCATCCTAGAGGTTGTAAAGGTGGGTGGAACTGCCCTGTTCCCAGAGCAGAGCCTGCCAGCAGGGCAGCTTTCCCTGCTCCAAAGGGAAACCACCATCAGTGCCTCCATGATGAGCACGAAGCTTGCTGGCTTTCTTGAGGGACTGAGAAAAGTAACTCAGAAAGCTCTCTTGGGAAACACCTGAAACCAGCTCCTTGAAACCTGAGTCCAGCCTGGCCAGGGAGCTGAGAGAAACCAGGACTTTTATTTTAGCCCTAGAGGCCAGGAGCTCTGCTGTGCCACAGGCAGAAGTGGGAGGCTTTGGAAATGTGTATTTTGAAGTAACTCCATTCTTTGTTTTTTGGGGTTTTTTTTTCAGGACAAGGCAGGACCCCACAAGGAAATCTATCCTTACGTTATCCAGGAGCTTAGACCAACTTTGAGTGAGCTTGGAATCTCCACTCCAGAGGAACTGGGCCTGGACAAAGCATAAACCTTGTTGGTAAGGTTTGATGTTGCTTCCCAGACTCTTGGCGTGGGAGTCCTGGGCACCAAACCCCCTGGCAAAGACAGCATAGGCAAGACCTAATATGCCCTAATCCCAGACTAAAATAAAGCCCTAAATAAAAATCCTTGTGGAAGTGAAGCCTCTTAACTCAGTTTCCTCAGGAGATGACCAGTGTCATATTATTTTTTTAAATATTATGCTTAGAGATACTATGTGTCAGAGTGCTGCAAATCGTGCTTGATTGAGGATAATTTCAGTCCTTCTCCTCCTCCCTGCCCTGGGATACAATGTCTTGGTGCCAGGGGTCCTGAATCAGCTGGGCTGGGAATGCAGTACCTGCATTTCTGAGCTGAGCATAGTTAAACAAGGGTTTGAAGGTGAAAGGGATGGAAATAACTCGTTTGGGACCTCATGGAAACTTTGTGGAGTTCTTAGGCTGCTTTTTTAATGTCTTTTTTTTTATTTCCCCCCTGTTTTTTTCTATGCCAGGTGGATCACTCAAGCATTCTGCTGATGCTACCAGATTGTACACCGTCACTTGGAGAGACAAACTAAATCTTACCTGACATAACTTCTTCCTTTATTGAGTCACAGTGGAAGTGCTGTGGAGTTGGGCCTAATAAAGGAAAAACTGGTTTGACTCATGTGGTACCAGTGTCTCGTGTGGTCATTTCCTGCTGCTTTTTAGGGAAAAAGAAGGAACAAACCATAAATGTGCTCTTAGGAGCTTCTAAATTTTGGCTTTCTCTGCCAAGCTTGTGCCCAGAGCCTTCCTAAGCCCAGGCAAGGGTTTGGGAAGGAAAATAAACCAACAGAAGTGGGTGGGAGGAGAAGGGAACTATCTTAATTCTGTTGTTATTTTCCTCCTAGAAGAGGGGAATTTTCTAGGAAAGCAGGAATTTTTTTCTGCACAGTGGGCTCAGGACAAGAGCCCTGCAGGGCAGGATGCCTGACTCTGTCCCACAGTCCCATCCCATCCCAAGGTTTCATCCATTGTAAGTTCCTGTTCCTTTCCCCTCTTGCCTTTTAGATGTATGGAAGGGGTGAGATAGAGGAATGTGCCCCCCTGTTGATAGAGTGACAAAACTATCCCTTGTCCCCTTGAAAAGGAAGTAAGCCCAGAAGTTTCTCTTCTCGATTAGGTGAAAAAGGCATCTCATAGGCTTGGGGGACTTCACCTCAAACCTAAGGATAGCCAATAGGACAGGAGCCAAAAAGTCAAGCTTAGGCAATTCACTAGAAAAAGAAGAGAACAAAGAAACAAATGGTTTTTGTGAAGTGTTTTACCAGGAGCAAGAACCTCTTGCACCTGGCTCGGTTCTTCTCTGTAAAGACTTTATTATTTTGCCTTTTATTAAACGTATTTGTTTCCAACACTGCAACAGAAGCCATCCTGCTCATTTTATGCCTCCAAAGGTAGCTGAGCTATCTTGGGTGTGAAATAGACCTCTAAGAGTTTATGAGACCTGGCTCGAAAAGACTCCTATTTCAGTCCATGGTCCTGTCCCGCAGTCCCGTCTCCCGTCCCTCTGTCCCGTCCTGGTGCCCCATCCAGCGGTCCCGTCCCGTCCCATCCCATGGCCCCATCCCGTGGTCCCGTCCCATCCCGTCCCGCTCTCCTGTCCCATCCCGCAGTCCCGTCTCCCGTCCCGGTGTCCCATCCAGCAGTCCCGTCCCGTCCCGTCCCGTCCCATGGCCCCATCCCGTGGTCCCGTCCCATCCCGTCCGGTCCCATCCCGCTCTCCTGTCCCGTCCCGCGGACCCGTCCCGCGGTCGGGTCCCACCCCGCATGCGCGGCAGAGGGGCGCGCCCTTTTCCCGTCTCCCATTGGCTGAGCCCCGCCGGCCCCGCGCTGCCATTGGCGGGCGGGCTATGGGGCGGGGCCAGGACCGGCCATGGCGACGGACGGCGGCGGAGCCGGGCCAGGTCCCGGTCCCGGTCTCGGTACCGCTGCCAGCGGAGCCGGCGGCCGGCGGGGCCCGGGGGTACGTGCGGTGTACGGGCGTGCTGGGGGTGCGGGGCTGGGAGGTGAGCGTGGGGCTGTGCGGGGTATGCGCATCATGGGTATGGGGCTATGTGGGATATCTGCGTGGGGCTGTGTGCATCGTGGGTATGGGGCTGTGTGGGGTATCTGCATGGGGGTATAGGATATCTGCATGGGGAGTATTGGATATGTGCGTGGGGCTATGGGGCAGTGTGGGATATCTGCATGGTGGTATAGGATATGTGCGTGGGGCTATGGGGCAGTGTGGGATATCTGCATGGTGGTATAGGATATGTGCGTGGGGCTATGGGGCAGTGTGGGATATCTGCATGGGGGTATTGGATATGTGCGTGGGGCTATGGGGCAGTGTGGGATATCTGCATGGTGGTATAGGATATCTGCGTGGGGCTATGGGGCAGTGTGGGATATCTGCGTGGTGGTATAGGATATCTGCATGGGGCTATAGAGCTGTGTGGGATATCTGTATGGTGGTATAGGATATGTGCGTGGGGCTATGGGGCAGTGTGGGATATTGCATGGGGCTGTGGAGGATATCTGCATGGGGGTATGGGGCAGGGGTGAGATATCTGCATCATGGTTATGGGGCTGTGTGGGATATCTGTATGGGGCTATGGAGCTCTGTGGGATATTGCATGGGGAGTATAGAATATCTGCATGGGACTATGGGGCTGTGTGGGGTGTCTGCAAGGTGGGTATGGGGCTGAGGAGAGAGTGGGGCAGTGTGGGGTATGTGAATAGGGGCGGTATAGGGCTGGGGTATATCCATGGGGCAGTCTGGGGTGTGTGCATGGGGCTGGGGGTATCTGTAGGGCAGTGTGGGGTGTGTGCACAGGGGTTATGGGGCTGGGGTATGTCCATGCGGCATTGTGGGGTAGGTGTGTGGGGCTGGGGTATGTCCATGGGGCAGTGTGGGGTAGGTGTGTGGGGCTGGGGTATGTCCATGGGGCAGTGTGGGGTAGGTGTGTGGGGCTGGGGTATGTCCATGGGGCAGTGTGGGGTAGGTGTGTGGGGCTGGGGTATGTCCATGGGGCATTGTGGGGTAGGTGTGTGGGGCTGGGGTATGTCCATGGGGCAGTGTGGGGTGTGTGCATGGAGCTGGGGGTATCTGTAGGGCAGTGTGGGATGTGTGCACAGGGGTTATGGGGCTGGGGTATGTCCATGGGGCAGTGTGGGGTAGGTGTGTGGGGCTGGGGTATGTCCATGGGTCATTATAGGACTGATACAGTGGGAGAGTTCATCTTGCAGAGTTGCAGACAGGGAGGCACAGTACTGTATACAGTGTGTAACAATATATATAAATAAATAAATATGATACAGAGGTATCATATCAGCACAGCATCAGCTGGCTAGGAAGGGGTATGGCACATCCAGAGGGATCTGGGGGGCACTGCCTGCCTGGTCATTCCCACTATAAAGCTCTGTCCTGCTTATTCCAGCTTAAGACTCTGAGGCTAATCCTGGCTGTGCTCTCCAATCACCATCCCCAGTCCTCTGCTGTGTTCCTTTAATTCCATGTCCCCCCTGTGCCAACCCTCTCTGATTTTCCCTCTATTTTCTTCATTACTTCTTGTGTTTGTGGAGGTTTTTTCCTCCCCCTTGCCCTTAGGAGCGTTGGTTCTCCTTGACAATAATTGGATAAAAGGAGAAGCTTGGAAACCCCAAATTAAAATACACAATCCTTACATGTGTGTTGATTAACCTCTCAGGAAATCTCCTCCCCCACCTTTTCCCAAGTATTACTGCAGCCAGGCTTGCACAGGAACTGATGGTGACTACCTGTGCTTTTAATTACCATCACCATTCCCAAATAATCCTCTCATCTGCTATCAGATCTGCTTATTCCTTTTCCTCTCCCTCCTCCTGGGCTGGGGAGGAGGAGCTGTCCCTGGGGACAGATTTCCCTGCTGACCTTGAGCTCCCAGGAAGGATTGGATGCTCTGAGATGACTCTGCTTTACTTCATCCCTGTGGAGAGGTGCTAAAAGCTTCTTCCACTCTTTTTTCTAGCTGATTTGGGCTGAAAAGAAGAGGCTGAACAAAGGGACAGATGTGGTGGAGAAAAGAGGCCCATACATCATGAGCAAACCTCCCTCCATTCAGGCCAAGCTGAGTAAGTGATGCTTGGAGGATTCTGCTGGGTCTTTAGGTGTATTTTCACCTCACTCCCAGAGCTGGGGTTACCAAAAGCCCTTTTATTCCTCGATGGGATAAAACCTTTATAAAACCCCATTAAAAACCCATAGGGATGCCTTTGGGAAAGCAATGCACTGCACCCAGGCTCACCTGCACCACCCTCCTCACCCACTACCCAAAAGAAGAACCCCTTTGGGAGCACTTGGGGATTTTTTCTCTGTGTCCCTGTGCTTGGCTTGCAGAGAGGCAGCGGGAGCTGGCAAAGGCAGCGCTGCGAAGGCAGGGGCTGCTGGGGGCACCCACTGCCCTGAAACCAACTCCTAAAAGGTCTGATCCCCTCCTCCTCTTTTCAAAATGCCCTTTTCACTTTTCTTGGGGAGACTGGGAAACTCAGAGGATTAAAAAGAAGAGTTTGGGACCTTATTCTGCTGGCTCTCTTCAGCCAGGAACACCCAGCATAATAAAATATATTGCTTTTCTCTCTATTTTGGGGATGATTTAGTGGTGTGGATTTATTTGGGTATGCTGGGGTTTAGCTGGTGGTGGCCCTGCACAGGGCCTGGGTGGGAAGGAATGGGATTCCTGCCCTGGCTCCTCAGCCTGTCACCTCCATGGATGGGTTTGCACATAAAACATCTGTGCTGGTCTCCCTCCTGTGTTTCCTGGCAGGTCTGTGAAGTTCAACAAGGGCTACACGGCGCTCAGCCAGACAGCTGATGAAAACCTGGTCTCCCTTGACTCAGACAGGTGAATAGCCCAGGATTTTGGGTAAATACCCCACGATTTTGAGGGTGGGGGTGCTCCCAGATGGCTTTTTGGGAAGGTTGATTTTCCTTGTCACTTGTAGAACATCCCTGATGGCACTGGGCACCTCAGGGCAGCGAAAGGCTCCTGCTGTCCCAGATTTCAGATACCCCTTGGGGTTGCACTGCCAGCTCCTTCCCCCCCCCCAAATTCCCCTTATCTGCAGCCTAAAGCCCCCATTTCCTGGCCAGCTCTGTTTCTTTTTCCCCTCAGTGATGGGGAGCCAGGATCCAGGTGTTCCTCAGGATACTCCTCCGCTGAGGCAAGTGTGGGGCTCTGACTCTGACACTGTGGGGTCCCCAGGGCCTCCCTCGTCCCCCTGACCCCTCGAGGCTCTGGCTGGGGCTGGAAGCATCACCCCCCAGGGCGTGGATGTGTGTCCATCCTGCAGAGCTCTGCTTTGTCCCCTGCAGCAGGTGACCCAGGACCTGAGCCGGCAGCTGCTGCAGGATGGGTATCACCTCGACGAGGTCCCCGATGATGAAGACCTGGATCTCATCCCCCCAAAACCTGCTGCCTCCTCTTCCTGCCCCTGCTGTTTTGGAGAAAATCTCTCCTGCGTGATCCAGTAGCTGCACAAGAACAGGTCAAAATCCAGCACTTTCTTTGTCCCGTGGGATGGCTGCTGGGTGTCCGGGTCCCACGCCAGGACGGTGACACAAGGACTGAACGATGCTGCTCGTGGCAGAGACCAACTGACTCCAAAAGACTTCTCCTTACACTCAGCAATATCAGGGGGAGGTGGCACAGTGACAGTTTGGTGACCTGCACAGGACCTGGCACTTGGCTGGGGTGGGAAGGGAGGACAGGCAGGGCCTGGCACCTCCACAGGGGTATAAAGGGAAGGATTTGGGAGTTTCTGGGGTTGGAGCTAATGGCTTATTCCCATTCTCCTCAACGCTGCTTTGATGCAGGTGAGGCAAAGCCCAGGCCCCCCAGCCCACCTCTGCACAGGGCTTGGATTTGGGGGGCTGGAGCCTCCCTGCTGCAAACCATAAACGCTGCCTTAAACCATGGTCATGCTCTATGATATAGAGGACAATCAGCTTCTTATACAGAAACCTTATTTAAATATTTCATGTCCAGAGACATGAACTGGTTGGGTGGGGGGCATGTTTGTTTGGTTTTATATTTTACTTGTAAAAGGGAGCACTCAATAAACTGGATCTCATTACTCAGAAGGGGGGCTAGTGATGTGAGGGGGACTCCTTGTGTTCTCTCAGCACATTTTACTCTTTTCCTGTGCCTGAGGAGCAAGGGGGGAATCACAGCCAGCGTTGGGGGCATGCTGGAGCTGCTCCCTGCCTCTCTGTCCCCCTCCATCCTCCTGCCCCTCCACCATTCTGCCCTTCACCAGGGACAAAGTCACCTCTTTATTCACAGCAGCAGAGGCTCTCCGCTCCATCATCCCCCAGGCAGCCCCCTTTTACAGCCAGGGAAGGGGGACACTGGCTGCCATCAGCCAGGCTTGGGCAGAGCCCACCAGAAGCAGCAGAAAGCCTGTGGTCTGCGCCACATCCAAGGAGCTGATCCACAGAACTGCTCTTTCTATCCACCAGGGCTGGTCTGGGGGTTTAATAGGTGGAGGGAGGAGACCTTTCAAGCGAGAAGACTTTGCCCACAGCAGTTTCTATCTACTCAAACGTGGAGTGTTGTGGAGGAAGCGTCCCAGGCTCTGCTGCTCAGAGGAGGCAGCAGGCTCGGAAGAGCAGCATCCCGTCGGGCGAGGAGAGGTGCAGGGAGATGCTCTCGTTGGCCGAGACGAAGAGCACGGAGCCACGGTGCAGGGACATCTCGGAGGCTGCCGCTGTGGAGGTGCCCACGGCTGTCCCTTGGATCACCAGCAAGATGCTGGCAGAGTCCATGGCAGAGATGAGGTACAGCTTGATGGAGGCAGGGATCTGCCGAGGGAAATGTCACTGTGCTGGAGTGTCCCTCAGCTTTCCTCTTCTCTGCAGAGCTGGAAGGGGGTTGTCCCCGTTACCAGCCCTTTGCTGTGCCTGCAGCAGCCCAAGCCCAGGGACCTCAGCTTGGCTGAGGACACCCAAGACCTCTTCCTGCTTCTCCCTCTGCCCAGAGCTGCTGGAGAAGGTGAACAAGCTCCAGGGAGGGATAACGAGACCAGCACCCCATTATGCCCGAGCATCCCTCCCTCCTTGCCAGGACACTGATTACAAAGGTGAGCGAGCCCCAGCCAGCGCTGGGGTGTCCCACCCGCTGTCCCCAGAACGGAGCTGTCACCTCTCACCTCTATCCTCATGACGGTGAAGTCTGGCACGGGTGGGTCGTAGAGGTAGACGTGGGGATCAAGCTGGCTCTGCGCCACCGGGAGGATCTTGGAGCTGCTGGGTGCTGGTGTGTAGTTGAGCATCTCACACAAGGTGAGCACATCGATGAACTTGGGTGTCAGCCCGGCGCGCACCGTGTTGTCTGAGCATGCCATCACCTCCACGCAGTCTGAGGGGACGGGGCAGCGCCGTCAGCCCAGCCGTCAGCCCAGCCCAGCCCCCTTCGTGTCCCCACGGCCAGGATGCTGGGGCTAGGAGAGCTGCCCCGATGCTCACCTCCGTGCAGGTAGGCGTGGGGCTCGTTGGCTCCCAGGAACATGGCCTCCCCTGGCTCCAGCCTCACCAGGTTGAGGAAATAAATGGTGAAGCAGCCGATGTCCCCCGGGTACTGGGAGTGCAGCCGCAGCAGCAGCTCCCCGTTGCTCCCTGCCGTGTCCTTCCCTTCCGCCACTGCACAGGACACACCGGGCCCAACGTGGGGAGGGGGCCGGGGCTGCCCCAGCCTCTCCCCAAACACAGCCCCCCGAACTGGTTTGGGGTGTCACAGCCAGCACCCACCTTCCTGGGAGATCCTCTTCACCAGCATGTTCAGCTGGTCCACGAAGAACTTCTTCTCGCTCTTCATGAGGCGGGTGAAGCACACGCGGAGGGCGGCCGAGACCCCGCGGGGGTCGTCGCTGCCACTGCGCTCCAGCTGCTCCGCTGCCACCTCCCCGATCAGTGCCCGCAGCTCGGGGACATCTGCGGGGCCAGCCCCGCTCAGAGCCAGTCCCCCAGGCCAGGGGAGAACAGCCCCGGTCAGGAGCAGCACCCCCATCCCAGGAGAGCACAGTCACCATCCCCACAGAGAATCCCATCCCTGGGAGTGCTGCCCGCACCCTGAACTCCATCCCAAGGGAGGACAGCCCTCATCCACACCCTGAACCACATCCCAAGGGAGAACAGCTCCCATCCACACCCCAAACTCCATCCCAAGGGAGCATGGCCACCATCCCCACATCAAACCCCATCCCAAGGGAGCAGGGCCCTCATCCCCATCCCAAACCCCATCCCAAGGGAGCAGGGCCCTCATCCCCATCCCAAACCCCATCCCAAGGGAGCATGGCCACCATCCCCATCCCAAACCCCATCCCAAGGGAGCATGGCCACCATTCCCATCCCAAACTCCATCCAAAGGGAGCATGGCCACCATCCACACCCCAAACCCCATCCCAAGGGAGCATGGCCACCATCCCCACATCAAACCCCATCCCAAGGGAGCATGGCCACCATTCCCATCCCAAACCCCCTCCCAAGGGAGCATGGCCACCATCCCCACATCAAACCCTCTCCCGAGGGAGCATGGCCACCATCCCCACATCAAACCCCATCCCAAGGGAGCATGGCCACCATCCCCACATCAAACTCCATCCCAAGGGAGCAGGGCCCTCATCCCCATCCCAAAGCCCATCTCAAGGGAGCATGGCCACCACTCCTATCTAAAGCCCATCCCAAGGGAGCAGGGCCCTCATCCCCATCCAAAGGGAGCATGGCCACCATCCCAAACCCCATCCCAAGGGAGCATGGCCACCATCACCATCCCAAACCCCATCCCAAGGGAGCATGGCCACCGTCCCCACCCCATGGCCACCATCCCCACCGCAGGGTCTGACCATGCATTCTCCTCCACCCTTACTCTGGAGGAAGGAGACAATCTCCTCCACAGGCCGGAAGCCACACATGCCCTCGAAGGGGGTGAGGGCAATGGCCATTTCGGGCTTGTGGTTGGCATCGGGATAGTGCTCAGGGAACTGGGCGTGGAGCTTCTCTGCCAGCTCCTGCAGAGAGGGGACAGGAGCTGCCAGAGCTCCCCAGGGACACGGGGTCCGCCTGGGCTGCCCATGCCCGGGCTGTCCCTACCTTGTTGGGGTGTGCCTGGACGGACAGGGCGGTGTTGACAGACAGCACCTTGAACAGGAAGGGCAGGTGTCCCTGGAAGGCATCCTTCACCTTGGCCCCCAGGCAGGCGGGGTTGTCGGCGATCCACTGGCCCAGGGTCTTTTGTGGGATGCGGTTATCCCGGATGAGGGCATCGCCCCGGGGGTGTGTGCCCATCCACAGCTGCGAGACACCAACACACGGGTGGCACCCCGAGCCGGGCAGCCAGCACGGATGACGTGGGCTTTTCCAGGAGGGTGATCCCTGGCAGCTCCCTCGGGGGCTGAGTCATGCCGGGCTTCCCTCCAAGCCAGTCACCCCCAGGGGGACACGGGACAGCTGAGGGTCAGCATCAATCGCGTCCCGGATGGTGAGAGCCACGGCCGCGGGGTGGCTGGGACACACGGATGGGACGGAGACACGGACACAGAGACGCACTCACCTCAGCGTAGGGCTGGTCAGGCTGGATCTGGACCAGGGGGTCACCGCTGGCCACCAGCTTGGCCACCTCGCTCTCCAGGCCCACCTTCCCCCAGGAATAGTTCTGCACCACGCAGGAGAGGGGGAACACTGCGGGAGGGAAGTCAGGTGTTAGCGGGGCACAGAAAGAACGCCCGAAAATCCTCCCGGACACCCAGAGAGCCCGCGGGGCAGGGTGACAGCGTGTCAGGGAGGGGGAGGACCGCGGCCTTGGGAGGGGACACTGTCGGTGGGGACGATTTCCAACCATCACACGATGGCGATCCGGGGGTACTCGGGCTGGGGGCACGACTCAGGGGCTCTCCTCCCCGTGGCCCTGGGGGGGTTCCGGAGGGGGTCCCGGTGGCCCATCCCCGGGCGGGCGGTGTGCGTGCCCCGGTGCCCGTGCCCCGCTCACCCCGGATCTCCGCCATGGCTCGGACGGGCAGGACCTACCCCCCTCCCCTCCCCCCGCCGCTGCCGCCGCCGCCGCGTGTGACGTCACGCGGCCACACCCACCGGGTTAACCCCGCGCGAGCTGTGCGCGCCGCCGTGACGTCACGCGGCTCCCGGTCACGCGGGTGCCCCGGAAGCGCCAGGAGCGGCGGCGGCGGCGGGAGGGGAGCAGCAGCGGACCGCGCCCATGTCGGGCTTCGACACCAACCCGTTCGCCGACCCGGTGGACATCAACCCCTTCCAGGTGGGCGCGGGTTGCGGGTGGGCTCCCCCGGCGCGGCGCGGCCCCGCCGGGCCCCCGTGCCCCGCACGCCGGGACGTGGCACTGAGTGAAGCGCCACCGGCCAATGGCGGAGCCGCTCCTCCGCGCCTCTACCAATCAGAGGCAGGGGGCGGGACCGGGGGGGGCGTGAGGCGGCCGCGACCCCCGGCCCTGAGGGCGGCCTGGACCCGAGCCTGGGGTCCCGCTCCCCGTCTGCCCGCGGATCCCGGTCCCATCTCCTCCCCTCTCTGCAGCCCCTTCCCCTGCCCCCGGGGGTCCCGAACCCCTTCTGCAGCGCTGTGACCCCCCGGGTCCCTCCCGCTGTGTCCCCTCACCCGGCTGCTCTCACCTCGAGGGGGGCTCTCCCACACAGCTGGGAATGCCTGCTCTGAGGGCTTATTCAAAATAATCCATCGCTGGGGCTCTCTCGGCCGTGCTGCGTTGTGGGCTGGTTGTCCGCTGTGTCTCTATGGGTTTTTTTTTAAACCCCTTCAGCTCTTAAAAACGAATTCCCGTGGTAAAGCTGTGGATTTCGTGGCTCAAAGCAGAGGATTGCTGTTAAGGTCACTGAGGACTTGGTGTGCGTTCGCTGGGTTTCTCCTCTCTGGGATTAACCTCTGGAAACTGGGGTCACTGCTGCCTGGCACGGGCTCCGGGCCGCGGTGCTGTGCAGTGCTGTGACAGTCAGGAGCCCAGCCTCACCTCCGCTGCCTGCCTGGCGAGGGAGCACAGGAAGGAGTGCTTTGCTGACCTTGGGTTTCAGGGCTGAGCCAAACACAGGTTGTTTGTTGATGGAGCTGAGTCTTCTGAGGAATCGGAGTGAAAAAATTCTTTCTCTTCTTCGCTCACTTTCATTTTGACGTGGTCTCGTGACTCTCAGGAATGGGAAGGGTTGGGATGATCGTGCTCCTCTGATGCTCGTTCTGGGGAGTGGAATATCTTGCTGTTCATGGACATGGGACTTGTTGCTTTGGCTTTGAGGAAGTAAACATTCCTAGAATCACAGAGTGGTTTGGGTTAGAAGGGAAATTAAAGCTCATCCAGTGCCACCCTCTGCCATGAGCAGGGACATTTCCACTGTCCCAGGCTGCTCCAAGCCCCGTCTAACCTGGTCTAGAACACTTCCAGGGATCCAGGGGTAATCCCAGCTTCTCTGGGCACCCTGTGCCAGGGCCTCTCCACCTTCACAGGGAAGAATTTTCTAATATCCAATCTAATCTCTGTCAATTTGAAGCCATTTTCTGTTCTCCTGTCACTTCAGGCCCTTGTAAAAAGTCTGTCTCCATCCTTCTTGTCATCTCCCTTCAGCTGCTTTGTGCACATTAAAGCTGTCCTGGTATCTGGCAGAACAGGGCCGTGCTCACTCTTTATTCACTGTTCAAACAAGAAAAGGTTGAAGGTGACTTCCAGGCAGTAACTCCCCTGTCAGGCTCACTTAACGAGGATTGACACATGTCCCACCGTGGATTCCCATCCTGGGACAGCTCTTTGCAGCTCATCTGATCCTTGTGGAAGGTTCTGTACCCTTCTCTCAGGAGTGCAAGTTTTTGTCTTACCTTTTTTTTTTTTAATCAAGAAAAATTCCCCAGTCCCCAGCAGCTGGTTGAGAGGAATTTTTGACTGCTGCTTCCTGGAGCCTCGTTGGTCAGGTTTGAAATGGAATCCCAGCCTGTGGGACAGCCTGTTCCCTGCCAGGGCCTGGATGCAGGTGTTGGCTCCATGCTGGGGTGACAGTGTCCCACTGACACCCCTGCTGTGCTGAGAAGCCTCCTCATCCTCCCAGCCTGTGGCTCTCTCCTGCCACAGCACCAGGATTGTCCCTCTTTGCTGGAGCTCCCAGTTCAGTGCTTCATCCACCTCAAATCCTGATGTGACCGGAGTTTCTGCCTTTTCAGGAGACTTTGTTCATGATGTTCTTGAAGCTTTGTGTAAAATAAGCTGCTTTGGTCCTGTTAAAAATATCTCTGGCTGCTCTGTTACTTATTGTAACCAGTTAATGAGAGATGATTAACTTCCTTCCTTTATCTAGTAACCTGCTGGAAGTGGCAGCTGCCTCCAAAACTTTGATTCCAGCTTCAGACAGAGCTGGAAACTTCCATCCTTTCCAGAGATATCAAAAATGAAATCCTCAAGATTTTTCTCAGTGCATCTTCCAGGCAGTGGCAGCACCCTCAGTCTGCAGGACTGGTTCTATCTGGGGCAATGCTGTGATATTTTGGCAACTGTGTTAAGTTCCAGGTGATTCTAGGTTGAGCTCTTTTTCCTTGATCTCATCTAGAGAGGCCTCTTTTGTTTCTTTAATCTGTGGGAACAGAAAGAAAAGAAAATGCAGAATTCCTTGCACAAACCTGTTGTGCCCAAACCTTTCAGCAGCACGACAGCAACTTTGTATTTGCATTAAAGCTGCATTTGAAAATAGTTTTAATATTCCTGACAGTGCAGTTTGGTCCAGATGTGGAGTTCTTCTGGGCTGGGGGGCATCTGAAGCCGTGGAAAACAGCATCACACATCCCTGGCACGTGAGGAATTGATGGTTGGAAGGGCAGCAAATGGGATCTGCTCCTGGCACCCTGCAGGTCGAGCCAATTGTTGATCTGTGAGTTCCAGCTTTGTGGCTGCACACCCTTATTGTGGCTCCAAGAGGTTCTGAATTAAATCCCTGTCTCCTGATCCTTTCCAAGGCTTGTTTCAAGAGGGTCAGCTGCCTTTTGCTGCCTAGCTGGCAGAAAATAGCTGTAAAACATGAAGTTTGTGGGCAGCTCCTCGCTGATCTCTGCATTCCTGGTGCTCGCTCATCCCTCCCTGCCTGCTCCAGGCTCACAGGAGCTGCTGCCCGTGCATCACCCTCTGCTTTCCTTCCTGCCCTCCCCAGGCACGTGTCCAAACTTCAGCTTTGTTGCAAATTCCCTGCTCTTTGGGTTCCTATTTTAGACAGGCTTGCACAATAGCAGGCAAGTTCAGCCCAGCTGCTGGGCCTTGGCCTTACAGCCTAATTAAGTGATTTTTTTTTAAAGCTGTGCAGAAAGATGAGAGCTTGTCTACCTTGGGAATCAAACTGTGGAGCAGCTGAAGCTGTGGTGCTGCTCTCCCTGCCCTTGGAGAGCCTCCAGCTTTCTTTTGGCTGCAGGGAGGTAAAATGTGTGTTTTATGGTGGCACTGTAGCATTTTTCCTTGTTCCCAGCCCGCCCACCCGAGCTCTCCAGAGAGTTGTGCAGCTTTCACTTTCCACTTCCCACACCTTGAAGGGAGTTTCTCTTCCTTGTGCAGTTGTTTTCTGCTGGACTTTAGTCCAGCTGGGCTGGTGTGCTCTGGACTGAGGGGTTTGTGCTGATGGGCAGCACTGCCATGCACAAGGGGAAGTATAAACTTGTGCTGACAGCCCTTATCTCTGCACAGCTGAAGCTTCCAGAGGAGTCAGGAGTGAAAGAAAAGCACTTTTTATCTCCAGCCTGGCAGTCCTGCTGCTTCTTCCCACTTGTTGCAGCCCTTCCTGGCTGGGGAGTTGAACTTCCCCGAGCAGCAGCATCGGGGAATGCGCTGCCTGAGCCCGGGGTGATTCACAAACGAGTGCGACCTGTTGGTGGGGAGTGCCTGCCGTGCAGGAGCTGCGCAGTTACTCATTAACTGCTCCCTGCTCGGCAGAGGGCTGCGCTAGAGCCCCGTGTGAGAAACGCCTGTCGCTTGGTTTTAACATCTTAAAAGTTTCATAGTAATAAAATGGTTATCATATAATTAGAGTAGTAAAGATTTGGGACAGTTTGGATTAGGACAATATGAGACAACAGAAACAAAGAGTTACAGATGTCTGGGTACCTCTTTCTGGGCAGCATGAGCCCGAAAAAGGACCCACGTTAACAGAGGATTAACCCTTAAAAGCAACAGCCTGTTGCATATTCATACACCTCACACATGATGCATAAATTCCATTCAAACCCAGGATTCTGTCTGGGCAGTGTCAGCTTCTGCCTCTGAATCCTAAAGGCATCTTCAAACCTGAGCAAGGCAGGAAGAAGTTTGTTTCTTCTGATGAGAGGGCAATAAATTCTCTTTCTCTGAAAGATCTAGGTGTCCTGTGGCTGCTATCTCGCTAGGAATCATTTCTTTTAAAAAAGTATCCTACATAGCATAGTTTCTATTTTAACATTTTGTTAACCTAAAACTATATTTAACACACTACTTAAGAAAATTAACACAGCATCACTAACATAGCATATATAATATTAATTTTAATATTTGCAAAAAGCCAATGATAAAATAGGCTTTTTTTCACACCCGGGAATGGCTCCAGAGGGATTTTCCTCCGTGCCCCGGCTCCATCAGCCCCGCACGCCCCGGGGCAGCCTCGGTTCCTTCTCCCCCCATGGAGCACCAAATTACAAGGGCTGGTCTGGACACACGAGGTGCTGAGGGAGGGAGGAGAAGCCGCTTTTTAATTTTCTGAGCCACGCCCAGCTCTCAGGTTGCCAGGCCAGGAGGATTTCCGAGTTCAAAAAGGGCCTTGTTTCTGGGATAAGTGGGGAGAGAAGTGCTCCAGAGGGCAGCACCTGGCTGCCCAAGAGGAACCTCTGCATGCAGAGGAGTAGGTGGAAAAGAGGAGATAAAAACAGCTGCGTAAAAACCCTGCAGGTGGGGGGAGAGAGGTGTTCCGAGGTGCAGAGAGCCTGTTTTTAAACATCAGAGGATGTTTAAAAGACGAGTGGGAGGTGCTGTGAGTGGAAGTGAGAGCTGTTATGCCAGCAGCATTAAAACCTCCTAAAATAATTGGTGTCACACCTCCAGCTCAATTTTCCTGAGTGTTTCACTTATCTAGAGCAATCATTGGCATTTTAGCTTGCTAGCATCTCTCAGCCAGGATCAGCTGTATCTGAAGCCTCATTTTGTGTGGCTCCATGCTTGCTTTGTGAGTCCCAGCAACATCCTGACCATGGGTGGATAAATCCAAATCCCTGGAAATTAGGAATGACTCGCTGTAGGTGAGCAGAAGTAACCTGCACAAAGTACTCCTGTGCCAAAAGCACATTGTGGTTGTTCAGACATCCCTCTTGGCTGAACAGGAGATTATTTCTGCTGACAAGTCTTGCCTTGCTGGTAGTCATCTCCTTGGATATTTAGATTCCATGCCAGCCAGGGCCATCTCCCTGTGGCAGGGATGTGTTTCACCCCCTCAAATTCCCAGCTAACAAGCAGATGGAAAGCAGGCAGCATGGATAGGATGGACTTGATGTTCTTAAAGGCCTTTTCCAGACTGAACAATTCAGTGCTATCAGTGCTGATTTCTCCTTGTGCTCTCTCCCTGCAGGACCCCTCGGTGACACAGCTCACAAACACCAGCCAAAGTGGCTTGGATGAATTCAACCCCTTTTCCGAGAGCTCCCAGCGGGTATGTGCCACGTGTCCTTGTGCTCTGTGTGCCTGGTGGTGCTTTTAGTGCTGTAGGAGGTCCCTTGACAGGTGCAGCTTAAAAAAAGAGGAGTTCACTGCTGATTTCTGTAGCCCCGCATTTCTCTTCACAGAGAAAAGCAAGGCACAATTCTTCCCAAGAATATTTCTGAGATTCACATTCTCTGAACCTCAGAGAAAGAAAACACAATTCTTATCATTTGCTCTGCCTGTGTTTGTGCAGAAGTAAAATACAACATAGAGATTTTTTACCCAAAGTGATGGTATTTTGTTTCCTTGGCCTACCAGGGCCAAGAGTGTGTGTGTGTTGGGACTGTTGAGTGACAGCCACGAGATTCAGGGCAAGGTAAGCAATGTGTGCAGAGCTGAGTACTTGGCAGATTCAGTTTTAGATGTATAGAATAATAGAGTACAATAAAGTAATGAATTAACCTTCTAATATCAATGGAGTCAGATGCATCTCTCTCTCCCCTCATTGGGGCCATCACAGCACAACTATAGATTTCCCCATGGATGTGGCTCCTGGAGTGCAGGAGTGGGAAATTGCTCCTGCACTGGAGCAGTAATGAGCTCCCAGCTGGAGCTCTCCAGTGGCATGGAACAGCTCCTCTCCAGCTGGCTGCTGGCTCCCAGGGAAGCCCCATGAAGTGTGGAGGGGAAGATGGTTTGTGGCAGGGCACAGCAGCATTCATTTACTCCCTGGGCTGGGAGAGCTGAGCTGGCCTGGCCGTGCCACTGAGGGATGGCTGGGAGAGCCTCACCCTTATTCCCTGGCTGCTGCCATGAGCCAGGTGGGAGAAGGAGTGCAGGAAGGCGAGGTTTGTGCTTTAAACAATGCACCAAGAGCCCGTTGTGTTTCTCCTGCCCTGTTTTTCCCTGCTCTCGCAGACAAATGCGGCGCGGACGACGCCGGCGGTGCAGCCCTCAGGACACTCGCAGCCCGCCGTGCTGCAGACATCTGTGGAGCCCACACCACAGGTACAGCCCCTCTCTGCTGCCCTCCCAGCCTCCCCCAGCTCCCAGGGCCTCTGGGAGCACAGCATTCCCTGGGGTGCGCACTGGGAAGCTGCAGGTGGTCCTTTCAATTTGCATTTCCAAGGCAGATCTTTGTAGGGAATACACACGTACAGTCCTTCTTATATCTCCTTCCCTGTCCCTCTGGTGGCAGAGCTTGCTTTGCCTTGTGTTCTGTTGGCTCTGGTTTCCCACTGGAAATCCTGGAATGAATCCTGCTAATGCTTTTAGCTTAGTTCTGGTGTCTGGTCAGACACTCTCAGTGCCAGGAGAATAAATGCAAGTACCCGGCTGCCTGCACCACCTCATCCAAAGTACTGGGAGAAGGAATCATTTCTCAGAATGCAAAACAGGTAGAAGAGAGCCTTAAGAGGTGTGGTAGGCAGCTGGGAAGGGAATTGTCCTGGTAAGCACAGGAGCTCTGCTCAGAGCAGGGCTCAGAGCAGTCAGGAGAAGCGTGAGGTAGAATAAACTGTGGAAAAGCTCCTCCTGCCAGCCCTGACTTCCTGTAGGATAACTTCATTTTGTTCTCCACTGGCAGAATCAAGATCTGAGGCTGAGCTTTCATGTCACCCTGTGCCCAAGATGTCAGGGGCTGAGCTTTCCTGTCACCCTGTGCCCAGGATGTAAGGGGCTGAGCTTTCCTGTCACCCTGTGCCCAAGATGTCAGGGGCTGAGCTTTCCTGTCACCCTGTGCCCAAGATGTCAGGGGCTGAGCTTTCCTGTCACCCTGTGCCCAAGATGTCAGGGGCTGAGCTTTCCTGTCACCCTGTGCCCTGCTTCCTTCCCATCCTGGCACCCAGTGGTGCCACCACAGCCCAGCCCAGGGCAGGGCTGACCTCTCTGATGTCTCTGTCCCCTCCCCAGGCCGTGGCTGCAGCAGCACAGGCAGGGCTGCTCCAGCAGCAGGCAGAGCTAGAGAGGAAGGCAGCTGAGCTGGAGAAGAAGGAAAGGGAACTGCAGAGCCACGCAGCCAGCATTGACCGTGAGTACTGACTCCTGCCCAGGGCAGCATGGATCCCTTGGTTTGCCAGGATTTCAGGAGAACTCCCTGTGGCACCCCTTCTGGGACAGTGCCTGGCATCCCACAGCTTCCAGGATGGGAAGGTGGGATGCTGGAGGCCAGCTCTGGTGGGTCCTTGCCCTCAAGCAGCTGCATTTCACCACCAAAAGCTCTCAAGCCCTGATCTGTGCCCGTCTCAGAGCTGGTGAGTGACACTGCCACGCTGAGGCTTCTGACTGAGAGCAGCAAAGCTCTTCTCCTCAGCCTCAACACTCTCTTAACCACAGGAACCCAATATTTTCCCCCCTAATCTGGGTCTGAACTGGCTGAATCTGGGCTTGCAGGGCTGAGTGATGGTGGCTGTGATGGCCCTTTGGCCAGTGCAGGGGAATTCTGCCTTCCTCCAGGGAAAACCCCTGCACACAGCTGCTGTGCCAGCAGTTTATCCCATTCCTGCTGTGCTGTCTGCTCAGGTGTAGGAACTGCCCAACCCCTGGGCTCTGCCAAAGTTTTAATGCACGAATTAAACAATAGCTGAACAACTGCTTGGAAATTCTGGGGTGGGAATTAGTCTTTGAATGAGAGAAGAGCAAGTGAAGAGCTGCTCCTTCCTCCCTCCCACAGCGAGGCAGAACAACTGGCCTCCTCTGCCCAAGAGGTGTCCCATCAAGCCCTGCTTCTATCAGGATTTCTCTGCAGACATCCCAGCTGACTACCAGCGGATATGCAAGATGCTCTATTACTTGTGGATGTGTAAGTAACGGCCTCACCTGCACTCAGAATTCTTTTGGAGGAGGTTTCTGTGGGAAAAGCTGAGCTCTCTCACACTCTAAATGCTGTTGGTGTTGTCTGCAAGGCTAAAATCAGGTTTCCCTCCTTTCTTATGAAGGTAAATGTGAAGAACCCCGAGTTTATGCTTTGGGAATGGCTCATTCATGACAGAATTTTAATTGTTTAATGGAGGCCTGAACAACTATGTAAGATTTGGCCATGAGCAGCAGGATCAGATGAGCTTCTTAGGTCAAGCTGTTTCCCTTCCAAAGGAGGCAGGGAGATTAGATGGCCCAAAGTCACCCTGATTTCTGCAGCTCTCCCTTTGTTCAGTGAGACATTGGGGATGCTTTGGAGTTTCCAAGAGCTTGCTGATGTTGTTTTTCTCTTTCTCCCACCCCAAACAGTGCATTCCATCACCCTGCTCCTAAACCTGCTGGCTTGCCTGGCATGGTTCACAGTGGACAACAGCAGAGGAGTGGACTTTGGTCTCTCCATTCTGTGGTTAATTTTATTCACCCCTTGTGCCTTTCTCTGTTGGTACCGACCAATTTACAAGGCTTTCAGGCAAGTACTGGGTTGGTTTTTTCTGTAACAGGGATGTATCTCTTAGTGGGAGGAGCTTGGGTTTATCTGTTCTCATCGTGTTTTGCCCTCAGGATTTTTCCAGCTCTTTGCATCATTAGATAAACTCAAACCACTATGTTGCTAAACATATTAGATCTGTCTGATAGAACTTAATTATGGTGATCCTTTTTCATCCTGAAATCCAAGCCTAGGCAGACAGAGGACAGTTTGAATTCATTTTTTATTCACTTTATTAATTTCTAAGACACTGTTTGGTACATTGATGTCGAGCACACTGTGTTTGTTGAGGGAGCTGCCTTCACCCCATCTTGCATTGGGCAGAGCACTGCAGTGAACACGTTTGGGTGCCCAAATTGCTCCCCTCAGCAGCTCTTCCCTGCAGAAAGGAGTTCACTGAAGCTGTTCCTCTCCTCTCAGAGCAGGGACTCAGTGCAGGGATCACAGGTTTCACTCCTGTTACCATCTCTCCCGCAGGTCTGACAGCTCCTTCAGCTTCTTCGTCTTCTTTTTCATCTTCTTCTGCCAAATAGCAATCTACATCATCCAGGCTGTTGGAATTCCTGGCTGGGGAGACAGGTAAGCTTGGCTTTGCTGCCTGCCATGTCACACATCCTTTTCTCACCAGGGCTGTGACTGGCAGGAGCTTTGGGGCCTGCTTCTGACAGCTGCCTGTTCTTTCTGCTGTGGTTTCCTTTCTCAGCTCATGGCAGGTCCCAACTGCCTCCCTCCTCTGCTCTTCCCATCCTAATCCCAGTATGTGAAGGAGTATGAGAAGGGGAGGATGTGAATTTCTGGATATTGATCAGGAATCCTTCCCTCACAGGGTGCCCAGAGCAGCTGTGGCTGCCCCTGGATCCCTGGCAGTGTCCAAGGCCAGGTTGGACTTGGAACACCCTGGGATAGTGGGAGTTGTCCCTGCCCAAGGCAGGGGAGTGGAATGGGATGAGTTTGAGGCCCCTTCCAACCCAAACAGTTCTGTGATTCTGTCAGAACTCTTCTGTGCCTCTTCTCTCCCTCACTCAGTACAGATCATATTTGCTCCTCTGATGTGAACCAGATCTGCCTTGTTCAAACTGGAGCCTTCCCTGACAGCAGTGTGAGGCTGAGGACCTGAAATCTGGGTACTGCTCAGCCTGATCCTGCTGCTACCACCCCGACTCTGTCCCCAAACTCTCCCTGAATCCCTCTGGAGCGTGTGCTTGGTGGGCTGAGATAAGCAGAGAGGCTTTTAGCCTCACCCTTTCTCAGTGACATTGTCCAGAAGGGTGAGCCTGGGCTTTTGGAGCAGGGCCAGCAGCCTCATGGCAGCAGCAGTGCCCTGCAGGGAAAGCACAGCCTTTCCTTTCGCCCTGCTGCCCCTGCTGCAGCTCCTGCTCTGCAGTCAGGGAGCTCAGGGAAGGTTGGCAGCCTGTTCTGGAGTCAGGGAGCTCAGGGAAGGTCAGCAGCCTGTTCTGGAGTCAGGGAGCTCAGGGAAGGCTGGCAGCCCGTGGTGCCTGTGCCAGGGCAGCCTCCAGGCAGGAGCTGCTGTCTATTTCTGCCCTCTGCCTGCAGCAGGGCCCGTGGGCAGCGCTGTCCCCAGCCTCCCCCCTGCCCGAGTCACGGGGGATGGGGAGGGGTTCAGTCTGGCCTGGAGAGGCTGCCTGGAGCTCCCTGCTCAGTTCTCTGCTGCCAGCCAGCACGGGTATTTTTGGCTGCAGTGTGTGGTGTGCCTTTCTGCTTCCCTGTGCTGCCAGGAGCTGTGCCACACATGGGATGGGACCCATCCCTCCTCCTGCTGCTGGCACATGGCCTCTTGGGAAAGGTTCCTTTCTCCAGCACCCAGGAAGGTGTTCTGAGTGAGGTGTCTTGGTATTTTTAGCCACAGCCAAGTGCTGGTAACTCTGTGAATTCTTCCTGTCCCTTACCTACAGCAATTCCCAGTGTCTGTGACTGAGAATGGTAGAATAACAGAATGCTTTGGGTTGGAATGGACCTTAAGGCTCATCTCATCCATGGGCAGGGACACCTTCCACTATCCCAGGTAGCTCCAGTCCCCATCCAACCTGGCCTGGGGCAATTCCAGGGATGGAGCAGCCACAGCTGCTCTGAGCAGCCTGTGCTAGGGTTTCACCAATTCCATCCCTTCCTGCCTCTTCCTCTTGCTCCCTTTCACCCCTGTCAGGGTGACACTCAGGTCCAGGCTCCAGACCTGCCAGCTGATCTCTTCCAGTTCAGCTGTTCCAGCCTATCTTTACCCCCCTTGGCTGAATTTTGAGAAGGTGCCCATGGAAGTCACTGTTGGCGCCAAGGGTATTGATTTTGCTGCCTGAGGGGAGGGCACAGGGCTGGAATGTGGGTGGGATGAGCACAATCCTCCTCTAAAAATGCTAATGGAAACTCTATCCCCAAAACAAGAGCCTGGATGAGCTCCAGGCTCCCGTTTCCATAGCTGCTTGGTTTTGTGCTGCCCTGTCACCTTCCCCTGCAGCACGTGTGTGCTCCAGCTGTGCTCCAGCTGTGCTGGAATGCTGTCCATGCCCAGCCCCTCTCTCTCCTGTCCCTGGCAGCGGCTGGATCGCGGCGCTGTCGGAGGTGCACGGCAACGTGGCCGTGGTGGTGATCATGATGGTGGTGGCAGCCTTCTTCACGCTCTGCGCCATCCTCTCCCTCTTCCTCCTCAAGCAGGTGAGTGCCTCGGGGGCCAGCAGAGCTCAGGCTGCCCCCAGGGGTCTTGGGTTTGATGCCTCCCTTCACCCACCTGGGAATGATGGGTGGGTCAGGAGGTTTTAATTAAAGAATTTTTGCTTGTGCTTCCTGCAGCGATGCCAATTTTTTTGGACAGTCTTGAAGTGGGAAGTAGCCACCCTTTGGAGTCATAGAATCATGAAATGATTTGGGAAGGCATCTCAGAGCTCATCTTACCTCTTGCCAAGGGCAGGGACACTTTCCACTATCCCAAGGTGCTCCAAGCCCTGTCCAACCTGGCCTGGAACATTTCCAGGGATGGGGCAGCTTCTCTGGGCGCGCTGTGCCAGGGCCTCTCCACCTTCCCAGAGAAGGATTTTTTCCTGAAATCCCATCTAACCCTGCCCTCTGGCAGTTTGAAGCCATTGCCCCTTGTCATGCCTGAAGCTGGCAGAGCAGAGGTGGCCATGGCTCTGTCCAGCACCCAGGGATTTTCAGTCACTGCTCCCACAGTGTTGTGGGGCTTTTCAAAGCCTGGTGGGATCCCAGCAAAGGATCTCAAACCCAGCCCTCCTCCTGCCTGCCAGCAGCAGGGCTGGATTTCTGCAGGAACTGCAGAAATGGAGCTTGGGGGAAGCCAAGGACAGGCTGGACTGATCCTCTTTCTGTTGGTACTTCCTTCTGCTCTCCTGCCTTTACCTTGAAGGAAATACCTGATGCTGTTGGCACCTTCAGGTCCTGCCCTGCAGTAAATACTGGGTTAAGCCTGAGCCATCACAGTGTGGGGAGTTTTGGGTCTGAAACCAGCAATTTTGCTGAGAGCTCCACATTTTTCAGCAAAATGAAGCTCTCCTGAAATCTGCCATGGAGCCACTGGCTGCAGCCCATGCTCTGCAGCTGTCCAGGGAGCTGCTTAGCCAAGGACAAGCTGGCTGTGTGCAGCAATCCCACAGCCACGATTTCATTCCCTCTTTCCCTCCCCTCTCGCCCCCAGGTGCATTCCATGTATCGGCGCACAGGAGCCAGCTTCCAGAGGGCCCAGGAGGAGTTTTCCCAAGGCATCCTCACCAACAGGAGCTTCCAGAATGCAGCAGCTGGGGCAGCCTCCTCAGCTGCACACAGTGCTTTCAGAGGAAACTAACCCTGCCCAGCAAATCCAGCCCTTCTTCCCAGCAAATCCAGCCCTTCCTCCTGGGCTGCCTCCTTCTCGCTTCCTCTGCCCTCATCTCCCCAACCTTCTGTTTTTTTTGTTTTCTGAAAATGCACTTTTTTTGGGGGTACCATGTGAGCTCTGTGATGCAGACACTCCTGATGAGAAGAGGTTGGGGTTTTTTTTGGCTTCAGCTGAGCTACGGTTTGGATGATTCGTTTTCCCTGTCTTGTTTTAGGGTGTGGGGAGATGGGGGAAGACATTCTCTGAGGCAAATATTCCTCTCTCCAGGACTTTCCAGGTGTTTGTCTCTTCCTCCCCTCACTCTGTCTGTAGCAGGAAGATGAGGGGAAGCAGGTTTTTGATTTTACTCTCTCTTCTCTTGGCCTTTGCTATGAAGAATTTGATTATCTGCTGTTTTGGGGGGGTTTTGTAACGTGCATGTAGTTGATGTCGTTAATTTTAAGAACAGAAACTGTACTTTGGGGTTATTACACTCACACAATGCTGTATTTTGACCTCATAACTGCTGGGCTTCCTGAGAGCCACCCAGGAAAATCTGGGAGCAGGGGGGAGTTTGGGGGGGGGGGAATGTATTTCCCCTGGTCCCCCCAGGGCACATCCCTTGCTTCCACAAGGATTCTGCAGGTGCCAGCCAGCCCTGGGCATGGAGAGGGGGAGAAGGGATCAGTGAAGGCTGAGTCTTCTCAGTGGCTTGAGACCAGGAGAGGGAGGGCAAAAGGGATTTTGGTTTGGCTCCCAGCTCCAGTTTGGGGCAGCTGAGGATGCCGGGTCACACAGTGCCTGTGACACCCTTCTCCAGCTAACCTTGAATGAGTCTTTCTCCAGGGAAGGCTCCTCCCTGCCTTCCTCCTCACGAGTTTAATTTTTTTTTAGCTGGGAAGGAACTGTTTCCATGTGTGTTCAGAGATGGGATGTCCCTCGGGACGCAGGGGCGGATGGGGGCAGGTTCACAGCTCTCCTTCCCTCAGCCCCGGGGGTGTCGGGGGGGTTTGATGCAGGTTTGGCTTTGCGGTGCCCCTTTGCCGGGCTGGGGGTTGGATCAGACCCCCCTCCTGTGCCGGTGAGGGGCGGCGGGGGGCGCTGCCATACAGAAATCGGTATTTTTACACCCTTTTCCTCCTGTATTGTTGGAATTTTTTTTTTCCCCTGGCGTCTGATCTTTTACTGTTTAAAAAATTATTAATAAAAAATTGTTCATGTGGTCCAGACACGGTGCCGTGCAGCGGGAGGGGGCGTGGCCACAACAGGGGCGGGGCTATGGGCGTGGCCTGGCGTGATTGGCGGCCTGGGGGCGTGGCCAACACGGTTGTGTGGAGCCATGGGCGTGGCTTGCTTCGGGATGAAATAAATGGGGGCGGGGTCATGGCTGATGGGGGCGTGGCTTGTGGTCGCTGGGGGCGTGGCTTGTGCTGTGGCGCGCCGGGAAGGCGGAAGCGGCTCCCGGGCCCCGAGTGGCGGGACCGGGGGTCCGGAGGGGCCATGGCCGGGGCCGGCTGGGCCCCGCCGCGTCTCGACGAGTACATCCTCACCGAGCCCCTCGGCTCCGGCACCTACGCCACCGTCTACAAGGCCTATAGGAAGGTAGGGCCGAGCCCGCCGCGGGGATCGCCTTTTTGCTCCCGAATCCGCCTCCGCACTCCCTTGGGACCCCGTTTTCCAGCCCTCCACATGGGGTACCACCCCCGTTTTCCAACCCTCCACATGGGGTACCACCCCCCTAGCCCTCGCCTGGCACCTGCCGCCCCCTTGAAGGGGTCCTTCCCTTCCCTCCCCACTCGCGGTGGCTGTTTGGGTGGGGGGTCCAGCGTTGCCCCCCTCCTCGGCAGAGGGACACGCGTGAGGTGGTGGCCATCAAGTGCGTCAACAAGAGGAGCCTGAACCGGGCATCGGTGGAGAACCTGCTGACAGAGATCGAGATCCTCAAGACCATCCGCCATCCCAACATTGTGGAGCTCAAGGACTTCCAGGTGGGCTGGGGGTTTCCCGGGGGGCCTCTGAGCCGGAGCTGCTCCGGCTTGGATCCATCCCCGGTTCCCATGGGTGTATCCGTGGGGCTTGGTGCCAGCAGCTGGGCAAACTGGTCCAGGTGAACCTGTGTGGGTGGGACTGGCTGGGGTGGCACGGCAGGGTCTCATTGCCTCACAGTGGGACGGTGACCACATCTACCTGATCATGGAGTTCTGTGCCGGGGGGGACCTGTCCCGCTTCATCCGGATGCGCCGGATGCTCCCCGAGAAGGTGGCACGCGTCTTCCTGCAGCAGCTCGGTGAGGACACCCACTCTGCCTCTGGTGGGGACCTTCCCCCAGGGTTTTGGGGTGCAGGGCTGTGCTCTCACATGCCCATCCACCCGCCCAGCCTGCGCCCTGAAGTTCCTCCACGACCGCAACATCTCCCACCTGGACCTGAAGCCTCAGAACATCCTCCTGAGCGCCCCGGAGAACCCCCAGCTGAAGCTGGCAGGTCAGGGCAGCCCCTAGCAGGGGTTGGGAGGGGGCAAATCCCTTCTGCCTGCGTCCCCACGAGCTCTCTGCCCGGCAGATTTTGGCTTTGCCCAGTACATGTCCCCGTGGGACGAGAAGCACGTGCTGCGCGGCTCCCCGCTCTACATGGCCCCCGAGATGGTGTGTCGGCAGCACTACGACGCCCGCGTGGACCTCTGGTCCGTGGGCGTCATCCTTTACGGTGGGTTTGGCTTTTGTTGCCCCGGGGGGTTCTACTCAGGGCTGGTTCCCCCCTCTCCATCTCCCCCCACCGCTCCTTTTCCCCCCTGCAGAAGCACTTTTTGGGAAGCCACCCTTCGCTTCCCGCTCCTTCGCCGAGCTGGAGGAGAAGATCCGCAGTGACCGGGCTGTGGAGGTAACGTGGGGTGGGGTGGGATGGGGCTAGGGGGGAGTCTCACAGCCATCAGTGGGCTCAGCCCCTTCCCTCCCCAGCTTCCCAGCCGGCCCCAGCTCTCTCTGGAATGCCGGGATCTCTTAGGACAGCTGCTGGAGAGGGACCCTCGGAAGCGCATCTCCTTCGAGTGCTTCTTTGCCCACCCCTTTGTGGACATGGAGCACGTCCCCGGCCCCGAGAGCCTGGGCAAGGCGGTGAGCGGGGCTGGGGGCTGCTGCCTGGCAACAGGGGCGTTCCAAGCCCTGAGACCCCCCCTGTGTCCCCCAGACCGACCTGGTGGTGGAGGCGGTGAGGAAGGACCAGGAGGGAGACGCCGCTGCCGCTTTCTCCCTCTACCGCAAAGCCCTGGAGTATTTCGTGCCAGCACTGCACTGTGAGTTCCCCCCGGGGATTGTGCGGGGTCTGGGGGTATTTCTGGGAGGGCAGCACCCCGGGAGAGGCCAGTTTTCAGCCCACCCACCCCGTGTTTGGTCGTTCTCCCCCTTAGATGAGAGCGACGTGCGGCGCAAAGAAGCCATCCGGGCCAAGGTGAGCCAACACCCCTTGGGGGGGTGGGGGCAGCACCCCCATCCTCTGCACCCCGTATCGGGGGTCTCCTCACCCCCAAAATGTGCACAGGTGAGGCAGTACATCTCCCGAGCAGAGGAGCTGAAGGTGTTGGTCACCTCCAGCAACAAGAACCTCCTGGAGAAAGGAAACCCGGCCAGAGAGCTCCTTAAAGGTAGTGAGTGATTTTTGCCCATCCCCCGGTGTCAGAGCTGGCAGGGGGCACTTGGTGGGGTTTTGGGCTGAAGGGTGAAGGTTTTGGGCAATCCCTGTGTCCCCTTGCAGAGATGGCCAAGGACAAACCTCGGCTCTGCGCGGCGCTGGAAGTGGCTTCGGCTGCCATCGCCAAGGTGAGGGGTGGCCTTGGGGGTCCCCTCACCCCTCGAGGGAAGGGGAAGGTGCAAACCTGCTGGGGAGGGGGCTGCTGGACCCACCAGCCGCAGCCAGCCCCCGGGGCCTCTTGCAGGAGGAGGAGGGCAGGGATGACAGTGACGCCCTGGAGCTGTACCAGCAGAGCCTGGGGGAGCTGCTGCTGCTCCTGGCCGGTGAGTTGGGACCGAGGCCGGGCTTTTAGGGCAGGGATGGGTCCTGCTCCCATCCCTCATGCCGTGGCACGTTTCCCCTGCAGCGGAGCCGGCGGGGCGGCGGCGGGAGCTGCTCCACGCGGAGGTGAGTGCCAGCCCTAGGACACTGCTGTCCCAGCTGGCCTGGCCCTGAGGGACTGTGTCCCCTCTCTGTCTCCCCACCAGATCCAGACCCTGATGGCCCGAGCCGAGTACCTGAAGGATCAGATCAAGGTATGATGGCTGGGGGGGCTCGGGGGCATGCTGGGGGAGGATGAAGGCTGGAAAAGCCCCCTCTCCCTTGGCAGATGCGGGAGGCACAATCCATGGGCAAAGAGGCGCTGGCAGAGTCCGTCCGGAGCGGTGAGTCGCCCTTTGCCGTGGGAATTGGGGAATATTCCCCAGCCCGAGGCTGATCCCGACCCCACCCAGCACGGGCCCAGCCCCCTGGAGCCCTCCCGGGGGTTGGCGGCAGCGGGGGCAGCCCGGTGAGTGCCCGTGTGCCCCGGCACAGCCTGTACCCTGCAGTGACTCCCAGAGCTGCCCGCGGGACGCTGCTCGCTGCCCTGCCAGGAGACGCCGGCGCCAAGGCAAGAAAAGGCTTCCGTCCCCCCCACCCCCAGGGGTGACACCTGGGGGTCACCCTGGGGCTCCCAGCCCGAGGGGGGGTCAGTGGGGCCATCTGCCCCTCTCCCATCGCTGGCTCATTTCCCTGCCGGCCCTGCCTCGGCCGTCTGCTGCTGCAGCCTCCCCTGGCACAGCGGGCGGGTTATTCCACTCTAATTCCCTCCGCTGGCTCCACGGGAAGGGTATTTTTATCCTGGCACTGGGCTCTGGGAGCAGGACATCCCCCCTGCTTTTTCAGCTGGGTGGTTCTCCCACCTCCCAAATTCTGGGGGAGCCCACAAATCCGGCCGGGAGCCGAGGGTGGGCAGGGATGCTCCGCTGTGCCTTCCTAGCCCAGCATCTACCTCTGCATCTGCTGCTGCTTGTCCAGCCTCCATCCAGCAGCCACTGCACTGGCCCAGCCCGGCCGTACCTCCCTGCTGGAGCACTGGGAATGAGGCTTTTCCTTCCTAAACCTGGAGCCTGACAGGTTCTGGCTGCCTCAGCAGTGTCACGAGTGCTCAGCGGGGACCGACTGAGTCGGGCACGAGCAGCAGTCAGTCACCTGCAGGGAGGCACTCTCAGCACCCTGCCTGCCCTGCTCCACTCCTCAGGGCCCTGGCACCCCCAACATCCAAATCATGCTCCCAGGAATCATTGTTACGGGGTGCTGATGATGCCTGTCCTGAAAAACAAGGTACTTGTCTCAAAATCTGCTGTATCTCAAGGGAATGTAATTTATTGTCTTTAATAAATTTTAATTTTGATTTCTCCACCTCCTCTATGCTCAGGTTTGTGAGTTAAGCCTAAGAGGGGTCCCCAGGCAAGCCCAGGACCCAGAGGCTCCTGGAGCCATCGAGGCAGGCTGGGGACCCTGGTCCCTGTTCCCGCAGGAGCAGAGCTGGGGTGTTCCCTCCTCTGCTCCAGCAGTGCTCTGGAGAGAGCAGAGGAGCCCCTTTCTGTGCTTCCCCTCCCAGTGCTCTGGGGGCAGAGCAGCCCCTTCCTGTGCTCCCCAGGGACCCGAGGCAGCCAAAGCAAGGTTTGACCTTGTTTTCACTTCCCATCATTTTATTTTTTCTGTGTGTGTGTGTGTGCAAAACACAGAGCAGAGCAGCACGAGCCCTTACGTAAAATCCTGCTTTCTCCAATAGATTTTTGTGGCGGGTGAGGAAAGGCCGTGAGGGAAAGCAGAAGGGCTGAGGCGAGCAACAGGGGCATTTTTGGGGTGTCCCCCAGATCTTCTGAGCCATGACCTCTTCCCAAGACAGCCTCCCCCCGCATCCCACCCCAGTGCCGGCTGCTCCGTGCTTAAAGCTTCCCGGGCGGACGCAACAAGGCGCTTCTGTATCTTTTTTTACTCTCTTTTATATCTTTTTACTCTTATTATCATCATTATTCAGAGCAGAGATTATGTCCTGAGGCTTTAAAGTGCTCTCCCAGCCCGTGTCCTCCCCCAGCCCGTGGCGGCCGCGGCAGCCGGCGCGGATAATCGCATCTGCCTTCACGCTCGGCCACCAGCACGGCCCAGCCCCAGCCCAGCCCCAGCCCTGGGGGCAGGACGAGCCTCTGGCTGCTCCCCTGGGGCTGCTGGAGTCGGGGTGGATGTCAGTGTCACCTGCACCGGGGTGTTTGGCTGCCCAAATGTCACCCAGGGAAGGCGAGCAATGCGTCTGAGCGGTGACAGGGTGCGCCGGTTATCGGGGGGTAGCTGCTCTCACCAGGATTTTCTCTGGGTTCTCTGGAATCCATCAAGGTTACTAAGATATAAACTGTGCTGAAATAAGAGATGGGAAAAGAAACTGGATTCCAAGACCACAAGAAAGAGGTAACAGAGACCTGTGAGCCACCTGGACTGTTCCCAATCACGTATTCTGAGAAGTGCATGCAGAACACGTGGGCAAGCAAAAGACACCAATAAGAAATGTGTGATCAGTAGAGTTAAAATGTATAAATAAATACATAATAGAAGCAATGAATGGATTCTACTCAATCATGTTGATTCCAAGAGTCCTGGATTTCCCACGGGAAGGTGGCACGAAGCGAGCGGTGCCCAGCCCGGCAGCGTGGCCTCTGCCCCTCAGCTGCCCAGGGAGGAGCTGCTCCCCTCCAGTCCCATCCATGCCACCACCCAGCCCTTCCCAAGGGCTCTCCCAGCCCTCTCAGGGCCGGATTGTCACCCAGAGAGGTGGGCAGTGGCAGCTGGGCTGTCACCCTGGCGGTGCCAGCGCGTGGGGTGACGTGAGGTCAGGCACGGGATGGGCTGGGTCAGCGTGTGGAGCCAGCCTTGGGCTTTCCCAGGGCTCTTTAATCTGGATTAATCCTGGCTGTTGGACCAGCAGTGGGTGGATGGATGGGCCATCCCTTCCTACAGCCACTCGCAGGGAAGTTTAATTGCCTGCAAAAAGGAGAAGGGAGATTCCCCAGCCTTCCGTGGCAGCTCATTTGTTTCAGCACTTTAACAATTGCTCATTTAATGCTTTGTCCATTGGGGAAAGCACTCACTCGTCCCACACTCTCCACTGGGAAGGGGGAGGATCCTGCAGCCAGCTGAGGAATGGGCTGGTGCAGGAGGGCAGGAGTTTTGTCAATAAAATTTATGTTATTTGATCAATAAAAGTTATTTTATTTTATTGACAAAATTTCCTACTGCCAGCATCTTCCAGCAACCAGCAAGGGCTTACGTGGACAAACCTATCCCAATCCCAGCCCCACAGGTGAGGAAATGATATAAGACCTGTAAATCAGAGAGAAAAACAACATTTTCTGCTTTATTCCACACTTATTATTTGCTTTAAGATTTTCAGTGTGTGTGTTGATGCCCGGAGCAGTCGTATGGCATGGAGGCTGCAGGGATGCTCAGGATACTAGGATGCATCCCTTGGTGGGCAGGGAAAAGGCAGGAGGGGCTGCCTGCCACTGCTGCCCCCATCCCAGCCTCTCATCCCTCCATCCCAGCCTCTCCTCCCTCCATCCTGACCTCATCCCTCCATCCCAGCCTCTCCTCCTCCATCCCAGCCTCTCCTCCCCAGTGCAGGCTGTGACCCGGCGATGGCAGCAGGGACAGCAGGGACGCAGCATCCTCGGAGCAGCATCCTCGGCGCTGCCGCTGCTCGGCTCGGCCGGGAACGCTCTGCTGAGGCTTAACACGTCTCGGGAGCCGGGCGGGGGGAGCGGGGGCTGCCTGCCTTTTCACATGCCTGGGGGTCATGGTGCCTCCTAAAATAAACCCGCCGAGCTTCACGCGGCCTTGGCGCGGCTCACGTGGGCCGGGGGAGCGCCGAGCACAGCCCAGGGGTCGGGCACGGGGGGCAGGAGCAAGGAGCGGTGGGCAGGAAAAGGTGCGGCAGAGGATCCTGACTGCTTTGGGGGGGGATGAACCGCGGGGCTGCATCCCCGGCCCCGTGGGTCCCGGCTCCGGTTGGGATCCTGCTCTCCCGTGGGGTGAGCATTGATGCGTCCTTGGTGGGCAGGGAAAAGGCAGGAAGGGGAGCTTGCCCCTGCTGCCCCCATCCCAGCCTCTTCTTCCTCCATCCCAGCCTCTTCTTCCTCCATCCCAGCCTCTTCTCCCTCCATCCTGACCTCTCCTCCCTCCATCCCAGCCTCATCCCCATCCCAGCCTCTCCTTCCTCCATCCCAGCCTCTTCTTCCTCCATCTCAGCCTCTCCTCCCTCCATCCCAGCCTCTCCTCCCTCCATCCCAGCCTCTTCTCCCTCCATCCTGACCTCTCCTCCCTCCATCCCAGCCTCTCCCCGCTCCATCCCAGCCCCGTGGCTCCCCTCTCCGGTTGGGATCCCGCTCTCTCCCGTGGGATGAGCCTTGGGGCTGGGCTTTCAGCAGCGAGGGCTCTGCCGGGGCCGTGCCTGCTCCCTGCTATCCCTTTCCTGGTGGGGGATTAGATCAGCTCGGGCTGATCCTCATCAGGTATGATCTCCTTCCAGAGCTGAAGCTGCTCCTGCCAATCTCCCCTCTCGCTGCTCCGGGCGCTGGGGATCTGATGGGAGCACCCTTCCCTGGAGCTGCTGGAGTCCCTTGGCTCCCTGGAGGGCTGCGAGGATGTGTGTCCACACCTGAGCTGCCTCTGCCTGTCTGCCTGTCCTCTCGGGAACAGACATCAGGAGTTTCCCTTCTACCTGGCCCTGGCACAGGATTATCGGGGGGCTGGGGGCAGAAAGGAATCTCTTGGTGCAGCAGCCCCATAATAATAATAATAATAATAATAATAATAATAATAATAATAATAATAATAATAATAATAATAATAATAATAATAATAATAATAATAATAATAATAATAATAATAATAATAATATCCGTTTCCCAGCACCCTCTGCTGTGTTTTCCTGGATGACCCATCCTCCCCTGCAAAACCAAACTGCAGCTCATCAGCTCCCATGGGATTTGGAGCGATAAATTCCCAGCCCGTGCCAAGTTTTTCCAGGAAGCCTCACCACAGGAGCCCCCTGCCTGCCGGGATGCCGCCAGGGCTGGGAGTCACACCTGCACAAGCTCGGGCTCATCCCTGCAGCGTGTCCTTGCTTGGAGCAGCGCACTGGGCATCCTGCAGTGCCCATGAGACCGAGTGCTCTGAAGGTTTTGTATTAAAATAGCCAAAAAAACCCAGCAGAAAAATGGGAATTTTGTTTGCCTTAAATCTGACTGCTGCCAACGAGCTGCTCCTAGCATCCCCTTGTTCCCAAATGTGAGTGCAGCCAGGAGAGGAGCTTTCTTTGGGATTCTGCTGTCAGGAAAACAGAAATTTTTTTTTCCCCCAAAACCGAGAAAATAGGAAAATTTGCTCAGGAAAACAGAGCTCGGGGACAAAAGTAAATGCATAGACATCTCCTGGTATTTATTCCACCGGTATAACAGTACCATGGCACGGGGACAGCACAGGAGGTGAGGGACACTCAACCGAGCACGGCACGACCACAGCACGACGAGCGGGAGGACGGGGAGCTATTCCCTCATGGCTTTGTTCTTCTCCTGGAAGGAGCAAGGACAGGATCCCGTCACAGGAGAGGGACACCGCTGCTCCGGGGAAGGGCTGCTGCGGGCTCAGCTCAGCACCAGGGAGGGCTTTTGTTCCTCTCTGGTGTCAATTCAGGGCTTCAGCACCCCCCTTCCCACAGGGATCGTATGGCAGGTCCTTCCCGGCTGGCTCCTTCAGAGGGGTCCTCAAGGGCACAGGGGTTGGTGTTCCTGGCAGGGATGGGATGGTGTTTCACGGGTGATGGGGAGGGGACACGGGGAGGGGGGTGCTCCACACCCTGCCTCGTCCTTGCGAGGCAATCGGAGCCTCCCGCTCGTTCCTGGGAGGCCGAGTGGGAAGGTGGAGGCAGAGCCGCAGCGTGGGGCCACCACTGCATGGTCAGTCAGTCAGTCAGTCAGTCAGTCAGTCAGTCAGTCAGTCAGTCACACTGCAAGGTCAGTCACTCTCCAAGGTCACTCTCCTTCCCCGCCACCTCCCCGGCTCTGGCTGCGGACACCCCCTGCCCGGGCACGGGGGGAGGCCTTGGGGTACGGGGGGAACATGCTGGCTCCTGGCTCTAACCTCAGCCCGGAGAACGAAACGAAAGCCACACATCAGGGACATCTGGGTCAGGAGGAGCCGAGTGACACACGGCAAGGGTGACAACGGGGCTGGGGTCCCCGCTGCAGGCAGCAGCCCCCGCCAGAGCCTGCTCTGCGTCCCCTCCCTGCTCAGCCCCATCACATCACGGAGCACTTCTCCGCTGATTGCTTCAGGTCCTCTAGCGTGGCCGAGGCTTTGTCCTTCAAGGAATCAAGGTCCAGGTTCTGGATGTTGCTGAGCTGGCCGATCACCGAGTTCTTCTCCTCCTCCTCCTCGTTGTCCTGCTCGATCATCTTGGCCAGCTCCTTGGGCAGCTCCACGTCACCTCCCACCAGCTGGATCTGGTTGTCATCCGTCTCGTTCTGGAAGCGGCCGGGAGAGAGTCAGGAGGGGGATGGTACAGCGGCAAGGGGGCTTCTGGAAGCATCACAGGAGGGGCTTTGGGCTGTCTTCCCACTTCCAGGACCATGTGGGAAGGTCCCTGGGGGTGGGGGTGGGAGGCTGATGCAGCCTGAGGAGAGCCTGGGCACCGCCAGCGAGAGGCGAGATGGAAACCCACGCGCAGCACCAGTAGAAACTGGTTTGCAGCTCGCACTGCGGGGGGTTAGGCGCCTAATTAAGCTGGGCTTATGCTTAACGACTGCTCCCAGCGGCGGTCGGGATCAGCTCCGAGCCCGGAGCCACGGGGAGACTCGGGATGAGGCAGCCCGGCTGCCAAGTGGGATCAGTAATGAGCAGAAGAAACTTGTCAAAGGATGAGGAGGGACATCTCCAGCGCGAGAAGGCAGTGAAAGGATGGTGGGGCCAGATCCAAACAAATCCCAGTTTCCCCTGGGGAATTTAAAAAAATCTCCATCTCTTCTTTCTCTGCCTTTTCTGGCTTTTGGCAGGGGGTAAAAGAGATTCTCCAGCTGTTTATTTCCTGGATATAAAAGGGGGTGGGAAGCAGGGGGGTGAATCCAAGCTGGCTGAACAGCGCCAAACAATCAGAGCAATCTCACTTGGCTTAGCTGACCCCTCAGAACTAATATTAGCCAGGCTCCAATTTGGGGTATTCACCACTGAGCGACTCTTCCTGAATAAAGGGTAGGTTTGGAGGCAGAAGAGCTTGTGGCAATTCCAAGAAAGGCTGAATTATCCCTTGATTAAATTGTTTCCAGTGAATGGTTCACGGTGCGGAAATTCCAAAATCGGAGTTTAGGTGGGAGATGTTCGCCAAATAATCCGGGGAGAGGAGCTGAGCTGGCTAATCCAGCCAGGAAGGTGCAACCCTGGCTGCACTCCCAGCTCCAGGGAGTCTGGGGTGAAGGTGGTTTTCCCTCACCCAGCTGGATTTAGGGGGTAAAAGCCAGGGAGAGGGGGATCAAGCAAGGCTGGGAGTCCCACTGTCTCCGGCTGGTGGGTTGTGGTGCTCGGGGGGAAGGAAAAGGGGCAAAATTTGGGGAGAAAGATGTTTTGAGGGGAATTTATTTGCCTTTGGGCTTTGAGGCTCAAAGCCCAGCCAGCCAAGGGGGTTCTTGTCCCTTCCCCTCACTCCAGAGCTCCATCTGGAGCTGGGCTCCCCTCGTGGCCCCGCTCCAGCTCAGCCCTACCTTGGGCAGCCTGTACTTGTCTCGGAAGTGGGACCTGACCGTGGCTCTCTCCGCCTTGCGCTGGGCAAACTGGGCGTCTCTCTCCATCCTGCGGAGTACACGGGGCACTTACCAACAGCCCGCGCCCCCCATCCCGGGGTTTGCTCTCCCCCCCAACCCTAGCACTCCCCATTTTCTCTGAAAAGTCCCGTTTTCCCACAATTTCCTCCCCCCCAGCGCAGCCTGGAAGGAGAAAACAATCCCATCTCCCGGGCGAGGAAGCGGATTAAGGGATTAGGGGGCTCATCAAACCCCCTCACGGTCCTGCTGTCCCCAGCGCCGGCTCCCCCCATCTCCCAGGCACGGGATGTGGAGCTGCAGCGGGACCCCTCCCGCAGGGACCCCGGGCTCAGCCCGCTCCGGTGCCGGTGCCGGTGCCGCCCGCACTCACTTCTCCTCCACCAGCTGCCGCTGGTACTCCTCGTACTCCTCGCGGGTCATGCCCTGCGCCTCGGCCGGAGACTTCTCGCCCTCGCTCTTCTCCTCGCCGCCCAGGCCGCCCGTGAGGTTCTTCAGCTGCCCTCCCACCATGCTCTTCACCATGAACGCCATGGCCGCACCCTCGGGGGGCCCGGGGGCCGGGGGGCAGCGCGGCTCTGCAGCCGGGACAGCCGGGGTCACCGCGGGGCTCCGGGCACGGTGGGGGGTGGGGTACGGGGACCCCCCGAGGAACGGGGCTAAGGGTGAGCCGAGAAATGGTCGGTGCTGGGGTGCCGGGATAGGGAATCAGCGGGATGCTGTGGATGGGAGCTCCTGGAGAGCCCGAGTGCCGGGTCAGGGAGCAGCTGGGGTCACCGGGATGAGCACCGGGGCAGCTGGAGCACGGAGCCCGGGGAGCTGGGACACCGGGAGGTGGAAGAGCCGTGATGAGCGGAGATGAGCTCCTGGGAAGCGGGGGCACCGGGTTAGGAGGAGGTGGGGACAGGGGAGATGAGCTCCCGGAGAGGAGCCGCGATCAGCGGAGCCGACTTCGCGGGGAGCCGGGATACGGGGTTATGGAGGATGCGGGATCACAGAGCCAAGCTCACACAGTTCCGAATTCCTGAGGAGCCGGGATCAGCAGACCTGAATTTCCCGGGAGGCGGAATACCGAGTGATGGGAAGCCGGGGTCAGCAGAGCTGAGTCCCCGGGGTCACGGGAGAGAGGGGCTCAGCGGGGCGTGAATTCCCGGGATGATGGAGAGCGGAGTGCCCGGGGTGGTGAGTACCGGGAGGTGGAGGAGCCAGGGAAGGGGAGATGGGTTCCCGGGGAGCTGGGGCACGGGGTTATGGAGGAGATGGGGCCAGAGGAGATGAATTCCCGGGATGACAGAGTACCGAATTCCCGAGGAGCCGGGACCAGCGGTCAGCGCAGCGGAGTTCCTGGCACCGCGGAGCACGGAGTTCCTGGGATGCCGGTGTGCTGAGAGATGGAGGAACCGGGCTCAACGGAGTACGGAGAGTTCCCGGGACGGCGGAGTCCGGAGCTCCAGGGGAGCCGGGGTCAGCAGAGCGGAGTTGCCGGGATGCTGGAGTGCCGAACTGCCGGGATGCCGGAGTAGAGGGATGCCGGAGTACCGGGATACCGGAGTGCCGGGATGCCGGGGTGCCGGAGGACCGAGTTGCCGGGGTGTCGGAGTCCGGGATGCCGGGATGCCGGAGTATGCGGGGTCAGCGGGGCCGCACCGCCCGGCCGCCCATGGCGGAGCGGTCCCGGCCGGGAGCGGAGCGCAGCTGGAGCTGCAGCACCGGGGCTCGCACAGCTCCGGTGTGTGTGTCCCTGCACGGCAGAGGCAGCACCGCCTCCCACCCGGCCCCGCCGCCTCCCCCCGGCCCCGCCGCCCCCCGCCGGGCGGAGCCGCCGCCGTCCCGACCCGCCCCGGGGCACCGCGAGTGACGCCACCCCCGCGGGAAGAAGAAGGAGCCCCAGAGCTCCCCGGGGACACCGGGGTGGATGGAGTCACGGTGGGGCTGCGGGGAGCCCCCTGAACACCCTTCCCTCCGTGATTCCCTGCTGTTCCATCCCACCGGGGAGCAAACCAGCCTGGCGCCCTTTCTCCTGCTCTATTCCCCATCCCTGGGGTCTGGCAGGAGGAAAAGCCGGGCTTGACACTCGGAACAAGCCGTATGTATCAGCACCACTCACAACTGTTGTTTGCTCATCCATCCGAGGGCTGGTGCCCAAAAGTTCCCTCGCCTTTATCCTATTAATGATATCCCTGGAAATATTCCCATCTGTGGAAGTGTCTAAAGCCAGGCTGGAAAGGGCCTGGGGCAACCTGGGGTAGTGGAAGGTGTCCCTGCCCATGGCAAGGGTTGGAGCTTGGAAAAGCTTTATGGTCCCTTCAGACTCCAGCCATTCTGGGATTCTGTGATCCCATGATTTTATGGTATTAATTAATACTGAAGCTGCTCTCAGCCCCCAGAACACAGGCACGAGGGCGTTCATTGATCCCCTAAATGAGGAGGATGGAGCAGGCATTGATTGTGTTGCATCATTCCCTGGCTCCCTCCAGCCCCACTCCCACTCCTGCTCTTCCCTTTGACTGCAGCTTCATTCCAGGCCTTGGGGAGTGAGCAATTAATGGCATCAGCAACGCACCTCCCTTCCAGATGGCCAGCCTGGCTTTAGCAGACATTCCTCCCTTTCTTCTTCTCTGCTCCTGAAAAAGGAGCGCGGATCCAAACCCCAATCCCGGCTTGCGGGAAATCATTTCATTCCCGAAATATAAAGACAATCTCTGCAGATTAAAATGATGGAACAGCTGTGAAGCGACAGAGCAAAGTGACAGAGGGAGGGGGAGTCGGCCCATCTCCTCCCATCCCCCCACCCAAGGTAAAATTATGTCTGAAGAGGGAAACAGACTAAAAAATAGCACATTTTTCTGGGATAATAATCCGGCCAGCAGCTTGGCAGTGTGTTGCTCTTAGGGATTGGGACACGCTCTTGGAGGTGACAGCGAGGAATTTGTCCTGGTGAGGGCTCTCCTGGCAGAGCAGAGCCCCCTGATTGATGCCAGCAGTTCCCTTGAGTCCACCCAAACGTGCAAACTGGTGCTGGGAAGAGGGAGGTCCCTCCCTTTGGCACAACTCCAGTGTCACCCACAGCATCCCCCACCATGCAGGTGCCCCATCTCCTGCTGCTCACCCCGAGCTGGCAGCCCAGGAGCCTCAACAGCTTTTTGAAGTGATGATTTTTGCTTTTCACACCAATCTGCAGGCCCTCCTAAGCGCTTTCCCATGGAGAACCCATGGAAAATTAATTTTAACCCACAGTGAGCTGGCACAGCCTGCTGAGAAATAGGCTGGGAGCCCCGGGCACCCCGCAGATGTCCCATTGCCAGCAGCGTGGTCACGTTCTGGCTGTCAGTCTGGCCGGAAAGAGGGGCAGGGAGAAGGACCAGCACCCCTGCTCGTGTCCCTGGGTGCTGGCCCGAGCCTCGTGTGGGCTCAGAGCAGATTTCAGATGTGGCTGGTCCTGGGAGCGCCGCTCACTCCGGATTTCGCTGCGAGCATCCATTAACAATAAGAGACTGGAAGTCAGGACCGATTTTTTCCAGCTGGGTTAGATGGGTCAGCTCCCACGGAGCCTCCCTGTCTGAGGAACTAAGAGCAAACAGCTCCTGACGAGCAGAACCGCTGGGCCAAGGCAAGTAGGTGAAAACAAGCCGGGCAGCGCCTCGGATCCCGCCTCCCTCGTGGCGGGGATGCTCGCTGAGCTCGGGCTCTGCAGCCTCTTGCAGCCCGGGTTTTACAGGGATGGAGCAAAAGGCAAAGGGAAAAAAACTCCAGAGAGGTTTTGCAGCTCTCTCCTCCCCTCAGCTTTTCCTGGAGAGGCCGGTGTCCCACCTGGAGGCAGAGCCGGGGGGACAATCAGAGGGTGCAGCGAGCTGGGAAATGATGCTCCGAGGTGGTTGATTTCCCCATTTGCCTTTCCTCGGGCAGCGGAACCGTTCCTCATCCCTGAAATATATTCAAGTGAGGATGAGTCATCCTTCCTGCCAGGACTCTAACCTGCCGTAATGAGATGTAAATCCTTGCATGACCTATTATATTAGCTTATGCTATATCACACATCTCCATGGATTAGACGGCAGGGAGATGAGACGTCCCCCCCGCCGCAGCCTCAGACAAGACGGTAGAAGTTAAGAGGATCCTCTCTCAGCTTTGACACCTGATTTAAATTGGAAGCAAGCAGCTCCCTCTGCCATGCTGAGAGGGATCATTCCAGCTCTTCTTTCCAGGTAACTGGCTCCAAAGGCACAGTTACCACAGCCTGGCCTCCAGAGGATGCTCCAGAGGTTCCCGAATGGCCTGGGAGAGGATGGTCCAGTGGATTGTAGAGGGGAGGGGAAGCCTCGGTGACCTCGAGCTGCAGGGCCGTGGCAATAAGGCCAGCAGAAGGCCTGATCCTTGTCAGCCTGAAATGCAGGGAACATGAGCGTTTTTAACCTTTGGAGACCCCACAGGAGCAGGTGAGGGAATCCTGGAAAGCCGTGTGCGTGGGCGCCGGAGCCGCCACGGGAGGGACAGGAGAAGGCGTTTCCAAAGCAAGCAGGCAGCTCGCTGCTGCTGCTGCTGCTGCTGCTGCTGCTGCTGCTGCTGCTGCTGCCGGGGAAGTCACACCGGCACTTGGCAGCTGATTGTCACTTCTGCTGATGGGGACAGGCACCGCCACCTAAGGAAGCGCTGCGCTCGGCTCTGACCCCGGGCGCAGGGCAGAGTCACCCTCGCTCTCGCCACCTGGAATGGGACAGGGAAACCCTGCTGTGCCCCTTGGGCATGGGGACACCAATCCAGAGAGTCCCGCTGCTCTTAGGGACCACCAGCTGGCAGGAGTTTGAGGGAAAATATCCTGAAGGTCTTGAGAAAAACATTCCTTCAGTGGGATCCCCACTGGGAGATCCTTTGGAGGGATCCAAGTGCTGCCATGTCACTGACAGAGGGAATAAAGAAACTTTAGGATAAGGCTGTGGTAAATTACCTAATGAAATGATTTCTGGCGTTTACTCGAACTCCATAAAGCTGGAATTGGCCTTGGCTGAAGAAGAGGGACTGCAGCTCAGCTAGTCATGGAAGTGACACCAAAGATTGCCCTGACCTAGGGAGGCATTCCTATGGAAATCCTCCCCACTCCTACAGAACCAAGCCTCTGAGTTCCCAAAATCTGACATCATCTCCACAGGATGAAATCATCCTTGCCCTGAGAGAGCCCCAGGGAGCTCCTGAGTGGTGCTGGGAAGGGAAGCCAGGAGTGGGGATGCTGCTGGAGTGTCCCCCCAATTCCCTCGGAATTGCCTTTTCTCGTCTTTATGTCACTGAGCATGGGCTGCCCAGAGTCACCATTGTGGGGTCTGGGGTGGGAATGGTCCTGTCATCCAGAACATCCATCCCAAAGGATGGGGATTGGGGTGGGAATGGTTATAGTAGACAAAGAGACACCATCCCAAGGAATGGGTATTGAGGAGGGAATGGTCCTGTCATCCAGAACAGCCATCCCCAGGGATGGGGTTTGGGCTGGGAATGGTCCTGTCATCCAGAACATCCATCCCAAAGGATGGGGTTTGGGCTGGGAATGGTCCTGTCATCCAGAACAGCCATCCGTGGGAATGGTTCTGTCCTCCAGAATAGCCATCCTAAGGGATGGGAATTGGGGTGGGAATGGTCCTATAATCCAGAACAGCCATCCCAAAGGATGGGGAATTGGGGTGGGAATGGTCATAGAGGACAAAGAGCTACCATGCCAAGGGATGTGGATTTGGGGTGAGATAGGTCCTGTCATCCAGAACAGGCATCCCAAGGGATGGGGATTGGGGTGGGATTGATCACACAGGACACAAAGCCCTGGTCCCAAGGGATGGGGGTTTGGGGTGGGAACTCTCCTGTCCCACGGGACACCCAGCCCCTCCCCAGGGCACAGAGAAGTTTTGGGGTGCTTTGGCAGAGGAGGAGGGGGAGCATCTCCCAGCAGCAGAGAGCCGGGCGGCTGCATTCCCGCCGGGAGGAGGGGGGCTGTGCGAGGTGAGGAAGAGGAGGGAGGTGCCGGGGGCGGCGGGGGGAGCTCCCACGGCGGTGTCTGCACCCGAGCCGTGACACAAATGCGGCCGGACAGACATCCAGAGCATGTAAACAGGCACATGGGGAGAGCATGTGCTGCTCCGTGCCGCTGCTGGAGAGCGAGCCCCGAGCAAAGGCACTCGCCAGCCCCGGCGCACACGCGCAGCATTCCCACGGGGGATCTTCCCAGCCTTGCCTTCATTTCCTGGAGTGCCCAGGAGAAAAAAAAAAAAAACATTTAAAAACCCACCAAAGAAATAGAGAGAGAGAGAGAGAGAGAGGTGAACGGCACAACGATGATGGGAATGGCTTTGTACACCACGCTAAAAATAGTCCTTGTGATAAAGTCGATGGTGGAGGGGGAGGAGGCGCCGGCAGCGCACAGATGCCGGCGAGGGATGCCAGGGGTTGGGAAGCCCGAGGATGGAGAGGAAGGGCCGTAATTAAAGCTGCTAATTAGCCCCAGGCAGCTCGGAGAGAACCGAGCCGCTTGTGGGGGAGCTCATGGCATCCGCTCTGCTCGGGATGGAGGCTGTGCCAGCCGGGGAATGAGGAGCCCGCGGCTGCTGCAGCTGGAATTGGGGTCCTGTGAGGGGATTTGGGGTGTTTGGGGTGAGGAAGGCTCTCTGCAGCTGGAATTGGGTCCTGTGAGGGGATTTGGGGTGTTTGGGGTGAGGAAGGCTCTCTGCAGCTGGAATTGGGGTCCATTGAGGGGATTTGGTATTTGGGGTGAGGAAGGCTCTCTGCAGCTGGAATTGGGGTCCTGTGAGGGGATTTTGGGTGTTTGGGGTGAGGAAGGCTCTCTGCAGCTGGAATTGGGGTCCTGTAGGGGATTTGGGGTGTTTGGGGTGAGGAAGGCTCTCTGCAGCTGGAATTGGGGTCCTTTGAAGGGATTTTGGGTGTTTATTGCTCAGGTGATAGGAAGGGATGGAAAAGGAAAGGATGTGTGACTTTGGGGATGGCCCAAACAAACCCCAGCTCTCCCCAGCCCTGTCCTGATCCATCTGGGATCCCAAGCTGGGATCCTGCAGAGCAGTTTGGAGATTTTTCAGCTGGATTTTCCAGAGCTTTTTCCTGTTCCCCGCGCCGTGTTCCCTCCTGGCCCCGTGTGCCATGGGAATAACGCCCTGCACGCTGATTCACGCCGGGAATTGGAGGCAGGATGGGAGCTGACACAGCCGGGCCCGGTGCCCGACTGGTTGCCCGAGGGAGGAGGAGGAGCAAGAGGAAGGGGACATGATGTGAGCCAGCACTCAGAGCCCCGGGGTGTCACTCAGCCTGGACAGAGCCCCAAAATCCCTCGGGACAAATCCCTGGAGGGATCCAGGATGAGCAGCTGCAGGCTCAGACTGAGAGAGACTCAAAGACTCCATGTGGGGAAACTGAGGCACGGTGGGGGCAGGACCCTGGCAAATGAGGGGTAAATCCCCTGATTTGTAGTGAAGAGCACGATTTCTTCCAGCAGATCCCTCAGCATCCTTCAACAACATCCCGGGGGATGCCGAGGCACCGAACACCACCCCTGAGACCAGGCACAGCCTCAAAAATGGGAATTGTGGAGCTCTTCAGAAGAAAATCAAAAATCGAAATAATCTAAGATCTCAATAATTTTGGGGTGAGTTTTCTCCCCTTTTTTGACGGCTGGCAGTAACCCAGGGCAAGGGGACAGGAGGGGACACAGTGGGGGACAGGGGCAGAGCCCTCCCCGCTCTCTCCCATCACGTGAAGGTTCTGGGTATTTCTCGCCATTCCCAAAGCCGTTTCTTGCAGGCTTTGCCTGTAAATGACTTTAATCTTCATAAGCCCGAAAAGTAAAGCTGCTTATGCGGCAGGGCCCTGCTGGAGCACCGGCAGGAGCGGGGGGGACGTGGACATGAGCAGAGGGGTCAGTCCAGGGGAGAGAAAGCCCCACGGAGCTCCAGCACATCCCCATCCCCATCCCATCCCCTCCGGACATCCCGACACCCCGAGGTCTCAGGGAAGGGGTCGGTAGCACACATCCCTGAGCTGTGCCCATGTCCCACCACTCTTTTTCCCCTTTAACTCCTCTCCAAGAGGAATCTCGGTCTCAATCCCGGCCCGAGGCAGGCGGAGAGCTCCCGCCCGGGGCTCGCCGAGCCGGCAGCCGGCAGAGCCCGGCTCGGCGCGGGTTTAACGCTGAATAATTCCCGGCGGAGGAGCGGAACTATTCTAAACCTGCCAGACGCCACCTCCACCCGGCTCCCTCCAGGCATTCCAACTTTGGCGAGGGGCCCGGGGCATCGGGGTCTCACCTGCACAGGTGGGATAAGCAGGAATCGGCCCCAAACTGCTCCCCTGAACATCACAAAGCACAAAGCAAAGCCCGGTCTAAAAGGGAGCTTTGGCATCACTTCATCCCTGTCACAGCCTTGCCAGATCTCACAGGCAGCACGCAGCCAGGCTGCTCATCCTCATTGATGTGGGGAGGATTTGGGGGGGTCCACCCCCACTTTTTCCCCTGCCAGGGGACCCCCAGGAACAGAGGGGGGCCGAGGCGGGGTGTGCCGCGTCCGTATGGAATGGTTTTTTTATTACAGTTTTTAATCTCACAGTCGGTAGCATTACATGAGAATAAAGCACTGGACAGGACTGGAAAAAAAGGCCTCTGGAGACAGCATGCAAACATTGCAACGAGTTTAAAGCAAAACAACCCAAAAAAAAGAAAAGAAAAGCGTCAGGCGGGGACGCGGCCGCGCTCTCCCGACCGGGCGGCGAGTCCAGCGTCTCCCCCTCAACCATCACTTCTGTCGCTGGGGGTTTCCTTTTCACGTGTCCGTTTCATTGGTTTATTTATTATTATTCTCCTTTGAACAACCTTCTTCTCCTCTCCTGTTTTTTTTTTCCTTTTTTTTTTTTTTTTTTCTTCTTTTAATTACATTAAAAAATAAGATTCGTACTTTAGTAAAATGCCCAACGCTCAGCTGGGCCCTTGCTCGAAATAATAAAAAAAACGACGACAAAAAAAGAAAACAACAAACCCAAAACAAACCCAAAACAATAAACGCTCCCCCCAAAACTGAGAAAATAACAAAAATACCCCACGAAAATAAAAAAAACTAAAATAAAAAAACCAACCCAAACCTGGAAAATAAAAAAAAACCCAAAAAACTGACAGATTTGGAAGTTTGGAAGCAACCGGGGGAATTGCAGGGGGGCACCACACCCCCGGGGCTCCCTCCTGGTGCCGTGGTGGGGCAGGGGGGGCTGAGCACACCCCGGTCCCCCCCCCAGCGTGGGTCCCCTGTGGCTGTGGGGTGGCAGAGCCCCCCCTCACAGGTAGAGCTCCTTCTCTTTGATATGCACTAGCTGTTCACGGAGCTGGTGGAAGGACGGCCGGTGGCCGGGGTCCAGCGTCCAGCACTTCTTCATCACCTCGTAGACGACGGCCGGACACCCGTCCGGAGCATCCATCTTGTAGCCCTTCTCCACGCGGGGCACCACGTCCTTCAGGGGCTGGGGGAAATTCTGGATGTCAGGGAGGGGCTGTCCCCAAAAATCTGGGCTCAGCTCCCCCCCTCCAGAACCCAGCCCCTCACTCACAATTCTCGGATAAGGCACTCGCCCGAAGGAGTAGATTTCCCAGAGGAGGATCCCGAAGCTCCACACGTCCGACTTGGTGGAGAATTTCTGCAGGGAGAGATGTAGGCTCAGGCAGGGCTGTGGGATCTACAGCTCCACAGAAGATTGGGGACTTTGGGTGTGAGAATTGGTAATGCTGGAGAATTCTTTTGTTGGATAATAGTTTAAGAAAAAAAATATGGAGCTCAGTCAAAAGTTATGCTTCTGCTTTTTTGCTTTGCTTGCTTTTAGCCACGCAGATTTGCCAACCTAAAACAAATGTCTGGGTGACTTTAGCTCATGCTTCAGGTTTAGATACCATCTGTTTGTCCCCCAAGAAACCATTTTCCACCTGTTTGGTTGGTGTGCCAGTGGATGTTTGGCCAATCTCAAAAGATATTCAAAAAGCTGTAACAGGCACATTTATTGTATCATCCCCAAATCATCTCTGGATGCGTGGGAAGAGAGGGCTCTTCACCTTCCCAAGGGATCTTCTGAACCTCAAGAATTAGAGATCCTTGGCTCTATGGACATGACCTATCGTGACAAATTTAATGATACAAAAAAAGGATGGATCTTTAGCTAGAGATGTTCCTCCCTTTCACAGCATATTTAAAAATCAGACCTCACGGTGCAACTACACTTCTTTAATTCAACCTGCATTTACTCCTTCCTTCCAACTACCTCGTGGAATGTTTTTGTGGAGACAGGGCTGGGCCTGCTATCCCAGCACACATCACAGGACCAAGGGTGGCAAGGGATCTCCCCCCTTGGGGGTCAAAACACCATCTCTGGCACAGCCTGCAATGCTCCCCCTTCCCACAGCTCCCACCATATCCAAACCCCCCTCTGTTCTGCTCACCCACCTTTTCTCTAAGTGCTTCTGGTGCTGTCCACTTGACAGGCAGCTTGCCTGTGTCCTGTGTGCAGGAGGCTTCCTTGGTGAGCCCAAAGTCGCTGACCTTGGCGATGTTGTCCTCCGAGACCAGCACGTTCCTCGCCGCCAGGTCCCGGTGCACGAAGTTGTTGGCTTCCAGGTACTCCATGGCTTCACAGACATCTCTGGGAGGGGTGGGTGGCACAATGGGGTTGGCAGGGCGGCCCCAAAGTGAGGGTGGGGCGGGTCAGGGGGGTGGGCATGGCCTTGCCTGGTACTTACAAGGAGAACTTGAGCAGACAGTCTGCCCCGAGCACCGACCGCCCGCGCGACCGCAGGTAATCTACTAGGCTGCCCTGGAGGCAGGGATGGACAGAGAGAGGGGGTCAGCAGGGCCAGCAGCACACCTGCTGCCCCCTCCCTTGTGGGGCAGGACAAGGGGATGACAGCCCTCCCTTGTGGGACAGGACCCAGGGATGATGTCTCTCTCTTGTGAGAAAGAACCTGGGAATGATGTCTCTCCCTCACAGGGCAGGACCCAGGGATGATGTCCCTTTAGGATGGGGCAGGACCCAGGGATGATGTCCCTTTAGGATGGAGCAGAACCCAGGGATGACGTCCCTTTAGGATGGGGCAGGACCCAGGGATGCTGTCCTTCCCTGATGGGGCAGGACCCAGGGATGATGTCCCTTTAGGATGGGGCAGAACCCAGGGATGATGTCCCTTTAGGATGGAGCAGAACCCAGGGATGACGTCCCTCCCTTGTGGGACAGGACCCACGGTTGATGTCCCTCTCTTGTGAGAAAGAACCTGGGGATGATGTCTCTCCCTCACAGGGCAGGACCCAGGGATGATGTCCCTTTAGGATGGGGCAGGACCCAGGGATGATGTCCTTCCCTTTAGGATGGAGCAGAACCCAGGGATGATGTCCCTTTAGGATGGGGCAGGGCCAGGGATGATGTCCCTTTAGGATGGGGCAGGACCAGGGATGATGTCCCTTTAGGATGGGGCAGGACCAGGGATGATGTCCCTTTAGGATAGGGCAGGACCAGGGGAGATGTGCCTTTAGGATGGGGCAGGACCCAGGGGAGATGTCCCTTTAGGATGGGGCAGGACCAGGGGAGATGTCCCTTTAGGATAGGGCAGGACCAGGGGAGATGTCCCTTTAGGATGGGGCAGGACCCAGGGGAGATGTCCCTTTAGGATGGGGCAGGACCCAGGGGAGATGTCCCTTTAGGATGGGGCAGGACCAGGGATGATGTCCCTTTAGGATGGGGCAGGACCAGGGGAGATGTCCCTTTAGGATGGGGCAGGGCCAGGGGAGATGTCCCTTTAGGATGGGGCAGGACCAGGGATGATGTCCCTTTAGGATGGGGCAGGACCCAGGGATGATGTCCCTTTAGGATGGGGCAGGGCCAGGGATGATGTCCCTTTAGGATAGGGCAGGACCAGGGGAGATGTCCCTTTAGGATGGGGCAGGACCAGGGGAGATGTCCCTTTAGGATGGGGCAGGGCCAGGGATGATGTCCCTTTAGGATAGGGCAGGACCAGGGGAGATGTCCCTTTAGGATGGGGCAGGCCCAGGGGAGATGTCCCTTTAGGATGGGGCAGGACCCAGGGGAGATGTCCCTTTAGGATGGGGCAGGACCAGGGGAGATGTCCCTTCAAAGGAGGGGCAGGACACAAGGATGATGTCCCCCCCTCAAGGGGCAGATCTGGGGATGCCAACCCCCCCTGGGAACCAACCATGGGACATGGGACACGCCACCTGCAGCCACCACTGTGTCCCCAGCGAGATGCAGCCCAAGCTGGCATGGCCCAGCCGTGCCAGGGCGAAGCCCCAGGAGCATGGGGGGGACAAGGGGACAGAGGGGGAGGGCAGGTGGCCGGGTGGGGGGGGTCTCACCTTGGCCATGTACTCGGTGACGATGTAAAGGCCACTCTTCTCCTCCACAATCACCCCCAGCAGCTGCACCAGGTTGCTGTGTCGGAGCTGCCTGCACGGCACAGCAGGGCTCAGGGCAGGGGGTTGGGGACAACAGGGCTATCAGGGGCCACCCACCGCTGCTGACAGGGACAGAGGTGGCCCCTCCCTCACGCTGTCCCCCCAGTGAGGGTGACACTCACGTCATGACTGACGCCTCTGCCAGGAAGGCCTGCGCTGTGGCGTCGTTTTTAATGCACTTCACGGCGACTTTGTTCCCCCGGTAATCCCCCAGCATCACGTCTGCAGGCCAGGAGAGATGGGCACAGGGGGCACTGGGAAGCATCCCAGCCTCCTGGGGCCCCACAGCACCCCGGGGAGGGGGGCTGCACAGGAGTCCCCCCACCATTCAGGGCCACCACGGGCTGGGGACAGCGGGCTCACCTCCGAATTCCCCTTTGCCAATGATCTGTAGCAACTTGAGGTCCTTCATGTTGAGGGCCCAGCCGCCTGCACGGGGTGAGAAGGGGGAGTGAGGGGGTGCTGGGGGGTGCCCGGGGCAGGGGAGGGGGCACCACGGCCACTCACTGCGGGAGAACTCGTCCTGCGCTGCCACCGTGCCCTCCATCAGCTTGGGTTTGATGAGGCGGGTGCAGAGCCCGTCTGCGTCCGTGGTGTAATGCTGGGGGGACACCGCGGGCCGTGGGTGACACCTTGGCACGGGGCGGGTGACACCCAGCGGTGCCGGGCTCTGAGGTCCCACCAGGTGGCAGCACGAGGCCACGTACAGGCTTGGGAGAGCCTTTGTCCCTCCTCCTCCTCCTCCTCCTCCTCCCTCTGTCCCCAGAGAAGGAGGAGCATCCCCACCCCAGCAGAGAAGGAGGAGCACCCACGGCCCCCCAGCCCTGCAACCCCACAAGCTCTGATGTCCTCATAAGTCCCCACAGGGGATGCCAGCGGTGGCCTCACCTCCACCAGCTGCATGAGGTTCTCAAAGTAGACCTCCTCGTCGATGCTGAGCTTGCTGGAGGAGTAGATGATGCGGTAGTGCTCCACCTTGCCCTCGCAGCTGACGCACAGCGTGTAGTCCCCGGGGTAGTTGGTGCTCTCCCGCACCAGGAACAGCCCCGTCTCAGGGGGGTACAGCAGCCTCTCCGCCTGCTCCCGCGTGATCTTCCCGTGGAACCACCTGCGGGGCCGGGCAGGGTGGGCTGAGGGCTGCCTGCACCCCTGCGGGGCTGTGGTGGGGTGTGCAGCAGATTTTGGCTCTGCCTGCGTGGGGATGGTGCTCCTCGCTGTCCCCACCCACCCCTGGGGGTGTGACACTGCTCCTTCCACAGCATCCTGCTCCCCTCCTCCTGCTCCCAGCTGGAATTCTGCCCCTCTGCACGCTCCCAGGAGGTTCCTCCTCCAGCCTGGGAGTCACCGTCAGCTCTGGGATGCAGCAGGAACATCAAACCCATCCCTCCTGTACTGAGCCCATTCTAACCCTCCCTGTTCCTCCCAGCAGCCTTTACCTAACCCTAGGTTAGCCTAACCGAACCCCAGGTTAGCTTAACCCTAACCCCTAGGTTAGCCTAACCTTAACCCCAGCCTTGGGTAAAAAACCCCCCAATTTAAAACACAACCCAACCCTGGAATCACCTCCCCAGCCATGCAGGCAGCTCCCAAAACACTCAGAGCTCTCCCCAGCAGCAAATCCCGATCCCAAATGCACGCAGTGCCCTGTGAGGAATGTCCCTCTGCTGGGACACAGCTCTGGGCACAAGGATGCTCCAGCCCCAGAGCCCTGGCTGGGTACTCACGGCATGAGGCTGAGCTTGATGCCAGCTTTGACCCCTTCCCGCTTCTGCACGTAGTTAGCAGGAATGATGCCCTCCCTGCCCACCTTGTTCTTCGCCTTGTACCAGTTGGGATCCTGTGGGGACAGCAGGATGTCACAACGAGCCTGTGGTCCCCGCACCCCACCCGAGGAGCCTCTGGGGGCTCCCCAAGCACCCCGGTACCCCTTGCTGGCTGCAGGAAGGATGGGATGAGCAGGGCACTGGGGTGGGTGCTGGGACCACCAAACCCCAGTGCTGGTGGCCCTACAGGGCTCACTGCGATGCCCCTCCTGACCTGCCAGGCATCCCAGAGCCCCCCAAACCCAGAGCCCCTCTTCTCCTTCCCCAGAGAGGAGCCCAGCACCGCTGCCTCTCCCATCCCTCCTCCACCTCCCGGGAGGCGCTGCCTTTCCGAGAAACCTTAACTAACGAGGCCACGAATTAATTAACCAAGCTCCTGGCCAGACTGATGCCCACAGGGACTGGCAGGACTAGGGGCTGCCGCTGGCAGGTGTCAGGGGGTGCAGGGACAGGGGACAGCTGACCTTGGTGACAGCGACGATGGTGAGGACGTCTCCTTTGCTGAAGGGCAGGTCCTGCTCGGCGGTACCGTGGAAGTTGTACTTGGCGATACATTCTGTACCGGAGGGCCACACGGCCTGGCGGGAGCAGGGAGTGCCATCAGAGCCCTGCCAGAGCGTGCCACCCACCCCTGGCACCCCCTTCCCCCTCCCAGATGGGAACACAAAGGGGACTATTTAAACCAAGTGTCCCCACTGTCCCTCCCCAGCCACCTCTGGATGGCTCCATGCCCTCCTCTCCTCACCCAGAGCTCACCTGCATCCCTGACATCTTCTCAGGAGGTTGGGGGAGCGACTCTCACAGGGGGGACACGTCACTTGGTACCATGAGACCTGCACGGGGTGGGGGAAAGGATGGCTGAGAACGGGGCAGGGCGGGAACGAGGCACAGCTGAGAACAGGGCGTGGCAGGAATGAGGTGAGAGGAGGACGCAGCACCACCCAAAGGATGCTCTCAGGCCAGGTGAGCATCTCTTCACCCTCCAAGAACAGGTCCTGCGTCCAAAATATCCCCAAATTGAGGTGGAAGCGGGAGCTCTGGGCCTGCTCAGCCCCTGCAGTCAGGGTGGGAGCAGCTGCTCACCCGGATTAGGAGGCATTTGCATGGATCCAGCTTCTTAAGAACTGCGTTTTTGAGTGCAGCATCTGCACCAAGGAAAAGTCCAGTGTGACGTGGAGATGCCCAGAGAAGGGAAGGGAACAGAGATGACCTCCAGGAGGTCCATCCCACTCCTCTCCCAGGCTACACAGCCAGAGCCCTGCACTCCCTGGTGACCCACACATGGAAACATCCAGCCCTGAGAGCTTCCCAGGCCCGGGATCCAAAAGAAATAAACCAAAACTGCTCCCTGCAGCATGAAAAGCGCTGGGACTCTGGAACACGCAGCTCCTGAAGCCCGGGGGGATGTGCTGCCCGGGGGTGCTGTGCTCTGGGATGGCTGTGTGGGAGGGAGGGGAACAAACCCAGCTTTATTCCCGCCGCTCCAGCCCCCGGCACGGGATGAAGTCACCGGCCCCACAATCAAACCAGGCTTTCTTGGGCTGGGGCACCGGGGTCGTGCCAGGCTGGGGGGCACAAGGGGGGACACAGACAGAGCAAGCCCCAAACCCCACCCAAATATTGCTGAACTGGTCCCCTCCCTCGGGGTCACCGCCGGCAGCCCTGCCCCGTGGCGTCAGTCGGGGCTGGGAGTATTTTGGGAAGGAGGAAGTGAAACGAGGGGCAAGGAGGAGGAAGGAGATAAGGGGCAGAGCTGCGGGAGGAAGAGAGGGTGAGAACGTGGCCCTGTTTCCACCACGTGCCCGCAGCCTTCCGGAAAAGGCGTCACGCTGCCCCCCCAGCCTTTGTCACCTTCCCCAGCGTGGGGACACGGCGCTCTGCTTTTGGCAGAAATCGAGGCTGGGGGGTTCACCCCAAAAACACAGTCTGGGGACCTGAGGGGTTTCCATCACCACAGTGTTGGGTGGGTTTCTTTGCCAGCCAGCCCGGGGAAAGCTGGAGATGGCACCCCAACCCAGCCTGGTGGCACCCTGGGGACACTGTCAGGAGCGCCAGGATCCAGGGCAGGGCAGAGCCCGGCAATTCCGGGCTGGGGAGCACCAGCTGGGATCCACAGTGGATCCACAGCCCCCCAGCTCCAACCCCCTGCCGTTCCAAGCTGATTTCTGCTTCAATTTTGGATTTACACCTGGCACGGAACAAAAATTTCAGCCGTGGTCTGGATCCCACCGGTCTGAATGGCAGCACCAGAAAATCAGGGAATAAACTCAGCTCTCTAGGCCATGGAGGGATTTAGCTGAAGCCTGGAAAGAGGTTTGGGGAGGGGATTTCCCATGGCTGGGGCTTTCAGCCCTGTTCCCCATGCAGCAGTGTCCCGTGGGACAGCGAGCTCAGGCTGTTGCTCAAGGAGAGCTCCAGCCCAAAGCCCTGAGTCAGCGCTTCCCACCCAGGCCTTATCTCCAAACAGCCCAAAATCAGCAGGATGGAGGCTTCACCCGAGGGGTCACCAGCTGGAAAGGCCTGGAGCCAGTGCAAGGGATGCCCAAAGGCTCACCTCACGTTTCCCAGCCCGTGCAGGAGCTGAATCCTCCCAGTCCCAAAGGCTGCTTGTTTGGGCTTTCAGCTCACGGATGTCACCGGCATTTATATTTGATAAATGCAGCGAGGATACAAAATTCATAGCCTGCCTTCATACAGAGAATTTTTTTTTTTTTTCCCTGCTAAAGAGGAAACTGCCTGAGCAAACCCCACCAAGAACACGCTGCAGCCAGCCCAGGGTTTTTTACCTTCCTGGTAAAATTCACGGCACAGCACCGTGGCATTGTTATAATTGCACACAATAAATCTGCCTTTCAGTTTTAAAGAGGGAGGTGGCTCCAACACCAGGGGCTGCCCCTCAGCCCCACGCAGGCCTTCCTCTGCCCAGCCTCATTTTCTTTCTAATCGCCGCCCAATTTCTGCCTCAAAGCCGAGACTTTCCGAGGAAGAGGAGGAGGAAACCACACGGGGCAGCTGCCAAAGCAGCCCCCCGAAGGCCCCGTGTGACAGCCAGCGGTTCCAGCCCGCGTCACCCGGGCCAGCCCCGGCCCCGCGCCCGCATCCGCCCGCCCCGCACATCCCTCGGGATGCTGGGCTGGGAGAAGGACGGGGAGATGCTGCCCGAGGGGATCCACCAGCTTCAAAGCAGCATCCTGTGCCTGCCGGGAAAACACGGGCATTGCCCCTGCTCTCCTCCAGGAGGATGTGCAGCAGCACATGAAAGAAATTAATAATAATTTAAAAAAATTAGCCAGATTGGGCAGAGCCGAGGGCCGGGTTTGGCTGGTCCCAGCCCTGCCAGGCCAGGGTTTGCTCCTTCTGCAAGCACCCCACTCCCCAGCTGGGGCTCAGGTGAACCAAAACCCAGCTCCCCAGTTTGCCCAGCAGAGCACCCTCGGTGCAGGAGCCCCAGGATGGATCTCATCCCCCAGCTCCATCCCCCACGGCCCTGCTCCCGCAATTCCCCGTGGGAAGGCTGGCCTGGCAGCCAGGAGCCAGAGCCAACACCTCTGAGAATCCAAAGGGCACCGGGAAATGAGCTGGGGACAGCGCTCCTCTCATGAATCAAAATAAAATCCAGTCGTGCCAGACCCACGGGCGGGCTGGGAGAGGAGTTTTAGGATCTCCACGGGAGTTCCATCACCACAGGGTGGGCTGGGTGAGAGATGCTGCATCTCAGTTCCAAACCCAAGCAGGGGCGGGGGCAGCACCTGCCCAGCACCAGGATGGTGACTCTGTTGGAATGGAGTTTGGTTGTTGATGGCACAGAAGCCTCATTCCCAACGGGAACAGGTGTGTGGGCACCGCCCACCCCCACCCCTTCCCGTGCATCCACCTCCCAAGGAAGTCCTTTAAACTTCAAAAAACAACCCAAAAAATTAAAAAAGAAAAAAAAAAATCCCAAAGCCACCCCAAACCAGACAACATCCTCCCTGCCTCTGAAAGATGTTATCTGCTGTTATTACAACGAACACCTACGATTACTCTAATCGAAAGAAAAATGTTCCTCCTTCATCTCGCCCGCCAGCTCGCAGCGTTTCGGAGCTGCTCCCCCAAACCAGCCCTGGCTGGGTGCCCCGCTGCAAAAAAGGGGGCAAGGAGCTTCTTTTTCAGGGGTTTGGAAATTCTTTTAGAAGAGAAAGGGAGGATGCTGCTGGTCAGAGAGCTGGAGGCACCTGGGGGACAGGTGGAGGCCTGGAGAGGAGCTGCTCCAGGCCCCACACTGCAAAGAGGATTTCCTGATCCTCCTTCACCCTACAAAAACCTCACCAGGGTGACTTCCTACCACAGCTCACCCCAGCGTCCCCTTCCCAGGAGCTGTCACCTGGGCACGGGGACAGGACATGGAGTGGGGCACGGAAGGGATTTTTTGGTGAACACCCGCTCAAAACCGAAAAGCTGGGGGCAGGCAGCAGTCAAAGGGCAAAGAGGCACCCCAAAACTCCCCAAAACTCCCTGGCTTTGCAAAGAGGCACCCCAAAACTCCCTGGCTTTGCAGGGGTTACCCCACGGCTCCATCACTGCCACCAGGCAGGATGGGGATGCTCCCAAAACCTCCCGCATCCCTCCGGGGACCGCTCCGGACACTCCCTGGCTTGCCCCTGCTCCTCCGCGAGTCCAGCGGGAACAAACCCCTGTCCCGGGAGGAAGGCTGTCATCCTCCTCCTCCTCCTCCCTCACACCTCCCATTTGCCTTTTTTTTTTTTTTTTTTTTTTTTTTTGGGGACTTTTTGATTTTTCGGGGGGACTTTTTTTTTTTTTTTTTTTTTCCGCCCGGCGGCACAACCCCTTTCGGTCTCGCTAAACCAACGAGCAACAGCCGCGGCTATAAATAACCCGCCGCCGCCTTATTGCCCAAAAAGAAAAAAAAAAAAAAAAAAAAAAAAACCCAACCAAAAAAATATAAAAAAGAAAACCCAACAAAAAACAACAACAACAAAAAAAGAGCCCCGAATTTTAAACCGTTCAACCCCACAACCCCTCCGAGCAGCCGGGATGTCCCCGCAGCTCCCGTTCCCGCGGGCCTTTGTACGGGATGGGGATGCAGCGGCAGGGGGAGGTGGTACCCCCGGCGGGGCTCGGGCGCGGCGGGACGCCCGCAGCATCCCTCGCTGTGCCGGGGGTCGCCCTCCTCCCCCCCGCAGGACGTGAAGGGGACGCGGGGTCCCCGGGGACTGCGGCGGGGCGGGAGCGGCCGTGCCGGGGTCACCGGGGGTCAGGCGGGGCCGGACCCGCGCCCCTCCCGCCCCATTGTCCGCGCCCCGCCGGCTCCCCGCGCCCGGCGCCGCCGTCACTCACCTCCCTCCGGGCAGGGGCTCAGCCCGCCGCCGGCTGCTCCATGCGGCGCCGCCGGGGCCTCCGGGCTCGGCTGGGCCGGCGGGGGGGCGCGGGGGGGCGGAAGGGGCGGGGGAAGCCGGAGCCGCCGCCGCCGCCGGAGCGCGGCGGGGCCCAGCGCGGCGCGGGGGGCGCGGGGAGCGCGGGGCGGGCGGGGCGCGGGGGGTCCCGGGGCGGCGGGGCCGGAGGGACGGAGCGAGGGAGGGAGGGAAGGAGGGACCGAGGGAGCGGCGCCCGGAACCGGAGCGCCCCGAGCGCAGCGCGCATGCGCCGCGAGCACCGCGCCGGCGGCGGGGCGGGGGCAGCGGGAGGCGCGCGGCGCCACCTGGCGGCCACCGCCGGCAGCGCCACAAACCGGGGACAGCGGGGACAGAGGGACCGACAGCGGGGACAGAGGGACCGACAGCGGAACGGCGGGGACAGAGGGACCGACAGCGGGGACAGAGGGACCGACAGCGGAACGGCGGGGACAGCAGAGACCGACAGCGGGGACAGAGGGACCGACAGCGGAGCAGCGGGGACAGCGGGGACAGTGGGACCCGCACCGCGAAGGGGACCCGCACCGGGAAAGGCAGCGGCAGCAGCACTGCGACCCGCACCGGTAGTGGCATCCCCACAGGCACCGGGACCGGCATCGGGTAGTGGGCAACGGGAACGGCTCCCACAGCGAGAAGGGGAACGGGAGCGGGACCCGCACCAGGAACAGAAACGGGAGCGGCAGCGGGAGCCGCACCGGCAATGGGAGCGGGAGCTGCACCGGGAGCGGGTCACGCACCGGCAACGGGACTGCCAGCGGCGCCCGCATGGGGACCAGTAAAGGGACCCGCACCTGCACCGGAACGACACCGGCACCGGGATCCGGCTGGGAACGGGACGGGGACCAGCACCAGGAGCAGTACGGGCACCGGGATCTACCCCCCGGTTCCTGCCCGGTGTGTGCTCACATGGGTGCAAAGTAGTACTGAAATGATGCTAGAATGCCAATAAAAGAATAAAAAGCGTTACCAAGCCTACAATAAATAACGTCCAAATGGTCAAATGACAATGAAAGAATAGAATAGAATAGAATAGAATAGAATAGAATAGAATAGAATAGAATAGAATAGAATAGAATAGAATAGAATAGAATAGAATAGAATAGAATAGAATAGAATAGAATAATCTCTTTAAGGTACCTTCCAACCCAACCCGTTCCCTGATTCCATGGGGACAAAGGGATCGCAGGGGACGGGGAAAGCCGGGGTGCAGCACCAGGGAGGTCCCAGCAGCCTCGGGAGCGGGATGCAAAGCCCAGCTCATCCTTAGGAAGCGCATCCTTGCTCCGACAGTGCACAGGAGAGATCCAGGGACGTGTTACTGGTGTCAGCCCCGAGTTCCCCGCGGCGTTTGGAATGATCCTCTGGCCTCGGGAAGGTGTGGAAGGGCTCCATCCTCTCCCAGGCTCCTTCTGGGAGGAACTGAAAGCAGCTGAATGTGCACCAGAAATGCACCCGCGGTCACCAAGCCACGCATCACTCACCCGGCTCTGCCCTGCACGGTCTCGGCCTGTTTGGGGTGGCTGGGAACCGGAATTCCACAAAAATCTTCATTACAGCACCGCCAGAGCCTGGAGCCCCTTCCCCGGTGGGGGAAAAGCCGGGCACGAACCCAGCTCAGTGGGGAACGGTGCCCAGCCCCGGGTGTTCCCGGTCCATCCGGCCGAGGAACAGGGAAATAAATACTCTGGCATCGGGGTTTCTTCTTTCTGAGCCCCAAGAGCCTCAGCATCCCCAGGGCTGGTGAGGGGATTGGGCTGAGGCAGGTCCGTGCAGAGAGACACGGAGGGTGCTGGTCCCACCGGGCTCCTCCACAGAGCAGATGCCACCACCGTGGTGGCCACAGGGATGCCAGCTGGGTGCTGGTCCCACCGGGCTCCTCCACACAGGAGATGTCACCACTGTGGTGGCCACAGGGATCCCAGCTGGGTGCTGGTCCCACCGGGCTCCTCCACAGCCCAGATTCCAGGTGCAGACAGTGCATGGAGCAGACAAAGCTCCTCTTCGTCCCCGAGGCTGGGGCCACCCCAGACGGGCTCAGTCCCCTCCGGAGCCCTTCGGGATTCCAGTCCCGGCTGGAATTTTTCCCTGGAAATGTCTTGGTGATGCCCTGGCTGGAAGGGAAGGATGGATTCCCGGGCAGCGAGGCTGGGATGGACATCTCCATCTCCAGGAGAGGGGGCCCTTCAGCCGGCTGGGATGGGCAGGGAAACAGAAAATAAAGAAATCGGGGGCCAAAAATGCAGCAGAGGAGGAGCTGAGGGTGAAATCCCCGCGGGGTGAAGGATGGAAAACAGCCTGCCCCTCGTTCTGCATCCCTGGCTGGTTGGATGGGCTCCTTGTGGAGCTCGGAGCGTCCGAGGGATCCCGGCAGCGCGGGCGGGATGAGAGGGGCGGGCAGCGAAAGGGAAGCGATCCTGCCGGGGATGTACGAGACAGCGCAGGCGGTGGCTGCGAAGAGCCGAGCAAAGCCAGCGCGACAGCTCCCGGCTCATTCCAGCCTGCAGAATCCACCTCGCAGCCGGAAAAGCCCCGAAGGGAGCCGGGTTTGGCCGGTTCTGCGGCTCCCAGCGCTCCGGGGGCTCTGGGGGATGCGGGATGCTCTGCAGGGAGGGTCTGCCTCCCACAGATCCCCCTCCCCAAATGTCCCACCCAGCAAAAAGTGTCCCCAAATGTGAGCTGTGAAGGCCGGTGCTGCTCGGTGCCACTGGCGGAGCTGTGTCTCCGGTGCCACCGGAGGGCGTTCAGGGACAACAGTGCTTCAGTGAGTTAGGATCCTGCTCCCTCCATCCCCGTCCTGCCTCTCGGGGTGTCTCTTCCCCCTGCCGCCCCCAAACCCCCCTCGGGTGTGGAGGACAGGCTCATTTCAGGGCTCTCCCTCCTTCCCCTGGTCCCGGGATGTTTTTGACTGAAGGACAGCAGAGTGAGGATGCTGCCTTCCATCTCCGAGGTGGGACATCCCCCCTCTGCCTGTGTCCCCCACCCTGCCCTGCTCTACCCACCCTGCTGGGGTTCAGGGAGATGATTTTAGGGGTGTGAGAGTGGGGCAGACAACTGAGAGTCTTGTTCTGGGGGGGGGGGGACATGAGAGCCTGTCCCTCTGTGTGACCCCACCTCCCACTGCTACGCTGCCACCAGGGCCAGCCTTGGGGACACCCAGGGGACACCCGAGTAGATCCCAACTCTCCAGCCCACATCCTGCAGAGCTTGGGGAGCATCCACCATCCCAGAGGCTTTTGGCTCACACTGCCAGCGCTTGTGGGATCTGGTGGCCCCTGGTGCTTCAATTTCTCACCCCATGGAAAATCCTGCCAGGGTGGGTGTTCAGCCAGCTTTGAGGGAATTCCTGGGATCCCGGAGCTTTTCCTGAGCAGGGCTTTGCCTGCAGGGAGGAGCTATCTCTGCAGCTCTGCTGTTCCCTTCTCAGCCTGGGGACAAACTCCATGCTTGCCCTCTGATTCACAGGTGTCTTGTGAATCATCCCTGTGAATGGCACGGGATGATCGATCAGCCCAAACTCAGCCTCCTTCCCCCCGGGAGGAGGGAGGGCAGGGTGGCAGGAGGGAAAAAGGCTCAGGATGACTTGGGAGCACTGCTGGAGCAGAGCCACATGCCCAGTTTAATGTGCCCATCTCCTTTGGATCCAGCTCTGCTGTGCCCACAGGCCCAACCTGGATGGACTGGAGAACCAGCAACTTCCTCACCCCCCAGCTCCAGCAGCCCAGAAGCTGCTCACAGAGGCTGAGCAGAGATTTTTATCCCCCCCACAAAAGGCAGAAACCAGTGTGGAGTTCTGTGCCTGTGGAGATGCAAAGAGAAAGACGGTGTTGGGGGGCTTTTCCTCTGTCACTGGTGCAGGGGACAAACAGCAAAAGTGAGACACAGAATCAGTAATTCCCATGGGAATGTGGCTGCTGATAACAGATCCCAAACAGCCAGAGGACAGAAATTAGAGGTGCAGGGTTCACTTTTAATTAGAAGGACTATTGGGTGTTAGAGCAACTCCTCTCTTCCACCCAGGAGAGTCACAAGTGGTTGTTCTGGCCCATTTTGGGGCCAGGGCCTGATTTTCCCAGGGAGGAGGTGCCACCAGCCCCAGTGCTGGCATCAGGCAGGGGCTTCAGCCAGAGGGAGAAGCCTGTGTCTGCCCAGAGCTTTTCCTGCAGGAATGAGGGTGCTGGGAGCATCTGGAAGTGGAGCTGGAGCCCTGCTGCTGCGGCTGGACTCATGACTCACTTTAAAACCAACGATAAAAGCAATTTTCCATGGAGTGATCAAAGCTTGCCTGGCTTATCACCGCCCCGGTTCCAGTAACGAAACCGTGGCGCTCGCAGGCTGCCCTGGCAGTAATTGGAGGGCTTAATTGAGGAAGGTCATTAGGGGCAGGCAAAGATAGGGCAGCTGGAGCCTCTCACCTGCTGTGGGTTGCTGAGGCTTTCACAGCAGCCATGGGGAAAAGGGGAGGTTCAGGCTGGATACCAGGAAAAGGCTCCTCACCCAGAGGGGCACGGCCCCAAGGGCTCCAGGAGCATTTGGACAGCACTCTGAGGCACGGGTGGGATTGTTGGGGTGTCTGCACTGATGACCCTTCCAGCTCAGGAGATTCCTTGCTGTGATTTTATGGATCCCAGCAGGAAAACTGGGGCCTGTCCTTGGGTCTGGCCTGTGGGATGGGATGTCCAAGGAGTGGTGAGCATGCAAGGGTTTCAGGCCAAGGTCTCAGGGGTCCCTCCTGCCTTTGCAGAATGCCTGGAAAGGTCTTCCACAGCTCCGTGGGATGGTTCCATCGGCATCAGGAGAGGGAGAGCTGCTAAATGTAGGTAGGGAGTTATAAAGTGGCTGCTTTGCCTCCCGACCCATGAAGAGAAGGGAAGGATAATTTGCCTGCCCTCTCCTCTCCAGCCTCTTCCCTCCCCCTGCTCCATCCTGACACAGAGGTGACTTCTCCAGCTCTCCAGGAATGGATCTTGGGGAGCCCTGCCACCAGCAAGAGGCTGTTCCACACCACTGTTGTTAATATTAAGCTGCTTATCTGCCCCAGGGCTATAAAACTCTCATCTGCAACGGGGGAACACGAATTTCCCTCCGTTCTTTCTATCTGCTCCTGCTTATTGCAGCCTTATCAGCACACCCAGGCAGCCTCTGGGGCACGGGAGTCACGCAATGGCTGCAGCAAACGAGGCCTGTGGTCCCAGCACCTGCGTGTCCCCACGGGGCCAAGTCCACCCCACGGGGACAGCATGGCACTGACGAGTCCCCAGCAATCTCACTGCTCTTCTGAGTCACCAGGCTGGGCACCGAGCTGCACCTCCAGTGGATGATATCACCTCGCCTGCAGCAGGGGAATGCTGGCTTTGGGATGTCCCCCGTGGGAAGTGGGTTTGGGATTCTGGGGCATTGACCTGTGGGATGTCCCTGGTGGGAAGTGGGTTTGGGATTCTGGGGCATTGACCTGGGGGATGTCCCCTGTGGCAAGTGGGACTGGGACTCTGGGGCATTGACCTGGGGGATGTCCCTTGTGGAAGTGGTTTGGGTTTTTGGTGCATTGACCTGGGGGATGTCCCCTGTGGAAGTGGGTTTGGGACTCTGGGGCATTGACCTGGGGGATGTCCCCTGTGGGAAGTGGGTTTGGGACTCTGGGGCATTGACCTGTGGGATGTCCCTTGTGGAAGTGGGTTTGGGACTCTGGTGCCTTCACCTGTGGGATGTCCCTGGTGGGAAGTGGGTTTGGGTTTTTGGAGCATTGACCTGGGTCCTTGTCATAATTGGTGGAGCTGTTAATTGGCTGGTGAACCTCATGGATTGTCCTAAATCATCCTTCCACGTTTTTCCCAATGCCTCTGGTAGCCCACAGCAGGTTTGGACCTTCCCCTCCAGTGCTTTCCCTACGATACTGGGATCATGACATAAAGTGGGGAAGACAAAGCTGGTGTGATGCCAACAGCTGCTTGTGCTGGCTCAGAGAATTTGGGTAGCTCTGAGGCTGTGTCACCTCAGTGTTCTACCACAAACCGGTGACCAAGCAGGCCTGGACACACGGAGTCACTGCTTTTCCCCCAGGCTGGCTCAGCAGGTCTGGACAAGCCAGGATCTCCCCGAAGCCTTGAGCAATCGGCTTCCCCGTTCTCTTCCCCACCACGCTTTCATCTCTGCCTCTTCTGGGAAGCTTTTGTGCAACGCCTGATGAGTGATTGGCATTTGGACATGGCAGGAGCTCTGGCTGGAGCCCCACTGCCCGGGGTCTGGGGCTGTGGGGGCAGAACCCTCCCCTGGGATGGCTGCAGGGCAGAGCGTGCTGCACCAGGGTGGTGCTTGTCCCTGTGTCATCGCTGCCAGCTGCAGGGCTTGGCTGGGGTGGCTTTGCGTGCAAAGCTGGGCAAGAGGAGGCATCTGGCTCTGCTGGCACGGGCTGACTGGCAGCCAATGTAAACTCCTGGGTTTGAGCTGGAGCAATTCCTGGGTGTCATTATTTTCCTGCCGTGAAAACACCTTTGTTCCAGCCAGGAACAGCAGCAGTTCGGCTTTCCCAGCAGCCAAACCCAGGCTGAGGGTGTCCTTCCTTCTGTCCTTCCCTGTGTCCTTTTTGTCTCTTCCCCTGTGTCCTCCCCTGTGTCCCCCAGGGCCACCACCGACCGTGGTGGAGGAGGTGGATGAAGGCTCAACTTGCCCCAGGGGAGGTTTAGACTTTGGGAAAATTTCTTCCCTATGAGGTTGGTCAGTGGTGGAGTCACCATCCTGGGGGTGTTAAAACCTCCAGGTGGCACGTGGGGACACATGGGGTTAGTGGTGGCCTTGGCACTGCTGGGCCTGATGATGATAAAGTCTTTTCCAACCTAAACAATTCCATAATTCTGTAATTCTGCTGGGGGTTATGGCATGGGTTGGCTGTGCTGCATCCATCAGAGAGCGACTTCCAAAGGATAAGGTCCAGGACTAGAACAGCCAACATTTAATGGAATATCCAACACTAGAAACACCAGGAAACAAAGCAGGCAACGATTGCTGCAAAACCAATCTGATAAAGCAGAAGTCCCGACGGTTTCAGATTATCCCATCACCCCACAAAGTCCTTCCAGACCCAGCCCTGCTGGCAGGACACCCTGGAGATGTCTGCTCCCAGCGCTCAGCTCCTGCCCTTGGCGGGGAAGCGGAGCCTGACCTGGAAGTGCTCACACCTCTTGTGCTTCAGGGACAGTCCATAGAGCGGGGTCATGTCCACCCTGCCGCCCTCGCCCACGCTGAACTCCAGCTGCTGCAGCAGCGTGGTCAGGAAGAGGAACACCTGCCAGCGGGCAATGTTCTCCCCAATGCACCTCCTCTTCCCCAGGCCAAACACCAGCACCTTCTCCCCGTCCTCTTTGTTCACTTTGGTCCCGTCAGCGCTGAGGAAACGCTCGGGGTTGAAGGTCTCTGGGTCCTTCCAAAGCTTCCTGGAAGGGAGAACAGGGGGTGTTGAGATGGTTTCTCCTGGTCATGGGTGTCGGGGGGATGGTGGGAGGTGGGAGCTGTCGGGAAGAACAGTTCTTCCCAACAGGAAGAACCATCCCTGATGGTTTGGACCATGGGAGGGATCCTGTTTGCCAGCCCAGGAAAGGAGCTGTTTGCCAGCCCAGGAGGGTTTGTGCCTCACGGTACTCACTCGTCGTGGTTCACTTGCCACTGGTTGACGAAGACGCAGCGATCCTTTGGGATGAAGTGGCCGTTCAACACCGTGTCCTTGGTGGTGCTGGGGAGAGAACAGATGGAGAGCTGGGCAAGCCCAAAGGCTCTTCTGCATCCTCAGAGGACTGTCAGGCTGTGTGACAGGGTTCACAGGGGTCCCAGGATGAGGGAAGAGAGGAGAAAGTTGACTCTATGTTTAGAAGGTTTGATTTATTATTTTATGATATATATTATATTAAAACTATACTAAAAGAACAGAAGAAAGGATTTCATCAGAAGGCTGGCTAAGAATAGAAAAGGAATGAATGACAGAGGTTTGTCTCTGACTGAGACATTCTGGACAGCTGGACTGGGATTGGCCATTAATTAGAAACAACTAAATTAGACCAATCCCAGACCCACCTGCTGCATCCCACAGCAGCAGATAAGAATTGTTCACAGTTTGTTCCTGAGGCCTCTCAGCTCCTCAGGAGGAAAAAAATGCTAAGGAAAAGATTTTTCCTAAAACATGTCGGTGACCAGGCTGCTCCTGAAGGGTGTGACCCAAAGGGGTGGTTTTGTGGGGACGGTTGTGTCCTCCATGAGCCATAACACGGTGCCTCAAGGCCACCTTGTCCCTGGAGCAGCTCTGCCAGCCCACCACCATTCAGCACCAAATGGAAGAGAGGAGTTAGACGAGACCCACAGCTCCTGACAAGTCAAAGCCCAGCGAATCCTGCACGAGTTTCATCTTCAAAGCCCAATTTCTGCCCTTAGGACTGGCTAGGAAATACCCCAGATTGTATTCAGGAGGTTTAAGAGTCTTGCTTTCATTTTCCTCCAGCAGAAAAATTCCAGTTCCACTTCACAGCTCATTCCAGATGAGTTGGGATGGTTCCTCTCAAGGCAGGAAGAAAAATATAAACCCAGGTGTGCTGTGGGGTGAAACCACCCTCAAAACAAAGGATTCCACCCCAGGAGGGCAGGGAGCTGGAATATTTCCCCCTGCCAGGGATCCAAAACCCCAAAGGAGGCGTCAGCCCGTACCTGTGTGGGATGGTGAAGGGCAGGAAGGAGGAATGCCTGAACATCTCCAGGATGAAGGCTTCCGTGTAGGGCAGCGTGCCCCGGTCCGAGAGCCGCGGCCGCCTCTCCCGCCCGATGGTGCGGTCTGGGGAGGGGGGTCAGGAGAGGGTCAGCCCCAGGGCTGAGCACAGAGGGGCTGGCCCAGAGGGATGTGGGTCACGGACTCACCCAGCTCCTCCTGGATCCTTCTCTGCATGCTGGGGTTCGTCACAAGGTACATGAGGCTCCAGGACAGGGCTGTGGTTGTGGTGTCGAAGCCTGGGCAAAGAGGGTGGGGTGTGGGTGAGCTCAGCACAGCACCTGTCAGGACCCAGGACACTCCTCTGGCAGCCCTGGGTGATTCCAGACCCTGGCAGGGGGCTCAGAACCTTGGCACGGAGTCAAAACCACCCCTGCCTCGGATTTTAACTCATGGAAACAATTCCCAACTTCGTGTGAGGAGTTACAAGCCGCAAGAGTTTGAGCAGAATAACAGTTAATTTGTCACAGGGTGAAAAAGTAGAATTTTGGGGTTTTAGAATGGGGGTTCAGGAGGCAAGATGGAGGAATCTGGGCATGTCCTGTCCTTCTTCTCCTTCTTCTTGTCCTCCACCTTCTGCTGAGATGGTGACAGTTTTGGATTGGTTTAGAGACAGAGTGTCTGACATAGGTGACAGTATTGGAAAATTATTGTAAATAAGGTACACCCAGTTCTTAGTATAAAAATCTATCACCACCCTGAGGGCAGGGGCTGTGCCACAACCCAGCCTGCTGGACAGATCTCAGCAGGTCCGAAAAAGAATGTATCAGATAAGAGAAAATAAACAGCCTTGAAAACCAGAGACCAGGAATCCTGACTTCTCCAAGAGCGCAGGGCTGGGAAAAAAGACTTTTAATGCCTCGAGCAGCACCCACCCTGGCCTGAGGGCTGACCATCACACAGGGCAGTCTGGGCTGCCTGAGGAGGCAGGGGACATCCTGGCCACGCAGCAGGGCTTGGGGCTTTATTCTGCCATAACCAACGTGGATAAAATATCCTGTTCTCTCAGCCTGTCCCGCTCCTGGGTTGTGTCAGGTTTGTACAGCTTCCCCAGAATTGGGGGAATTTCCACAGCAAGGTGAATCAGCCCACAGACATCTCCCTCAGCCAGGAAAAACCACTCTAGATTGTGAGGTTCAGCTGAGCTATATAACCCATGCCCTTCACTTTTCCAGAGCTGATATCCCAGACTGGTCTCTGGAGGTACCCCTGGAAGGTCCAGTGAGCAGGAGGGCAAGTGCTTCGACCCAAACCAGCTGCCTGCTGTTGGACAGGAGGAGCTGGAAAAGATCTGTGAGCATCTGCCAGAGCTGAGGAAAGGTGGGAGAATACCTGCTCCAAAGAGGTCGTTCACGAGGTTGACAATCTTCTCCTTGGGGATCTGCGTGGCCGTGTTGGCTCCCAGTTTTTTGTCCAGGCACTGCTCAATGAGGGAGTCCGTGATGTCCCGGATGTTGTTCTGAGAGGAAGAGGAGGCAAGGTCATGGAGCAGGACTGCAGAGGGGTGGGTGCTCCTGGGCAGACCCACAGAGTGCTGGGGGAGCATCACCCCTGAGCTCCTGTGGTCCCTGTGGAAACAAGGAGAGGGTTCTCCGAGGAACCCGAGGTTTAGCCACCAGGCTGGCCACATTACACAGGGAATGGAGGAGAAGCTGAGAGGCTCATGAAGCTGAGTCTGGGGAGGTTCAGCTGGGACATCAGGACATTCCTCCCTCAGAGGGTGGTGGGGCTCTGACCACGCTCCCCAAGGAATGGGCACAGCCCCAAGGTGGCCAGAGCTCCAGGGGAGTTTGGACAACGCTCTCAGGGATGCTCAAGGTGGGATTGTTGGGGTGTGTGTGCAGGGCCAGGAGCTGGATTGGATGATCCACGTGTGAGCCAGCTCGGGATATTCCACAATTCTACGATACTCTATGATTCCATGAGAAGGAGGACTGGGGAGACACAATGGCCGTTGCTGCTTGGCTGCCAGAACACAAACACCTCGGCGATGGAGAGGGGAGGAGAGCAGGTGAGGATCCTGCCAGCTCTTACCTCGTCGTAGGTCTCGTAGTGCTCCTTGACCCTCTTCTGCAGGAAGCTGAGGAAGTACCTGTTGAAATCGAGGAACAGCTTCATGCTGCGGCTGGGCAGGTAGCGGAGCAGGGGGATGAAGTCGGCGGGGTTGCCAGCGGCAGTGACATCAGTGAACTCCTCGGAGAAATTCACCAGCCTGAGCAGCTCCTGGTCCTCGTGCTCGTAGCGCTTGCCGAAGCACATGGCACAGATGACGTTGGCCACCGACACCACCAGGTACCGGTAGGGCTCAAACCTCTTCTGCTCCTCCATCAGCTGCAGGAACTTGGTGACCAGGTACTCGGCCTCCTTGGAGACGTGCTCCTCCAGCAGGCAGCTGCAGGACGAGGTGGGGCTGGGCGCCATCGAGAAGCTCTTCAGGGCGCTCTGGGCCAGCTTCTTGCGCGCCTTCCACACCTCCCCGGAGTCGGGGCTGAACGTCAGGCTCTGCCCGTCCGCCACAAAGCGGAAGCTGTAGAGGTCGGGACGCCCCATGAAGTCGTCTCCCTGCTTGACCAGGGCTTGGCGGATGGTGTCCAGCCCGCTGAGCACCAGCACGGGCCGTGTCCCGATGCGCACCTCCATCACGTCCCCGTAGCGCCGGCTCAGCCGCGTCAGCGCCAGGTGCGTGTCCCTGCGCAGCTCCAGCACGTTCCCCAGCACGGGAATGCCCCGCGGGCCCGGCGGCCGCCGCAGCCCCGCGGGCACGGCCGGCCGCAGCCGCTGCACCAGCAGGAACACCAGGCAGAAGGCGGCGGCCGCCAGCAGCACCTCGCTGGCCGACAGCGCCACGGGCCACATGGCAGCCTTGGGGTCACCGCCGGCACGGGCAGCCCTAAAGGAGGGAGCGGGGTGAGGGCGAGAGCCGCCAGCAGCGAGGGGCTGAGCGCTGCAGGGGGGACAGGGACAACGAGTGATAGCCCTTGAGCAGCTCAGGACATGGAGCTGCCCCTGCAGCGCTGCGGGTTTCCAGCGGCACACACTGGAGAGCTGGGGAGGCTCCAAAGGCACCCTCCCATTGCTTAAGAGGGACCTCAACCCGTCAGAGACTTTGGGGCACCCCTTTCCCTGCAGCAGACCCTTAGACGGGCGTGCAGAACCCTCAGGAATGAAGCAAAGATGGGTTAGGAGCTGGGGCTGCTCTCTGGGCTGAGACACCTGGAGGTGATCCTGACAGGGACAACGAGTGACAGCCCTTGAGCAGCTCAGGGCATGGAGCTGCCCCTGCAGCGCTGCGGGTTTCCAGCGGCACTCGCTGGAGAGCTGGGAAGGCTCCAAACTCACCCACCCATCCCTTAAGAGGGACCTCAACCCATCAGAGACTTTGTGTCCCCCCTTTCCTCTCTGAAAACACAAACCCCGACTGCCACAGCCTTGGCTTCTGCCCAGGGAAGCCTGTCCTGTAAAACAAGGCATGGAAAACCCCAGCTCAGCAAATCCCAGGGAAGCAGGAGCAGAGGAACAGCAGCTCCTCCACCAACGTGGTTCCAGGACCACCAAACCCACCCGGAGTCACAGCCAGGAGGATGGACCTGCTGCCCACAGTATTGGGGGCTTGGGCATGCCACAGAGCTGCTCTGTGAGAGCACACAGCTCACTGGGTGAGCAGGGGCACCCAAATGTGACCTTCCTGCTCTTATATCCACATTCTACCCCTCCCAAAGCACACAAGCTGTCTCTTACCTGGATGGGTTTAGGCTCCCAGCAGGGATTGGCACCAGGAGCAGGGGGGAATCCTCCTCTGTCTCCTCAATCTTCTTCTCCTGTCACCTTGTTCTACTCTGCCTGGTCCTTCTTCTCCTGCCACCAGGGAGTCCACAGCTGTCTAATCTCTCCCCTCACTGGGTATTTATCTTCCTCTCCCTCTGCAGAAGCCCTTGGCAGTAGCTATCCATTAACAAAGGGGCTGACCCTGGCTGGAGCCTGTCCAAGAAGCCAGGGAAGAGCCTTTCTCCCCTCCAACAGTCTCTGGGCCATCAAGGGTGACTTCTCCTCCTGGGCCAGGGCCCTGGAGCCTGCTGTGGGGAGGCAGAAGGGGGTCCCCAGGACAGGGAGGAAGGAGGAGGTCCCTAAGCCCTGCCTTGGGGAGGATGTAGGACCTGTTGCCAGCATTGCTTGCCTATGGAATGTGGGTGCCAGCATCTCCCCAAAAAAGCTTTTCTGGGCTGGCCGGGCTGTTCCCAGCAGCCAGAGAGGGCTGTCACCTCCACAGCCATTCTGGAGGTGCTGGGAGCTGCAGGCTGTGAGCGAGGGGACACGTTTGTGACAAGGCACCCACGGCCCTCCCCGTCCATCCCTGGGGAACGATCCGGCAGATCCCCTGTCCCGGGAGCGGTGGCGGCAGGATCCTCCGGGCCAGGGGCAGAGCCAGGCTCAGGTTAACGATTGGCCAGGTTTGCGTGAGAAGGCGGCTGGCTCGCTTCCCCCGGCTCCTCCGGGGCAAACAGGCAGCGAGGAGGAGGAGTGGCGGGGCAGAGGGGAGGTGAGCCCGGCAGATAGGAGAGGTGAAGGGGCAGAAGGGGGCAAGGCTGGGGCAGTTCATCCTCCCAAAGCACCGGGTGACACCCGACAGGGAAATGCTCGGGCCAGCGGGGCTGTTTCTCCGGGCGGGGCAAAATTCAGGGGTGTTTGGGAAGTGCAGCTGGGATGAGCAGGAATGAGCCAGAACTTGGGAGTTTGGCCCGAAGTTTCCTTCAGTCTTCGAAAATTCCAAGGGGGATTTGGCCCAGGTAAAAGCTGAGCTAATATTTAATAAAGGCTTTCAACATCTGGTCTAATCGGGCTCGTTAATAGCAATGACGCTGTTCATTAATGTTTGGCAAGAACAATTACAAAACTCCGGCTGCTAGTATTCCTGCTGATAATTCCCGGGAATGCCGCAGCCCTCCTGGCCTCCGCAGGACCCTTGGGAACGCTTTTGGGGAGGCAGGCTGCAGGAGCAGGGCTTGTCGGGCGGGCTGGATCCTCCCATCCCCGTGGATCTACCCGGACCCACAGCATGGGGTCGGGTTGGGGCTGAGCGACCCCCCCGCCCTCCCCAGCAGCATTTCAGACTTTGTGCTGATGCTGAACTCACCCACTCCTCATCCATCACATCCCAAAGCTCTGGAGAAGCTGGGGAGGGTCCTGGAGAGGTTCCCCAGGATCCTCTTCCAGCCCGTCCCAGCCCTCCCCGGTGGCTGCCAAGCCCTGCGAGGGCAGGGTGCCTCCTGATGAGAACAGCGTTAAGAGCCGCTGCCTTGCGTGCCATGCAGCCTCACACCCCACAAACACCCCAAAACCACCCTCAAAACACCCTCAGTCCCCGCCGCCCCTCGCGGAGCCCGTGGATCCCTGGAGCTGCCTGGGGCAGCCGCGGGGACGCTGCCAGCCCCCTGTCCCTGCTGGGTGTCGCCGTCCCCTCCGTGGGTCAGCACCCCGCGGGACCGGGCTGTGCGTGCGGGGACAGGCGGGAGCGGCAGGGTGACGGTGCCCGCAGGCACGTGTGGCACGGCATGCGTGGCACCCGCACGTGCCCACGCCCGAGGGACACGGAGGGGTTCGCAGCCCCGAGTCTGTTCCCGCACACGGATGAGTGCAGGGCGTGTGTCCGTGCGGGGACACACCTGCGCAGGTCTGCGGGGACACGGCTTGGGCACACGCGCGGGAGGGACAAGCCACAAGAGGGGACACTGGGACAGACAGACCGAGCGTTGTGCCCGATGTTGTGCGAGGTGCCAGAGCCATCCCCGGCCGGGCTTTGTGGACGCCCTGACGAGTGTCCCCAGCCGTGGGGCACCTTTGTGACATTTGTGGCCAGCAGCCCCGCAGCGCGGGGCACCGCTCGGTGTCGCCTGGTGCTAAGAGGGGACATTTCAGGTGGCACTGCCCTCTCTCCCTCTCCTCGTGGCTGGAAAGGGCTGGGATGACCGTGTCCTCTCGAGGGGACGCAAATCACAGGGCACTGCCGTCCCCTCGCAGGTGATGCAGCCTACTGCCGCGGAGGGCACCCCTGTTGACACCGACGATTGTCCCCAGTGTTTAGGGACCCCCCACAAGCTCCCCAGCCTGCAGCCAGCCGTGGGGGGAGCTGATCCTGAGCTGCTCCGGCGCCGCCCTGACCCCGGGCCAGGCTCCTGGACGGGAGGCCACCGCCCTGGTCCTTTAAAAACCATTTCCCCCCCCACCCACCCGTAGCGTGACTGCGAGTGACCAGGACGGCCCTCCCGGGTCTGGCCGGAGCCCCTTCGCACGCGATGTCCCTAATGCCACCTCCGGGACCCCCCGGCGGGGCGGGACCCCCTAGCCTATCTCCCACCTCGTGGCGGCTGGGCTGGGAACAAGGATTGCGGGCAGAGGGGACAGATTTTGGGAGCGGGCTGGTCTCCCTTGTCCTCTCTGCAGGGCAGGACCTGGCCTGTCACCCCTCGGGGAGCGGGGCTGGGGGCTGCAAACTCTGCCCGAGCCCCCCTTCAGACCCCGAGCATCCGCCCCGGCGTGCCCGCCTCCCTTCGGCTGCACCCTGTGCCCCATGCCAGCCCCACCTCACCCCTCGGGCCGCCCTGTCCCCAGGGGACAGAGGTGACACAGGGCACAGCGGCTTCTCACGCGAACCTGGACAATCTTTAACCGGGCCGGGGCCGGGGCCGTGACCCTGGGGGTCCCTGCGGAGCTGTGGGGTGGTCCCGCAGCTCGAGGTGGGGGGACACGCACGGAGCCGGTGGCCGCCGCTCGGCTCTACCGGGCACAGCAGCGGCGGGACGGGCACGACCCCGCGGAAGGTGCGCGATGGCTGAAGCCCCGCGGCGAGCGGTCCGCGCTCATCCCCGCTTGTTCGCGGAGCCCCGCGGGAGTCGAATCCGCCAGTGCCCCCCTCCCGGCCCGCACGGCGCTGCCCGGGGCGGTTTTCCCACGCTCCCGCTGTCCCCGCGGCTCCGGACACCGCGGATGTGCCGGGGCTGCGGGCGCCGGGGCGGGGGGCGCGCCGGTGGCTGTAGGGAACCCTCTGGGTCTGGGGACGAGCAGGGCAGCCGGCCCGGCCCCCGGGGGGGTCCTGGGGAGCAGCGGGGCGCGGGACCGGCGCCTTTAAGATCCTGCCGGTAGCGTGACTGGAGTGACCGGGGCGGTGCGGGTTTGCCCAAACATCCCGCCCTCTTCGCACGCGATGCCCGCCCCGGGCTGGAACCCACGGGCGGCACCGACACCCCTCCCACCCCCGCACCCCACGCCACGACTTATCGGGACCCCCCCTCCCTTCCCTAACCCTCCCCCCCGCCTCGCAGCCTCACCCCCGGGGATGTGCGGGGAGCGGGGGTCCCGCACCCCACGCGTGGGGGTAGCCCCGGGGAAGGGAGGGGACGGGGGGAGCGTGGGGGGGGTCCGGGGAGTTCTTGGGGAGTTGGGGGTCACGTGACGGGAGGCGGCCTAGCCAATCAGCGCGCGGGGCGATGCATATAAAGCAGGAGCCGCGGGCAGCGGGCACCTGCCGCGGGATCGGGCCCCTCCCGCCGCTCCGCACCGCTCCCGCCGAGGTGAGTACCGGAGAGCCCGGACCGCTGTGGACGGGGCTGGGGGGGCTCTTCCAGCACCCCTGGGTGATGGCCAGCCCTGCCGTGGGCTGTTCTGCCTTTCCGACCCGCGCAGCATCCTCCCCTTACCTGCTGGGAGGTGGTTTTGGGGGGTCCTGGGGGTAATGCTCCCCACGCGTGTCTTGCCGCTGCCGAGGGCTGGGAAGGGGTCCCGGCTGGGCTGCACCCGCTGCCGTGCAAAGTCCCTAGAGCCCCCCCGACATCTTCCTCTTAGGTGTCCCGTGGGTGGCTGTGGCACCCTGCCAAACCCAAGGGAAGGGGGGATTTAACAGCAAACCTCCTCCCAGCCCTGCTCGGGGTTTTCGTGTGGATTTCTTCTCGTGAGGAGCTGGGAGTTGGGCTCGGTGATCCTTAGAGTCCCTTCCAGCTGGAGGGACTGTGATTCTGACAGAGGGATGGTTTCTGACAGAGCTGGGAGCAGGGTGCACCCATCCCGCTGGCTGCGCTGCGGGCAGGGTTATTTTCCATGCCATGGATCGCTCAGGGACCATCCCTAGCAATGCTGTGTTTCCCAAGCTGGTGAGTGCTGGCTCAGTGACTCAAATCAGGATCAGCTCTCCTCTAACCGAGTGCTCTGGAAAAAACTTTGATAAGGAAAGAAAGATCCTGTGGTTAAGGGAGCACCTTTGCTTCCCTGGCACATAGACGAAAAGTTGGGGGACCCTCTCCTTCCACACCTGGCTAGCAAAACCCAGCTTTTCAGTGTGAGGAGTTTCCTCAAGCGTGACAATTGTGGATCACAAGTGAAGCCCAGCTCTGCTCCAGTCCTGTCCTGTGCTGTCACAGCTCCAAGTGTCTCAGCCCAGAGACCAGCCCCAGCTCATAATGCATTTTTGGATTATTCCTGAGGGTCTGCTGCTGGGAGAGGGAGGCCACAAAATCTCTGACGGGTTGAGATCAGCTTGGGTGCTTTGGGAGGGGTAGAATGTGGATATAGGAGCAGGAAGGTCACATTTGGGTGCCCCTGCTCACCCAGTGAGCTGTGTGCTCTCACAGAGCAGCTCTGTGGCATGCCCAAGTCCCCCAGTACTGTGGGCAGCAGGTCCATCCTCCTGGCTGTGACTCCGGGTGGGTTTGGTGGTCCTGGAACCACGTTGGTGGAGGAGCTGCTGTTCCTCTGCTCCTGCTTCCCTGGGATTTGCTGAGCTGGGGTTTTACAGGACAGGCTTCCCTGGGCAGGAGCCAAGGCTGTGGCAGTCGGGGTTTGTGTTTTCAGAGAGGAAAGGGGGGACACAAAATCTCTGATGGGTTGAGGACCCCCTTTAAGGGATGGGTGAGTTTGGAGCCTTCCCAGCTCTCCAGCGAGTGCCGCTGGAAGCCCGCAGCGCTGCAGGGGCAGCTCCATGCCCTGAGCTGCTCAAGGGCTGTCACTCGTTGTCCCTGTCAGGATCACCTCCAGGTGTCTCAGCCCAGAGAGCAGCCCCAGCTCCTAACCCATCTTTGCTTCATTCCTGAGGGTTCTGCACGCCCGTCTAAGGGTCTGCTGCAGGGAAAGGGGTGCCCCAAAGTCTCTGACGGGTTGAGGTCCCTCTTAAGCAATGGGAGGGTGCCTTTGGAGCCTCCCCAGCTCTCCAGTGTGTGCCGCTGGAAGCCCGCAGCACTGCAGGGGCAGCTCCATGCCCTGAGCTGCTCAAGGGCTGTCACTCGTTGTCCCTGTCCCCCCTGCAGCGCTCAGCCCCTCGCTGCTGGCGGCTCTCGCCCTCACCCCGCTCCCTCCTTTAGGGCTGCCCGTGCCGGCGGTGACCCCAAGGCTGCCATGTGGCCCCTGGCGCTGTCGGCCAGCGAGGTGCTGCTGGCGGCCGCCGCCTTCTGCCTGGTGTTCCTGCTGGTGCAGCGGCTGCGGCCGGCCGTGCCCGCGGGGCTGCGGCGGCCGCCGGGCCCGCGGGGCATTCCCGTGCTGGGGAACGTGCTGGAGCTGCGCAGGGACACGCACCTGGCGCTGACGCGGCTGAGCCGGCGCTACGGGGACGTGATGGAGGTGCGCATCGGGACACGGCCCGTGCTGGTGCTCAGCGGGCTGGACACCATCCGCCAAGCCCTGGTCAAGCAGGGAGACGACTTCATGGGGCGTCCCGACCTGCCCAGCTTCCACTACATCTCCAACGGGCAGAGCCTGGCGTTCAGCCCCGACTCCGGGGAGGTGTGGAAAGCGCGCAGGAAGCTGGCCCAGAGCGCCCTGAAGAGCTTCTCGGTGGCGCCCAGCCCCACCTCGTCCTGCAGCTGCCTGCTGGAGGAGCACGTCTCCAAGGAGGCCGAGTACCTGGTCACCAAGTTCCTGCAGCTGATGGAGGAGCAGAAGGGGTTTGACCTCAACCAGTACCTGGTGGTGTCGGTGGCCAACGTCATCTGTGCCATGTGCTTCGGCAAGCGCTACGAGCACGAGGACCAGGAGCTGCTCAGCCTGGTGAACCTGGGCAACGAGTTTGGGGAGGTGGCCGGGAGTGGCCACCCCACCGACTTCATCCCCCTGCTCCGCTACCTGCCCAGCCGCACCATGGAGGCCTTCAAGGACATCAACCGGCGCTTCAACGCCTTCGTGCAGAAAATTGTGCAGGAGCATTACAGCACCTTCGATAAGGTAAGGGCTCTGGTGCTCTTGGCTGTGGGTGGAGATGCCTGCAAGTGTCCCTTGCTGCTGGGTTTTAGCTTCTTCTTTCTGCCTCTGTGGAGGTTGGGGTTGAAGGCACTTGAGGTGATGGTTCACCTTCAGGCTCAGGTGTTTGTTATTTATTATCTATGTTACAGTCTCGCAGCAGTGGGTTCTGCGGTCTTTCCTTAACGAGGCACAAAATTATTAACTATCTCTTGTTGCAAGGTCTTTTAAGGCTAAACTATCCAATGAAGAGATGACAGCTAATTACAAAATTCCCAATTACAAAATACCGCCTGAACCCTTGAAGAAGGAGGTGAAGAAGAACAACCAGCCTCCACCCTAAAACCTCCACCTTGCTCTGTATCTATTACTATATTCTAAAACCCCAAACTCTGAGTTTTCCACCCTGTGACATTGCACACTTCTAATCAGCTACACACTCATAGTCCCAGTGCTATCAATGAATTTTGGAAGCCTTCTCCACAGCCTCAGGTCCAATGTAGTGCTCTCCTGGGAGTCAGAGTCTGTCAGCACAGAAAGTCTGAACATTCTCAGCATCCAGAACTCCCTGCCTCACCCAGTAAAGCCCCTTGGAGGCCTCTGAGCTGCAGGGATTCCCTCCCCAAGCCATTCGAGGATGGTTTCCCCATCCTTGTGTGTCCGTGGTGTCCCTGAGCCACTTCTCCAGACAGCAGTGACAGAACCAGAGCACACAGCCTCCAGCTGCACCAAGGGAAATTTAGGTTGGATATCAGGAAAAAGTTTTTACAGAGAGGGTGATAAAGTTCTGGAATGTTCTGTCTGGGGAGTTGGTGGAGTCCCCATCCCTGGGTGTGTTTAACACAGCCTGGATGTGGCACTGGGTGCCAGGTTTAGGTGAGGTGTTGGGGCTGGGTTGGATTGATGGTCTGGAAGCTCTTTTCCAGCCTGGTCATTCTGGAATTCTGTGGATTGTTCCCCAGGAGCACATCCGGGACATCACGGACTCGCTGATCGGGCACTGCCAGGAGAACAGCGCCGGGGAGGACGCCCGGGTGCAGCTCTCCGACGAGAAGATCATCCACATCGTCAACGACCTCTTTGGGGCAGGTGGGAACATTCCTGAGGGCGCCAATGGACCTTTGGGATGAGGCTGGGTGGGGACATGCAGCTGCTCTTGGGCCACCTTTGGGTATGTGGGGCTGCTGTTGGGTGCCCTCCTGAGCACTTTTTTGGGGGGAACAAACACCTGGAGTGGTGGGATCTGAAACACCCACTCATCCATCCTCTTGTGGTCACTAAATTCCTCCTCCATGCCCATTCAGGCTTTGACACTGTGGCTACAGCCCTGTCCTGGAGCCTCATGTACGTTGCTTTGTACCCTGATGTCCAGAAGAAGATCCAGGAGGAGCTGGGTGAGTCCGTGACCCACATCCCTCTGGGCCAGCCCCTCTGTGCTCAGCCCTGGGGCTGACCCTCTCCTGACCCCCCTCCCCAGACCGCACCATCGGGCGGGAGAGGCGGCCGCGGCTCTCGGACCGGGGCACGCTGCCCTACACGGAAGCCTTCATCCTGGAGATGTTCAGGCATTCCTCCTTCCTGCCCTTCACCATCCCACACAGGTACGGGCTGACGCCTCCTTTGGGGTTTTGGATCCCTGGCAGGGGGAAATATTCCAGCTCCCTGCCCTCCTGGGGTGGAATCCTTTGTTTTGAGGGTGGTTTCACCCCACAGCACACCTGGGTTTATATTTTTCTTCCTGCCTTGAGAGGAACCATCCCAACTCATCTGGAATGAGCTGTGAAGTGGAACTGGAATTTTTCTGCTGGAGGAAAGTGAAAGCAAGACTCTTAAACCTCCTGAATACAATCTGGGGTATTTCCTAGCCAGTCCTAAGGGCAGAAATTGGGCTTTGAAGATGAAACTCGTGCAGGATTCGCTGGGCTTTGACTTGTCAGGAGCTGTGGGTCTCGTCTAACTCCTCTCTTCCCTTCAGCACAACAAAAGCAACAGTCTTGAATGGCTACTACATCCCCAAGGACACCTGTGTGTTCATCAACCAGTGGCAAGTGAACCACGATGAGTGAGTATCCCAAACCCCTCCATTCATCCAGGCTGCTGTGGCTGCTCCTGGCATCCAGATCATGCCTATCCTTGTGCCAAAAAAACAACTGGATCATGTATGAAAGGGCAGATTGGACCAAAACCGGTGTGGGTTTGGTGCTGAGCCCAGCCTTGGCTCTGTTGGGCATGGAGCTGGCCCAGCTTGACTTGGCCCCTGATTCAGCAGCTCCCCAGCAGCAGGGATTACCTAATTTATGTCAGGAATCAGCAAATCCTGCTGCCAAGCAGATCCTGTGATCTGAGCTCTGGATGTGCTCAATGGGAATTGCTTTCTCCCCTTTTTTGAGGGAGAGAAATGTGGTGCTGTGACCCTGTCACAGCCAATGGGCTCGTGTTGTGGTGGCTGACAACCAGCTTGGGAATGATGGAGAGCTGGGAAGCAGAGCCCCATCCTGCCCCTCCACTGCTTCCCAGCAGAGACACTCCAGCAGGGAGTCAGCTGAGGCTGGATACAGGAGGGGGTTCCCACATGGGGTGTTTGGATCAGACTCAAGATGGTTGAATCCAAACACCCCACCCAAGAGGCCAGAAACCTTCTGATACCCCTCCTGCTCCTGCCTGAGCCTGGGATGGGAGCGCTGCCCTCAGGGCAGAGAGGATTCCATGGATCCCAGCAGAAATTCCCAGCTGAGACACTGTTAAATGATGCATTGCTCACAGGGGTCCCAGGGTGAGGGAAGAGAGGAGAAAGTTGACTCCAGGTTCAGAAGGCTTGGTTTATTATTTTATGATATATATTATATTAAAAGCTATATTGAAAGAATAAAAGAAAGGATTTCATCAGAAGATTTAGCTAAAAATAGAAAAGGAATGAATAACAAAGGTTTGTGTCTGACTGAGACAGTCTGGACAGCTGGACTGGGATTGGCCATTAATTAGAAACAGCTAAATGAGACCAATCCCAGATCCACCTGGTGCATTCCACAGCAGCAGACAATCATTGTTTGCATTTTGTTCCTGAGGCCTCTCAGCTTCTCAAGAGGAAAAAATCCTAAGGGAAGGATTTTTCATAGAACGTGTTGGTGACAGTTAAATCCCACCTGGCACCTCCCAGCAGCTGCACTGGACAGACTGGGAAGTTCTGCTGAGAGGATTCAACCCAGGAAACCCCCTGGTCCCCATTTTCCCTGTTTGAAGGGCTGCTGGCTGATCCCAGTGCTGAAGCTGCAGGTTCCCTGGCTGCTGGGATTAAATGGAGGGAATCAAATCCATCTCTGGTGTCTGCCTGGGCACACCCAGCCCAGGCTGGAACTGGGCTTTCAGTGGGCTGGGCTGATGGAGTCTGACACGAGTTGGTGCTGCAGGTGGGGCCCAGAGCTTGCCAGGGGTGCCAAGGGTGGTGGGGTGAGGCAGGGATGCCAAGGAGGGGTTTTGGGGTCTGGCCCCATGGCAGGGGCTCAGAACCATCCCAGTGCCCAAGGGACCCTCTGGGACACCTCAGAGCCCTGCAGGGCCTGGAGGGGCTCCAGGAGAGCTGGAGAGGGACTGGAGACAAGGGATGGAGGTTGCTGACCAACAGGGGCAGCTTGGATTGGTTCCATGGGAATTGTTTTTAATTAGTGACCAATCCCAGTCCAGCTGGGTCACACTCTCTGCTCAGTCTGGGGTTTTTGTTATTTGTTCTTTTCTAGATTTCTGATGGGTCCTCTCTATTTCTTTAGTATAGTTCTAGTATGTCATTTTAATGGAAAAATGGAGGAATAGAGAAAAATAGGGGGGGAAATAGGGGGGGAAAGGGGGAAAAGGGGGAAAAATAGGAAAAAACATGGGGAAAAACACTAGAGAAAAATAGGAAAAAACATGGGAAAAATTATAGAGAAAAAATAGGAAAAAATATGGGAAAAATATAGAGAAAAATAGGAAAAACATGGGAAAAATATAGAGAAAAATAGGAAAAAACATGGAAAATATAGAGAAAAATAGGAAAAAACATGGGAAAATATAGAGAAAAATAGGAAAAACATGGGAAAATATAGAGAAAAAAATAGGAAAAACATGGGAAAATATAGAGAAAAAATAGGAAAAAACATGGGAAAATATAGAGAAAAATAGGAAAAAACATGGGAAAAATATAGAGAAAAATAGGAAAAAACATGGGAAAAATATAGAGAACAAAATAGGAAAAAACATGGGAAATATAGAGAAAAAAATAGGAAAAAACATGGGAAAAATATAGAGAAAAATAGGAAAAAACATGGGAAATATAGAAGAAAAATAGGAAAAAACATGGGAAAAATATAGAGAAAAATAGGAAAAACATGGGAAAAATATAGAGAAAAATAGGAAAAAACATGGGAAAATATAGAGAAAAAATAGGAAAAAACATGGGGAAAATATAGAGAAAAAATAGGAAAAAACATGGGTAAAATATAGAGAAAAAATAGGAAAAAACATGGGGAAAATATAGAGAAAATAGGAAAAAACATGGGAAAAATATAGAGAAAAATAGGAAAAAATATGGGAAAATAGAGAGAAAAATAGGAAAAAACATGGGGAAAATATAGAGAAAAAATAGGAAAAAACATGGGAAAAATATAGAGAAAAAAATAGGAAAAAAATGGGAAAAATATAGAGAAAAATAGGAAAAAACATGGGAAAAATATAGAGAAAAATAGGAAAAAACATGGGAAAAATATAGAGAAAATAGGAAAAAACATGGGAAAATATAGAGGAAAAAATAGGAAAAAACATGGGAAAATATAGAGAAAAAATAGGAAAAAACATGGGGAAAATATAGAGAAAAAAATAGGAAAAACATGGGAAAAATATAGAGAAAAAAATAGGAAAAAATATGGGAAAAATATAGAGAAAAAATAGGAAAAAATATGGGAAAAATATAGAGAAAAATAGGAAAAACATGGGGAAAAACATAGAGAAAAATAGGAACAAACATGGGGAAAATATAGAGAAAAATAGGAAAAAATATGGGGAAAATATAGAGAAAAATAGGAAAAATATGGGGAAAATATAGAGAAAAATAGGAAAAAATATGGGGAAAATATAGAGAAAAATAGGAAAAAATATGGGAAAAATAATATAGAGAAAAAATAGGAAAATATATAGGGAAAAAATAAATAATAGGGAAAAATAATATAAAATAGATAATATCAATCTTCTGAGAACTTGGGGTCAAATTCTCATTCCTCACCTTGTCCTGGGGACCCCCACAACACCCATCCAGTTGGCTGTCCTTGAGTTTGAGGGGAAGTCCCCCAGGTCCTGTGAGGTGTCTTCTTTGCTAATTGAGGCCAGAAACTTCTGGGCTTTTTTCCTCTTTAGGGAGCCCAAGGAGAGTTTGGTCACTCCATCAATGAGGGCACCTTGCTGTGCCTGGGCAGGGCTTGGAGCTCCCTGGGATGGTGGAAGTTGCCCCTGTTATGTGACCCTGTTATAAATGGATATTTCAATTTCATAATGAAGGAAAGGGATTCAATAATCCAAGTATCAATGTGGGAAAAGCTGCAATTTGATTTTGAGCCTGGCTGTCCAAGCCAGGATTTGGCTTCTATGCACCCAAGTCCCCGTGGGTCTCCAAATGTCATTTCTGAGGGTTTGTTTAATACTTTGATATGTTTTTATACAGAGTTTTTGGGGCTCTGGAAGGGGCCCTCCTTTAGCATATTTTAGTTTATTATTTAGTAGTTTTTTCTGCCACCTTTCCCAGAACTGGTGGATAATTGCTGGAATCCTGCCAGGTGGAAATCTCCTGAGATAAACTCCTGGTGGCTGGAGAATTCTGGCTAATAAGAATATTATCTCATGGGTGATGCCCATCAGATGCCTCCTGCTGGGGTCGTGTCAGATGAAAACCATCCCTTGAAATGTCCATCTCTGGACACAGTGTCCTGCTGGAGTTGGAATCTCCATCCTCATCACGCAGCCATCACTGCCCCATCACTGCCTGCGGGACACAAAATGCTGCGGGTTTAATTTCCTTTAGCACCAATTATTTTATAATATATAATATATAAAATATTATCTATTTTATAATATATATTTTATATAAATTATATAAAATATAATTTATTTTATATTTTAGGCATAATATGTTCTATTTAAGGCATAATAAATACATTTTAGGCATAATGTATTTTATGTTTTAGGCATAATGTATTTTATGTTTTAGGCACAATTTTTTTATTTTTTAGGCACAATTTATTTTATATTTTAGGTACAATGTGTTATATTTTAGGCATAATGTATTTAAGGCATAATATTTTGTATTTAAGGCATAATACAATACATTTTAGGCAGAATGTATTGTATTTTGGGCGTATTTTTTTTTAGGTGTAATTTATTTTACGCTTTAGGCACAATGTGTTATATTTCAGGCATAATATATTTAGGGCATAATAGAATATATTTTAGGTATAATACATTTTAGGCACAATGTATTTTATATTTTAGGCACAATTTTTTTTAGGCACAATTTTTTTTTATATTTTTAGCCATAAGTTATTTTATATTTTAGGCACCATGTGTTATATTTAAGGAATAATATGTTGTATTTAAGGCATAATACAATACATTTTAGGCATAATACATTTTAGGCGTAATTTATTTTGTTTTTTAGGCGTAATTTATTTTGTTTTTTGGGCGTAATTTATTTTGTTTTTTGGGCGTAATTTATTTTGTTTTTTGGGCGTAATTTATTTTGGTTTTGGGGCGTAATTTATTTTGGTTTTTGGGGCGTAATTTATTTTGGATTTGGGGCGTAATTTATTTTGGTTTTTGGGGCGTAATTTATTTTGGTTTTTGGGGCGTAATTTATTTTGTTTTTTAGGCATAAAATATTTTTTTTAAAGCATAATTTTTTTTAAGCATAAATTTTTTTTAGGCATGAAATTTTTTTACATATTTTTTTTTATATTTTAGCCATAATTTACTTTATATTTTAGCCACAATTTACTTTATATTTTAGTGTTATATTTAAGGAATTATATGTTGTATTTAAGTCATAATACAATACATTTTAGGCATAACACATTTTAGGTATAATGTATTGTATTTTAGGCATTTTGTTTTTTAGGCATAATTTATTTTGGTTTTTAGGCATAATTTATTTTGGTTTTTAGGCATAATTAATTTTATATTTTAGGCATAATTATTTTTATATTTTAGGCATAATTTATTTTTATATTTTAGGCATAATTTATTTTTATTTTAGGCATAATTTATTTTTATTTTAGGCATAATTTTTTTTTTAGCATAAATTTTTTTATATTTTAGCTGTAATTTACTTTACATTTAAGGCATAATACGTTGTATTTAAGGCATAATACAATACATTTTAGGCATTTTATATTTTAGGCGTAATTATTTTTTAGGCGTAATTTATTTTATTTTTTAGGCGTAATTTATTTTATTTTTTTAGGCGTAATTTATTTTATTTTTTTAGGCGTAATTGATTTTATTTTTTAGCGTAATTGATTTTTTTTTTAGGCGTAATTTATTTTATTTTTTTAGGCGTAATTTATTTTAATTTTAGGCGTAATTTATTTTCTTTTTTAGGAGTAAAATTTTTTTTTGCATAATTTTCTTTTTGCATAATTTTTTTTACTATTTTAGTCATAATTTTTTTTTTTTATATTTTAGCCGTAATTTACATTAGATTTTAGCCATAATTTACATTAGATTTTAGCCATAATTTACTTTAGATTTAAGGCATAATACAATACATCTTAGTCATAATGTATTTTAGGTATTTTATATTTTGGGCGTAATCTATTTTATATTTTAGGCGTAATTTATTTTATTTTTTAGGCATAAAATTTTTTTTTTAGCCATAATTTTCTTCATATTTTAGCCATTATTTTCTTCATATTTTAGCCATAATTTTCTTCATATTTCAGCCATTTATTATATATGATATATAATAGATATTCCAGATATTTTATAAATATATATATAAAATAAAGTCTCTTCTGACTCTGTGTCCCAGGGCGCTGTGGAAGGACCCCTCCTCCTTCAGGCCCGAGCGGTTCCTGAGCGCGGCGGGCGCGGAGCTGAGCCGTGCCGAGGGGGACAAGGTCCTGTCCTTCGGGCTGGGCCGGCGTCGCTGCCTGGGCGAGACCATCGGCCGCTGGGAGATCTTCCTCTTCCTCACCACGCTGCTGCAGCAGCTGCACTTCAGCCTGCGGCCCGGCGAGCCCGTGGACATCACCCCCCAGTACGGACTGACCATGAAGTACAAGAAGTGCGAGGCCTTCCAGATCCGGCAGAGATTCCCCGTCGGGAGCTCTCCGTGAGCTGGCAGGGTGGTTCCTCTTCCCAGCCCCATCAGCCCTTCCCATGTGGATGAAGATCCCCTGAGGTGTCTTGGAGAGGTCCAGCCCATGGTGGGGAGGGGGATGCTGGAGGTGTGGTGCTACAAGCAGCTCCCTCCATCCAAACAGAAATAAACCTCCCCATGGATCCTGCCCAGCCTTATCCCATGGGGTGAGATCCTCTTTGCTCAGCACGGACTGACCATGAAGTACAAGAAGTGTGAGGCCTTCCAGATCCAGCAGCTCTCTGTGAGATTCCCCACTGGCAGGCTCAGCCCTCCTCTGCACGATGGTTCCTCTCCCCAGCCCCATCAGCCCTTCCCATGTGGATGATGATCCCCAGAGGTGTCTTGGAGAGGTCCAGCCCATGGTGGGGAGGAGGATGCTGGAGGTGTGGTGGGATGTCACGTGCCATGAGCAGCTCCATCCATCCAAACAGAAATAAACCTCTCTGTGGATCCTGCCCAGCCTTATCCCATGGGGTGAGATCCTCTTTGCTCAGCACGGACTGACCATGAAGTACAAGAAGTGCGAGGCCTTCCAGATCCAGGAGCTCTCTGTGAGATTCCCCACTGGCAGGCTCAGCCCTCCTCTGTAGGATGGTTCCTCTCCTGGTGGTTCCTCTTCCCAGCCCCACCAGCCCTTCCCATGTGGATGAAGTTCCCCAGAGGTGTCTTGGAGAGGTCCAGCCCATGGTGGGGAGGAGAATGCTGGAGGTGGGACGTCCTCTGCCAGCCATGAGCAGCTCCCTCCATCCAGACAGAAATAAACCTCTCTGTGGATCCTGCCCAGCCTTATCCCACTGAAATCCTCTTTCCCAGCTCATTATCCCACTGGGAACAGATCCTTTCCAAAGTTTCCAGAGCCTTCAGCAGAGCCCATCTCGAGGGGACCCATCCTGGGTGCACCCACGCACCTGAATTCCTTGAACGTAAACTCATGGAGTGAATTCCTGAGTAGGAATTAACTGATTTAAGACAAAAATAATCCACCAGCAAAGCTGCTCACAAACTGAGGTTTTAAATAATCCCTACCATGAAGCCTCCAGGAAAATCTTGAAGGAAAAAGGGAACTGCAGGACACTCCTGGCTTTCAGACTAACTCTGCACTTGCTGCCTTTTTTAATATCAGGGATTTTTTTTTTCTTTATCAAGCAATAGATTTCTATATCCAGGTTGAGGGGCTTTCAGGACTGCAGGAGGTGCCTTTTGCTGCCTTCAGCTTCGGCCAGTGAAGCCTTGTGGCAAAGGGAGCAGCAATTCCTGCCTGTTTGTGCCTGTTTGGGGTGCAGCTGTGTGGCCACACCATATTTCTAACCCAATAAATTCTTACATGAACCTCTCTGAAGTCTCTTTCTGATCTTATTCCTCTAGGAAATGATTTTTTTTTGGGGGGGGTGGGGAAGCACCCTAAGCAGCTCTATCATCCCTAAAACTGTGAGTTGGTGTGTTGGATTGGGCTGTGACTCCAGTGGCACTGGGGGCAGTTGTTAATCCCAAAAGGAGCTGGTTCTGCTCTTTCTCCAGTGTAAAGGCAGAAAGTGATGCCAAGCTCTGCATCAGTTCAGGGCTTCACTAAAAATTTGGAGTAGCTTTCTATCCCTGAAAAAATAGGATCAATAGGTCAAACCCAGCCTTTCAAGGAGCCATCCAGGGGGAGATGTTTCATCCTCATCTCAGAGCACCAATAAATCCAAATCTTTGCACAACTTCCCCTAAAAAACAAACAAAAAAACGCAACAAACCTGAATTTCCTGTGGGAATTAGAGCGGACTCTGTGGAAAGTTGGGGTCTGTTCATCCCCATGGGGGGTCCCTGCAGGGATCAGCCCTCCAGGGCTCCCAGCCCCACGGAGCACGGAGCTGTTGGGAATTTGGGTGTGGTGTGGTGGGGTGGGAAGGAGAGCAGTCTTGGGAGGGGATGGAAAGGTGATAGAGGAGATAGAGGTGGGATGGAGATGGGAATGCATGGAGATGATGGAGAGGATGATGTCATGAAGGGATGGTGTGATGGTGCAGGGTGGTGTGATGGAGATGGAGGGATGGCATATGGGGGGTGGGGTGATGGAGGATGATGTCTGAGGTGGTGTGGGGGATGGAGGGATGGATGCAGTGGTGTGATGGATGATGGAGGGGATGAGATGGCGGGATGGAGTATGGAGAGGATGATGTCATGAAGGGATGGTGTGCTGGAGGGGATGGTGTGATGGAGATGATGGAGGGGATGGAGATGATGGAGGAATGGAGAGATGAAAATGATGGAAGGGATGGTGTGATGGAGATAATGGAGAGGATGATGTCATGAAGGGCTGGTGTGATGGAGATGGTGGAAGGGATGGAGATGGTGGAGGGATGGAAGGTGTGGTGTGATGGAGACGATAGAGGGGATGGAGATGATGGAAGGGATGGTGTGATGGAGTTGATGGTGTGGTGGAGAGGATGATGTCATGAAGGGATGGTGTGATGGAGGGGTGGAAGGGATGCAGGGATGGAGGGACAGAGGTGACGGGCAGGTGTGTGACACAGGTGTGACACAGGTGCGACAGCTGCCGGAGGGCTCCCGCCGCGGGCACTGCGCATGCGCACAGCGCCGCTCCCACGCCGTCTCTATGGCCCCGCCGGCGGCCGGAGCGCCGCGCGGGGGGCGGGGCCGGAAGTGGCGTCACGCCGAGCGTCCGTGAGGTGGAGGGGCCGCGGTGAGGCGGGAGCGGCGGCGGCGGGTGAGGGGCACGGCGGGCACGGCCCGGCTGTTCCAGGGGCGGGCTGGCCTGCCGTGGTGCCTTCCCGGGGCTCTGGGGTTCTGCTGGACTGCCGTGAGGCGCGGTGGAGGCGCCAGGCCCTGCCCGGCCTGAGCGGGCCGTGGTGGGGAGGTGGGGCCGGGGGAGGCACGGGGCCGGAGGCCTGTGGGGAGGCTGTGGTTAACAAGGGGTTAAGCTGTGTTTGAGTCCCGTGCTTGCCTGGGGGTTGCTGTGTTTACTTGTGGGGGGGCCGTGTTTGCCTGTGGGGGGACCCTGTTTATATGTGAGGCTCCTTGTGTTTACCCAAGGGGGCCCTATGTGTACCTATGGAGATGCCCTGTGTTTATCTGTGTGGGGGGCTGTGCTTGCTTATGTGGGGGGTCTTGTGTTTTGGGGGGCCCTGTGTTTACTTTTTTCGGGGGTTTATCCTTGGAAATCCCTGCATTTATTTTTTGGGGGGCTCCCCCGTGTTTGTCCATGAGGGCATTCCCTGTGTTTATCCATGAGGGGATTCCATGTGTTTATTTTTGGGGGTTCCCTGTGTTTATCCATGGGAGGAGTCTGTGTTTATTTTTGGGGATTCCTGGTGTTTATCCCTGGGATATCCCTGTGTTTGTTTTTGGGGGGTTCCCTGTGTTTGTTTTTGGGGGATTCCCTGTGATGTTTTTTGCGGGGGGGGTATCCCTGTGTTTCTCTATGGGTTTCCTGTGTTTATTGTTGGGGTTCCCTGTGTTTCTCTATGAGGTTTCCTGTGTTTATTTTTTGGGGGTTCCCCTGTGATTATCCATGGGAGGGGTCTGTGTTTATTTTGGGGGGGGTTCCCTGTGTTTATCCATGGAGAGGTTCCCTGTGTTTATCTCTGGGGGTTCCCTGTATTTATCCATGGGGTGTTTCCCGTGTTTATCCATGGGGGATCTCCCTTTTCACCTTGGGGGTTCCCCTTTTTACCTTGTGGAGCCCCTGTGTTTACCTGTGGGTCTGGTTGGGTTTACCTGTGGTCGGTCCACTTGTTTACAATGTTTTTAAGATTTAGGATCCCTGTGTTTTCCTACAGGGACACAGCCACCCCCCCCCAGTCCATAAACAGTTTAATTTATATTTGCACTCAAACACAGATTGATTGTTGGGCAGTTTTTTGCTAAAAGGAGGCTCTTGTTTTTCCAAAGGATCCCTGTGAGGGGATGATGTGTGCTGAGCTCCTTCCCATATTTCCTAAGGGAGATTAAAAAGAAAACAGGAAATGGAATGAAGTGTTAGCTTTCCTGTGGATGCCCAGGGATGTGCTGTCTGTGTTTTGAGAGTGCTTTTTATCAGCCATCTCCTTGGAATGCAGGCATTCTCACTGAGGGTTCATATCAACACACAGACACAGGAAGGAGAGGAGCCTGCTCCTCAGCAATTCATGGCTTTGTGACCAAATTTAATGTTTTCTTCCCTTTGAAGCATCCCCTGTTTTCAGCCTGTGAAACTTGAGGGAAGTGAGATTTTTCTTTTCCTTATCCAGGTTTTTTTTTTTCCTCCCCTTGCATCTTTTTCCAGGAGGCTCAGCTTGCAGAGAATCCAGCTGCCTCTCCCAGCAATGTGATTTTTACATGGAAATTGATCTCCCTGGGCTGTCTCCCGTGTTTCTTTGTGCTGCTCCCAGTAAATATCAAACATTTTCCCCCTTTGATTGCAGCATGAAAGGCAAATCTACACATTTAGGAGCTTGTCATGTCTCTTGTTCTCCGTGATGCTCCTGAGCCTGTCACTGGGAAATCTGGGATCAAAGGAGCTCTTTAGCTGCTTCCAGCAGTGTTGGAAACATCTGTCTAAACAAATTGGAGTTTTTCCTCCCTGCTTCTGACAGAACTCAAGTGCTGGGAAGGAGAGCAACCATTTTTAAATTCATTATCTGATTGTGACAGTGATGCTGAGGCTGCTTTTGTCCTGCATTCCAGTTTTTTGGGGTTTTTTTCCCCTCTCTTGTGCTTCTCTCTTGGTTGGGGTTCCCCTCCTGCTCTGTAGCTCTGTTCCCTGAAAGATTTTGCTTTTCACTTGCACATGCAGAGATCAATCCTGAATATTCACAGGAGCTGCTCTGCCCCAGTGTCCATCTGCCAAAACCAGGGAAGTGAAGAGAAATTCCCAGTTTGAAATCACAGGGAGTGTTGCCTTTTCCCAGCCTGGAAATGAAATGAGGGAAGTGAAGAGAAATTCCCAGTTTGGAATCACAGGGAGTGTTGCCTTTTCCCAGCCTGGAAATGAAATTAAGGAAATGAAGAGAAATTCCCAGTTTGAAATCACAGGGAGTGTTGCCTTTTCCCAGCCTGGAAATGAAATGAGGGAAGTGAAGAGAAATTCCCAGTTTGGAATCACAGGGAGTGTTGCCTTTTCCCAGCCTGGAAATGAAACTTGAGATAATTTTAGTTAGGAGGTGATATAAGAGCAGATCTTTATTTGAAGGCCTTCAGGAACTTTTGTGAATATCTTCTATAATTTCCATACTAAAATTATCTGACGTTTCATTTCCAGGCTGGGGAAAAGGCAACAGAATATCCACAGGCAGGACAAAACACTGAATATTTCTTGTGGATTTTGAATTCAGCCAGTCAAAGATCTGCAGATCCTTTTTTGAAGGTCTTCAGGGGCTTTCATGAACATCTTATATCACTTGCTTACTAAAATTATCTTGAGTTTCATTTCCAGGTTGGAAAGAGAATATCCACAGGCAGGATGAAACACTGAATATTCCTTTTGGATTTTGAATTCACTCAGTCAAACAGAGATCTGCAGATCCTTATTTGAAGGCCTTCAGGGGCTTTTCAGGTCATCTTTCTTAGATCACCTGCTTACTAAAATTATCTTGAGTTTCATTTCCAGGCTGGGGAAAAGGCAATAACCACAAAAAAAAAAAAAAAAAAAAAAAGGAGAATATCCACAGGCAGGATGAAACACTGAATATTCCTTTTGGATTTTGAATTCACCCAGTCAAACAGAGATCTGCAGATCCTTATTTGAAGGCCTTCAGGAACTTTTGTGAACATTTCCAGGCTGGTGAAAAGGCAACAAGCAGGACAAAACACTGACTATTTCTTCTTGATTTTGAATTCAGCTGGTCAAACAAAGATCTGCCATACAATGGGGAAGGCAGAGCCCCAAGATATATGTTTATATTTTATTGTAAATTTTTTATTATCCAGGAGTGTACACTCTGCCTGGGATGGTTGGGCTGTCGTTTCCTCCCCACCAAGGAGAGAGGAGCCAGCAGAGCTGGGAGGGCTCCAGGGCTGTGGATGCTGATTCAGGCTGTGGCTTTGTGCATCTCGTTGCAGCATCTCCGTGCCACAGCCATGGCCACGGACTGGCTGGGCAGCATCGTGTCCATTAACTGTGGGGAGAGCTTGGGAGTGTACCAGGGCAGGGTGTCTGCTGTGGACCAGGTCAGCCAGACCATCTCCCTGACACGGCCCTTCCACAACGGTGTCAAATGTCTCGTGCCAGAGGTCACCTTCAGGTGAGTGCCTGCCTTGCCCCCGGGGCAGGTCTGGGTGTGAAAAGGGTGCTGAGGAAGGGAGCAGCCTCCCCTGGGATGTAAAATGTAACCCCTCTCCCTCTGAATTGTTGTCATTTTGAAATAAAGGGGCTCTCAGGCAGAGATATGGGGGTAGGAATAGCAGCTCTTTCTAGGAGGAAAAAAAAAAAGCAGTAATACAAACCTGACGAGGTCTCTGGTGTCAAGATGACCCCGAAGTGTTAGAAAGTCTCTTTTTCCCAGTCCCAAGACCAAAGAAGAAGACAGGATGCCTTGGCTCTCATTCTCAAGGTTGTTTACTTGCTCTTATCTCATACATTGTCTGTCTGACCTGCTGGGGTCTGTCCAGCAGGTCGGGTTGAGGCACACTGACTGCCCTCAGGGTGGTGGAACCTTTCTATACTAAGAACTACCTGTACTTTATTTACAATCATTTTCCAATACCTATCACCTCTGTTAGACAGTCTGTCTCTACTCTAAACCAATCCAAAAGTGTCATCATCACAGCTAAAGATGGAGGACAAGAAGAAGGACAGGACATGCCCAGATTCCTCCATCTTGCCTCTAGAACCCCCTTTCTAAAAACCCCAAAATTCTACTTTTTCACCCTGTGACAAATTAACTGTTATTCTGCTCACATTCTTGTGGCTTGTACCTCCTCACACAAAGTTGGTAATTGTTTCCATGAGTTAAAATCCAAGGCAGGGGTGGTTTTGACTCCGTGCCAAGGTCTCTGAGCCCCCTGCCAGGGTCTGGAATCACCCAGGGCTGCCAGAGGAGTGTCCTGGGTTCTGACACAAACTGCCGGAGTCAGACCATGCCCTGGCCCCCTGTGTGTCAGGGTGGTGGCACAGTCCCATCCCAGGGGGGCTCAGGGTGGTGGCACAGTCCCATCCCAGGGGGCTCAGGGTGGTGGCACAGTCCCATCCCAGGGGGGCTCAGGGTGGTGACACAGTCCCATCCCAGGGGGGCTCAGCCCTCCTGCAGTGCCAGCTGTGGCTCTGCTGGAGCAGGGATCCTGCCCAAGGGGGGAGTTTTCCTCTGCAGCTCCAGGGCTGCTGGAGATGGGCCTGCTCTCCCTCTGGGAATGCAGGGCAGCAGAAAGCTGCTCCTCTGGGAATGCAGGGGGCAAAGGCTGCTGGGCTGTTCCCAGGGCAGATTGGATCCAGGTAGGAATGCTTGGCTCCTCCCCTGGGCAGAGCATCTCCCAATGGGATGGTGGGATTTGATCAGCCAGGCAGGGACACTCCCTTGCCCATGAACAGAAGATAATTAATAGTTAATGGCCCATGAACAGAAGAGAACTGCTCCACAGATGGGAATAGAATACACAGCCCCATTTCAATATCATATAATAGAGATATTGTAATTTAAACCATTTCCTAATTGTTCCCATAGTTTTGCATCAGAGACATTTAGGGAAGTGATGCAAAGCATTGACCAGCACAAAGAATTAACCCTTTTCATTCCACCTTGGAAGGCTTTGAGGCTGCTTTATCTTTCTGCTAATGCTGTCACCTAGCAGGGAGTGAGACAGGGCATGGGCCAGCACTGAACCCAGCTTAGAGCATCAACTGGGGCCATCCCAAAAAGTGGGGCCATCCCAAACTGGAGAACCAAAACCTCAACAGCTGTAAAACATTAAAACTGGGTTTGGGTTTATTCATTTTTTTGTTCTACTGTGTTCTAGATGTTTTCAAGCTAATAATTTAAAATTACTCTTTTTAAGTCTTATTGTAATCATATATTTTTATAATATATATTACTATAACATAATATTGTATTTAAATACAAATACATTTATATATTTATAATTTAATATAAATGTTTTATACTATATTTTACTATATTATACTATAACATATTTTACTATATCTTTTATAATGATTTTTCTGAAATAATTTTATAAATGTAATATAAGATATAATAGTTGTAATATAAAATATTTTAAATCATATTTTACTATATTATACTATAACATATTTTTTATAATTCTGTTTGTCTAAAAGGTTTAATTTTCTTTATAAATTTAATTTTATTTATGAAACTGATTTTATTTATAAAACGAAAGTTGCTCTTTGTAAGTCTTACTATATTTTTTATAATTGTTTTAATTTTATTTATAAAACTAATTTAAAATTACTCTTTGTAAATCTTGCTGTAATATATTTTTATCATTCTATTTTTCTGAAGTATTTAATTTTATTTCTAAAACTATCTTTTAAAGCTTTTTTTAGCTCTATTTCTTTCTTTTAGAACTGTTTTTTTAAACTCTATTCCTGCCTTAACAATATCTCTCTTACTCTATAGTATTTCTAAATCAACATTTCTTACCTTAAAATTTATACATAACTCAAAAGTAATTAATATTTATTTTATATCAATCTATAATATATATAAATATAAGAATATTTAAAATAAAATATATCAAACATATTTATTTATATGAAATGTGAATATATAAAATGTATTTGTATTTTATATATTTATATGTGAATATATATAAAATATAAATAAATATTATATTTAAATAATATAAATATAAATATATTTCTATATATAAAATAAATATAATATAGAAATATAATATATATTCTATCTATATTATATATCAATTTAATATGTATATTATATATGTATATAATATATACATATATAAGATAAGTTTATGTTATATTTTTATATATAAAATATAAATATGTATTATATAAAATTTTAATATTTTATTTATATATTATATATCAGGTAAGTTGAAAATAAAGAATATATAATATATAAATATATAACATACATTAAATTATAATAAATATATAATTTTCTTTCTATTTTTATTTCTACATTATATATAATCCAATTTAAAAGTAATTAATATATGTAATCTGTAATCTGTAAAAATCTCTAAATAATATTATTTGTATAATATTAAAATAATATATGTATTCTATAGAAATATATATCTAAATAATATATATTTAATATATGTACATATGTAATAAATATATATAATTTTTATTTACAATTTTACTTCTAAATTTTATAAAATGTAAATCTAAAATTATTAATATATATACAATATCAATCTATAATGTCTATAAACCTATAATATATAAAAATGTTTAATATATATTTATTATATCTACCTGTATAATGAATATATATAATTTTATTGATGAATTGAATTGATATATATATTTATATATTTATATTTTCATTATCTTTATTTCTGTTCCCTTCTGCTGTGGCAGAAGGGCCTGAGGTGCTTTTTCCAAGCTTTCCCCTCAGCCCCTGCTGACACTGCTGACAGATCCCCCTGGGAGTGACTCCTCAGTGCCCCTTCTCCTTTCCCTGCTGTGCCTGAGGCTCTGAGTCACTCCTTTTCCATGACACCGACTCCACCCAGTCAATACTCTTATTTTTCTTTTTTTGCCTCTGAATTTCTTTCTTCCCTTTGGATTTTGAGGAGAGGCACTGGGGGAAGGCAGCAGGGACGGTGTGGGGTGTCCCTGCTTTCACATCCCTTGGACAAATGCTGAGTTAAAGCTGGAGAGCTTCACTGCTGACTTCTTCCTTGCAGTCAGTGCAAGTGCAGGGCTCTGTAATCACTCCTTTGTTCCATTTTGGCTTCTGCCCAGTGCTAGATCAGTGTTCTTTAGCTTTTTTTCTTTGGAAATGGGAAGTGTCCTCCTTGTCTGAGCGTGAACTGCTCTGATCTGAGGGTGGCTTTCTGCAGAAATGGATTAAAAGTAATAGTAGCCTCAAGGCTGAGGGCAATTAATTAGCTGGGAACTGTTAAATTAATGCAGATTTCTGCAAAGCTCTGGGCCAGTTGCTTTTTTTGCTTGACTGATTCGTGTTTCAGCTGCAGAACCTTTCAAACAACATCCAGGTGCAGTGCAGGCATAGTGAGGTGGTTATTTTGAAGATTTGCCATTTCACTTGAACATTTTGATATCTATGTTTGAGCATTCAAATCCTTTTATTCCCTTGTTCCTATTGATGATGGCATCAGAACAATCCCGTTGCACAAGGATGTTTTTCCTCAGGAGGTTTTTTCCTTCCTGGGTGTGGTGGTGCTCACAGGGGTCCCAGGATGAGGGAAGAGAGGAGAAAGTTGACTCTATGTTTAGAAGGTTTGATTTATTATTTTATGATAAATATTACATTAAAACTATACTGAAAGAACAGAAGAAAGGATTTCGTCAGAAGGCTGGCTAAGAATAGAAAAGGAATGAGTGACAGAGGTTTGTCTCTGACTGAGACAGTCTGGACAGCTGGACTGGGATTGATCATTAATTAGAAACAACTAGATGAGACCAATCCCAGATCCACCTGCTGCATCCCACAGCAGCAGATAAGAATTGTTCACAGTTTGTTCATGAGGCCTCTCAGCTTCTCAGGAGGGAAGAATCCCAAGGAAAGGATTTTTCCTAGAACATGTCGGGGACACCGGGATGTGTGCTAAATTCCTGCTGTTCTGGTGCTGTTTTTAGGGCAGGTGACATCACCGAGCTGAAGATCCTGGAGATCCCAGGGCCAGGGGACAGCAGGCAATGCGGGGACTCACAGCACATGGACACGGCCACGCCAGGGGTGGGCTGCCAGGTGGGGCCCAGCCAGAACGGCACTGGCAAGGTGCTGAAGAAGCCCATGTCCAGCAGTGCCCCCCAGAACATCCCCAGGAGGACAGACATGAAGAGCCAGGACATTGTCATCTCCCCACAGCAGCAGTGCTCCAAGAGCTACATGGATCGACACATGGAAACGCTGAGCCAGTCCAAAGGCTTCCGGAGGAGGCACAACTCCTGTGAGTGTGGGGCTCTCCTGCTCCAGCACCTTCCCTATTGCTACCAGACTTTGCTGGGAGCTTCCCCTGGCCCACCTGGGGGTTGTTTTGAAATGGAGTGTATTTCTGACCCCACCTGAAAGGTGCTTGTAGTCAGGTGAGGGTTGGCTTGGTTTGGAAAGACAGGTGTCTGCTGAGGAAGGCAGGAGCCTCCCCTGAAATGGAAAATGCAAACCCCCTCCCTCCAAACTGCTATAAAATTTAAATGAAGGGGCTGTCAGGCAAAAAAATATGGGAGCAGGAATAGCAGTTCTTTACTAGGGAAGAAAATAAAAAGATAAAATAAACAATGCAGTAAACTAGACCAGCACTGACAGAGCCAGAACTCAACCTGACACCCTGCTGCTAGCAGTCCCATTGGAATTGTGGCAGGGGTGGTTCTCCTGGAGCAGGGATCCTGTGGAAAGATGCAGTCTTCCTCTGAAGATCCAGTGGAAGAGGCAGCTGTTCCTCTAGGAAATCCAGTGGAGAAAACTGTGCAGTTATTCCAGAATCTCAGGATTATATCCGGGTAGGAATGCTTGGCTCTCCCCTCTGGGGTCACATTTCCCAGTGGGATGCTGTAGTTCTTATGAGCCATGCAGGGACATTCAATGGCCTCTTAACAGCAGGTGTCTACCCAGAGGGAGGAGTGGGTGTGGAGGAGATAAGGAAAGCTGCCCACTGAACAGAGCTGCCATCCAGGTGGCAAACAGAACACAATTTCCTTGGCAGTCCAGGGCAGGGCTGGTCTCTTGTGCCTGACAGAATGAGAAGACACAGGCTCTAATTTAGGTTAGATGTTAGGAAAAGGTTTTTTACTGAAAGAAGGATAAAATACTGGATTTGTCTGCCTGGGGAGGTGGTGGAGTCACCATCCCTGCATGTGTTTAGAAAAAGATTGGATGTGGCACTCAGTGCTGTGATCTCATTGAGGTGGTGTTAGGGCATGGCTTGGACTCGATGATCTTAAAGGTCTCTTCCATCTTAGTGATTCTGTCCATGTAGAGAATGCCTAATGCCAGTTCCAAGGATTTCCTCATTTTGCTATCTTTCCTGTTTGAAGATTGCCCAGCTTCCAGCCTTTTCCTCTGAAAGGAGCTGCTCCAAACTGCAACGTGATCCTGGAGTGGGAGGAAAACAGGGTGGGTTGTAGCAGCTCAGTGTTGTGTTTGCAGGGATCCTGGAGGAAAAGTGAAAGACACATGCAGTGAGACTTTCCCCCACTGTTTTGTCTTTCATGATTTTAAGACTTCCTGAGGCAGCAGTGAGAGTTCAGGATTAATGGCTTTTTTTTCCCCTGCTTAATTTAACCTCTTTCTTTTGAAATCTCCCCAAGCTTTTCTATTTAAGTCTTCTATACCCATAACCTCTTACAACATCACCCCATACTTAATTACAATAGGGGTTTGGCTGTGTTGTTAAAAATAGAAATTAATGAGGGTGATGTAAAATCAGAGCATCTCAAAGTCACACATCCCTTATTTTTATTTCTCTTGATAAAATCTTCAAAATTGGGCCAAAGCTGGCTTTGTTCTCTTTTTTCCTCAAAGCCTCCTGAACTGTCTTCCTTTCCAGACCCTCATAATCCAATTCCTGAAATTTCAATGTACATCCAGCATATTTCCACGACTTAATTGTTGAAGCCTTGGTATGCATCCGGAGTAATTCCATGATTTCATTTTCTCACAAAAGAAACAAACCAGGGTGGGCCAGGCCAGTGAAACGGGTGTAAGGCTGTGTTTTTGAGGAGAAATTCCTAGACCTCTGGAAGTCTTTCTCCTTCACCAACAACTGGGGTATTTTTACCCCTTCCAGGATGTCTGCTAGATTTGGGGTGAGCAGAGCTTCACCCCCACAGACAACTCATGATGGGTTTACATGAGCACAGCAGGTGACTTTTACAGACTTTGAGGCAGGTTGAGCCAGGTGCTAGGTGTAGATTGGGTCCATTTTGGAGTACAGGAGTACACAAGGGATGTTTTACCCTGTAATATGTGCATTTGGAGAATAGGGTGAGTGATGTGTGAGTTTGGGGAAGGGGATGGAATTGGGCCTGGCTTTGTAGGGAAGAATGGGCTGAGATATCATCCAGAGCTTGTGTCCTCCAGCTGAATGTTGACCTCTTGCTGGCCTCTAGCGTGCCAAGTGAGGGCCAGAATTCCCTTTTGGAGCCCTGGTGTGACAGGAATCAATAAACCCCAAACACCAGTGCAGGTTTCCCAACAATGGTTCTGCTGCCGTGCTGGCACCGGGCTCGTGGTGCCAGGGCTGGCAGCAAAGCCTCCCACAGGGATCTCTCAGGAAGGCAGCCAGCTTGCTGGAGACTTTGTTTGCTTGTGTGCTGTACATGAAAGGGTTGTTATTCCTCAGAAACAAAAAAAGCCTGGGAAGGATTGTTTATCTTGTGAGGGAGGTGCTTTTCTGTGTGCCAGCTTGGAGTGGAGCTCTCCTCATGCAGGGCAGAGCACTGGAAGCTGTGATCCAAAAGCAGCTGGAATAGGAGATGTGCCTTTCTGCAGCCTGACTTTGCTTTCCCCCCTTGCCCTTTTTTTACCTCTTTTCTTTTCCCTGAGCAGAACCAGCTGTCATTTTTTCCTGCCTGGAAGGCAATGCTTGAAGAGGAGCAGCTCCTAAGTTTGCTCCCAGCTCCTTGGAGGCCTGTGCCACGTTCTGGAGGCAGAGCTGGGTGGGTCAGCAGCATTGCAGAGCTCAGCATGGCTCAGGGAGCAGCCCACCACGTTTTGATGAGGAGGGCTCCTGGCTCCCATTCTCTGTGGCTGCAGGGAGCTTTGCAGCCATTGTTCTCCAGCTTTATTCCATCAGCAATCCTTGCTCCCGTCCCACTGGACACCCACCTGAGTTTGGGGCAGCTGAGGGGAGTGTGGAGCTGTTTGCAGAGGAGTGTGACAGGAACAGCCTGAGCAGGCTGGCTTTGCCTTTGCCTCCAGCTTGTCCACCTGAACCCTGAGAGTCCCTTGGCTTCTGCCTGAGCTGCAGTTCCTCCATGCTGGGCGAGCTTGAGCCTGTTGTGTTTGCATTCCTCATCTTCCTCCTTCAGAGCAGCGGCTGTGGCTGTGGTTCCAGCAGTGGCAGTTCAGTTCCACACCAAACCCTGTCCAGCTTTGTGTCACCTTTGGTTTGGGAGCTCTTTATCTGGGACAGAGTGCAAACTGGTACCAAAAGCTTTCAAACCATGCACATAAACGAGTGGTTGCAGTGTGCTTACTGAAATTCTCCTTTCCTCTCTCCTAAATCCTGTTTTGTCACCACAGTGCTGGGATTCTGCTGTCTGTCCTTCCAAGACAAAAGGTGCATTATCATTTGAGAAGGGAGTTTGTGGAATGGGGAATGGTTATTCTGCAAGGCCTGGCAGATTTAGGATCTTGCTGTGGTGAGTGGGAAAGCTTTCAGGTTAGTTATTAACCAGTTCTTGAGAACAACCAAGCCCCACAATGTCTGAAATAAATCCTTGCTGTGAGGCAATGCATCTCTGACTGGAAATAAACCAGGTACACATCCTCAGCAAATCCCATTTCAGCGTGACTGGAGTTAGACATGCTGAAACTGGACTTGTCAGGGGACAGGAAGGGTGCTGGTGGAGTTTGTGCCTGCTGCAAATCTTTTGGGATGTTTGAAAGTCTCTGTGGATGGCTTGAAATTCATTGTTTGTGTGTTATGAAACTGATTCTCTCCAACTCGTTTGTATAAATCCCTCACAAATGGGATTATCTTAAACAACAGGAAATGGTTTAGTAGAGCAAGAGCTCTGGCTTGATAACTTACTCCATCTGTTGGACACTGTAGGTGATTCCTGTAACTGCAGGAATTGGCCTGAAATATTTTCTAGTGATTGCAAATGTCACACTGGCAAGGACAAACAGAATAATATTGTCTGGACCTGAAGGACAAAGGAAGAAATGAGCAAGTAAAGGATATGTTGAGCTCATAAATGTATATTTGCATCAGTTCTTCATCTCCAGCCCTAAGGAGGAGACTTTCATCAGTCTCACTCCAGGGAATTTGGGCTTTCCTGATGACTTGTGGTTGGAAAGAAGTACATTCCAAAATACAAGGTAGTGGCTAAGGACGAGAGTGAAGCAGGAATGAGGCAATGGACTGTGTATCATGTCACAGAAATTACATCCATGTTGAGCAAAAACAGATTCTGTTCAGGGTTTGAAGTTCTCCCTTAAAGATCACTAACAGGGAAGGAAACACCTGCAGTGGTTTTTGAAATTTAGGGGAATTCCAGAGGAGGGCTTGGGTCACACACCTGCCTGAACATGGGAAAACTCCTGTGTCACAGCTGATTACCTTGCCACTGATGGGGCACTGGGATTAAATAAAACCTGGAGAAACCACCTGCTCTGGGCAAGCTTGTTTTTGTAACCTGGCTGCTGGAGGGAAGTCCCTGAAAGTCTGTTTGCTGATGCTCTAGTTTCTATTTTCTGTTTGATGTTCTATTTCCTGCTGGCTTAGCTGAGCCTGAGTACTGCCAGCTCCAGGGCTGAGCTCCATGGTGAGGGGGCTGTAAGCAGGAGCTCCCTCCCCTTTGCCCCAAATGCCTTTTTCCCTTTCAGGACACACTCCCACCTTGCTTTTCTTTTGGCTTAGGGTCATCCAGCAGCCGCCACCCCAACCAGGTGACCCCGAAAAAGAGCGGCCTGAAGAACGGCCAGATGAAGAGCAAGGATGACGAATGCTTTGGGGATGACATTGATGAAATCCCAGACACTGATTTCGATTTTGAGGGCAACCTGGCCCTTTTTGACAAGGCAGCTGTGTTTGAAGAGATCGAGACTTACGAGAGGAGGAGCGGCACCCGCTCCCGAGGGACCCCCAACGAGAAACCCGCCCGCTACCGGCACGACGAGAACATCCTGGAGTCAGAGCCCATCGTCTACAGGAGGATTGTGGTACCCCAGAACCCCCACAAGGAGTTCTGCACGGGTATGTTCCTGAGAAGGACCCCAAGTGCTGCTTTTGGGGTGGATTTCTTGCTGCGAGGGGGTCCAAGCGAGGTTGGATTTGTGTGTCCACACACAGCCTTTCTTTGCAGGGTTTAAGTAAGTGTTGCTCCAACAGGGAGCAAAGCTGGCGGTTGGGACCTGAGTAAGAGGTGTTTGAGTCTTTGCTTTGATTTCAGTAGCCTGGGGAAGCCACGTGGACTCTGAGAGGGACAGAGGGGTGGGCTCAGGATTTGTGCTTTCATGGGTTCAGGAGATTTCCTGTGCTTCTGGCACTCCTTGGGTTGTAGTTCTCCATTTCTGTGTGGGTTTAAATATAGTTCATGCAAAAAGGATTTATGGCACCTGTAGTCCAAATTCCAGGTAACTTCAGTCTCCTTGGGATATCTTGCCTTTGATTGTAAAATGTGGGAGTGAAGGAAATTTGGCATTCCAGGAGTGTTTCTTTTCCACATCAGAATAAAATCAGATGTCAGCTCTTCTTGCAGGGTCTCAAACCAACTGATATTCTGGTAGCCTGAGCAGAAGTGTGAGCAGCTCCTTGTGCTGTCATTCGTCCTCTGCCTGGAAGTTCCATCTGGAGTGTGAAACGCTTCAGGGGAGGAAGCTGATGGATTTGTAATGATTTGCTGCTTTTCAGTTTTGAAAAGTCTCCTTTTTTGATGGTTCTGGTGTATAGCAATGTCCTAGTTCTCCATTTCTGTCATTCCTCTTCCTAGTGTCCCACTCTGCTCTCGGGTGAGAGGAAAACACAGTGGGTTGTAGCAGCTCAGTGTTGTGTTTGCAGGGATCCTCCAGGAAAAGTGAAACAAACATGCAGTGAGACTTTGTCTTTCATGATTTTAAGACTTCCTGAGGCAGCAGTGAGAGTTCAGGATTAATGGCTTTTTTTTTTTCCTGCTTAATTTAACCTCTTGCTTTTGAAATCTCCCCAAGCTTTCAGCATCTCTCTGTGGAAGATGCCACACTGATTACCCCTGTGCTGTGTGAATAAGCACCTCTTCATTTTCTGTGTGGTTTCCTGTCTATCCTGTGGATTTTTTCAAATTTCATACTTGTCAATCCATCTTCCAGCTGGCTTGTTTGAGAGGAGACAGGGCCTCTGTGGATGTCTAGTCTGAAACAAAAGCTAAGCCACTGTTGGCAGCCAGTCTGAGCAGGATGGCTGACAGGGGATTCTAGCAGCAGAATTCCTGGGAGGAAAACCACCATGCACTGAGCAGCAGTCAGTAAATCCAGGGATGGAAACCCAATCCTGTTTGCTGCACTCCCAATCCCTTTGTTTAGCAGCTGGAAGGAGGATGCTGAGCTGTAGGCAGCCTGCCTCTCAGTGGCTCAAAGAGCAGCTGGTGTGATTAAATGAGTGCCAAGAGCTCCAAAAGCCTTTTTGGTTTTGGATGTGTCTGTGGCAGGATTCTCCCTGCAGAGTTTTTCTGGTTTCCTTGCAAAAAGCACTTCCTAGTTATGACAAAGCACTTCTTTCTGCTGGTTTGTTGTTTTTTTTTTTCACCCTGGGCCAGTCTGAGAGATGATTGTGTTAATAGAGACAGTGAGACAGTGATTCTGACTGAGACAGTGATTCTCTGTCTGCTGCACCAGCACAAAACTGATGCTGGAGATTGGCAGGGAGTTCATATCCAGCTCTTGGCACTGTGGGATCCCTGTCTCTGGATCCCTGCCTGCTTTTTGGTGCCATGGAGGATGGTACAGGGGTAAAACCAAACTGCTGATGTCAGTTTGGAGTCAGTCTTTTGAGTTCCCCAAGACTCACCTGCAGGACTTCCAGCCTGGGATTTTATTGCTGACTGAAAGAATTTGGTGTGTGTAGGATAAACACTTCAGTCCACGGGGATGCTTTTCTGAGAGCTGGTTTTGTGGAGCTGGGCTGTCAAGGAGAACACTTCCAAAACAACCCTGTGTTTTAGAAGCGAGCAGGGAAGGAGGAAGGTGGGAATCTGTTCCGAGCAAAAGTGAATTTAACAGGTGATTTTGGCTGAGCCAAGTCCATCCCTGGGACTCCACACTCCTAAACACATCATCACTCTTCACTGGTCTGGGCTAGCTGCTGTCTCTTTATTTCCTGGGAAATGCAAATGTTTAGCAAAAACTGCCTCCCTGGAAAGGCTGATCCTTGCATAAGGTGTGAGCTGCCTTTTTCTACTTCCAGAGAATTCAAACGTGGTTTGGCTCAGGCCTGTCTCTCTTTCTGCTGTTGGCACTAAATCTCCTGTGTTTGAACATCTCTCTGTTTTGGGAACAGGTTCCTCAGCAGAACCAACATTGTGCAGGAGTGTTGGAGCTCAGAGGAGCTTGCAGGAGGGTCTGTTCTTCAAACAAGCCTTTCCTTCCCAATGAGGAGGTGCAGGAGCAGGCAGAGCTTTGTGCCAGGATCAGAGGCTGGGTGTGCCCTCAGGGTGATGTCCACAGTGTGGCTTTTCCTCTGGAGTGCCCTGTCCTTGACTGACTTTTCTCCTCTTTTAGCTCCTCCATGGCTGGATGTGAATATTGAATGTGTGAAGTGTTCTGGGCTGCTTTGAAGAGAGAGAAAACTTTCACTCTCCTCAATTTTGCCTCAGGAACAAACAGTGGGCCTGGGGCAGAGTCCCTTTGTCCCTCTGGCAGTTTTGGTTTTTTTTTTTTTTGCTCAGCTGGAGGGAATTGTGCACTAATGCTGGGAGAGGCTCACGCTGGAAGGTCAGCCAGAACTGTGGTGGGATTTGCTGTAATTAAAAACCATGATGATTAAGAAAAGCAGCCCTTAAGGTTGTGTTGTTTGAGGGGCAGTGAATGTGCTTGGCTGAGTCTGCAGGCAGGTGGTTCCAGCTTTACCACCAGCAGAAGGCAGCAGGGAATGTCTCCTGTGCCTGGTGTGGACAAGAGCTCCAGACTGTCACACTGTGAGGCTGTGGACCTGGAATTGGGCCTTGGGATTATTCAGTGCCAAAGGAAAGAGCTGATGATGTCAGGACAGCTTGCAGGAGGTGCTGAGCCCAGTTCTGCCTGAGCCATTGCCTGGATTTATTTTAGCAGAGAACTGGAACTAGAGAGCTGCTGAAATGGCCAAGGGAAAAGATGGGATCCAACCTCTGAGTTCCTCTAGTATCAACCCACTCCTTTTTCCCTGCCCCTGCAAGCTTGGGAAGCATTTGGGCATCCCAGCAGCATTACAGGGCTCGTTTGGGGAAAAACTCATAATTCTTTAACTTCTGGAAGGTTAACTCCCTCCTCTGCTGGCTTGGGATGTTTTTATCCACCCAGTGTCACTCTGCATGTCACAAAACCATTCAGTCTATATCTGCCTTGTGGGTTGTTTTGGTTTTTTTCCCAGGCAGCTGTAAAATACATTTATTTAATATTAAAAGGCCTGGGCTAATTTATTTTATTGCCTTCATTAGCAAACAATAAAGATGCCCTGTCCAACCCAAACATAATTAAAGTTGGCAGAGCTTCAGTTTTGTGGCAGTGGTGTTATTGTTAGTGGGTTTACTCTGCCAGAGTTTATTTAACTCCCTGGGCATGCTTTTGATGAGCCAGTCTGACTGGTTGGACCTTGCGTGAGGGCAGAGAAGGGAAGTTCTCCTGGCATCTCAGCTGCTCCTGAGAGGGAGCAATTAGGACAGGCTGGCGTGCTAAATGCCACTCCAGCAGTGCCTCACATTAACCCACTGCTGGCAGCCAGCCCATGGTAGAGGAAGTTTTCCTGAAGCTGCTGGCTGAGGGGAGGATGTGGAGGGGACACAAGATCTGAGCTGGGTTGGGTGCACACAGAGTGGAGATTGTCTGGTTTGTCCTTCTGCTTCAGGGGCTTGGTGCAGCATTTAAGCAGGGGATTTGTGGGTGCTTCAGATGGAGCAAAACCAGAGTTTGGGATCTCCCTCTTTTGGGGTCAGCAGATGGTGTGGGGAGACCCCAACCTCGGGTCACTCATTGCAAATCATCCCTGGAGCTTGGAAAACAACAGCAGTGGCAGAGCTGTGACTGGCAGCGTGGCAGAGCTGGGCTTGTGTGGCACGGGGCAGGTGGGTGACCCACGGGGCAGGTGGGTGACCCACGGGGCAGGTGGGTGACCATGACCGCTGTGGGTACGGGGCAGGTGGTGACCTCTGTGGGCACGGGGCAGGTGGGTGACACACAGGGCAGGTCATGACCACTGTGGGCACAGGGCAGGTGGTGACCCAGAGGGCAGGTGGTGACCTCTGTGGGCACGGGGCAGGTGGGTGGCACAGGGCAAGTGAGTGACCGTGACTGCTGTGGGCACAGGGCAGGTGGGTGACCCACAGGGCAGGTGGTGACCTTTGCGGGCACAGGGCAGGTGGGTGACCTTGACCACTGCTGGCACAGACCCGGGGCTATTCCTGCAGGGCTCAGGCTCTTATCAGCACTCAGGCATGGCTGATAAGAGCCTGCTGGCCTGGCCTGGCAGCCAGGTGACCTCTGGGGCAGTGGTGGCACACCTGGAGCCCTCCCTGTGTGCAAGGCCTGGCTGCTGAGGCCAGGGATGAGCTCCAGGAGGGCTCAGCAGTGTCCCCTCTGCTGCTTTTGCTGTCCCCCTGCAGGGACACCTCTGGGCTCACCTCTGCTGGAAAGGCTGCTTTGGTTTTGTTTTGTGGGGGTTTTTCTGTTGCTGGTTTTTTTTGGGGGGGTTTTGGAGGTTTTTGGGGGGAATTGGGTTGTTTTGGGCAGTTTGTAGGGGTTTTTTTTGTTTGTTTGGGGGTTTTTTTGTTTAGTTTTTTTTGTGTGTGTGTGTTTTGGGGTGTTTGTTTTGTTTTGGTTGTGTTAATTTTTGTTTATTAATTTTTATCTATATTACACTCTTGCAAGCTATGAGTTCTACAGCATTTCATTAACAAGACAGAAAATGGCTCAGAATCTACCTCTAAAGGTCTTTTAAGGAAAAACTATCTTATTAAGAAATGACACTTAAATTATTTTTACTTTTAACTAGTGACTAATTACTTGTGTCTTGTAATGTGGACTTTTTAATTGTACCACACCACTTAAACTCATGAAGAAGAAGGTGAGGAAGAAGGACTAATCACTGCCTTGAACTTCCATCTTAGCTTTAGATTAATATATTTTAAAATATATTACTATATATTAAAACTAATATAGTAACATATTTTAAAAGTTTAAACTCTAAGCTTTTTATTATGTGATATTACACACTCATAATTGTATCCAGGTAGGAATGCTTGGCTCCTCCCCTGGGCAGAGCATCTCCCATGGGATGGTGGAATTTGATCAGCCAGGCAGGGACATTCCTTGGCCCATGAACAGAAGATAATTAATAATTAGTGGCCCATGAACAGAAGATAATTAATAGCTAATGGCCCATGAACAGCAGAGATCTCCTGGTGGGAGGATGGGTTGTGAAAGAGATAAAGAAAACTGCCCAAAGAGCAGAAGAGAACTGCCCCACTAACAGTTGATAATAGAATACACACCCCAGCCACATCTCCCAGCCCAGGACACTGGGGCACCCTGGGGGAATGCAGCAGCACCAATAATTCCTCACAGCTCAAATCCACCCTGGGCTGTGAGAGCTGGCTCTCGTGTTTGCTGTGTGCAGAGGAGCCCAGCCCATGAGGAATGGCTGGCTTTGCTCCTGGGGTGGGTGCATGAGCACTGCCTGTGCCCCTCAGAGTGTTTGCAGCAGCCCTGTCACGTTCCCACAGCTCTTTCCCTGCAGCACAGGCAGCCCCAGCCCTGCTGGGCTACCAGGAGCACCCAGGGGGCCACTGTCACCCCAGGGGCAGTGTGAGGGTGACCCAAGGCTGCTGAGCAGTGGAAGATGGGAGGAGAGATGCTGATGGGACTGAGCTCACTCTTTTTGACCTGATGTTTCCTCTAGCAGGCATTGATTCAATCCTCAGCCTTTTTTTGCTCCATGGTGCACCTCCTGTGCCTGTCTCAGAGTGGGAGCTGCCTGCTGCACTCAGCTGGCATTCCTGGGAAAAGAAGGAGCTGAGAGCTGCTCGTGCTCCAGCTCTCTGGCCATCCCATAAGGGGAGGGCACAGGTTGTCTAGAGAAGCTGTGACTGCCCCTGGAAGTGTCCCAGGCCAGGCTGGACAGTTCTCAGCACTTCACAAAACCTCTCTTGTTTCTTTTCTCTTGATCCAAACACCTGGGAGGTGTTTTTGTGCAGAGTTTATCCTTTGAGCATTTCCCTGCTGCCTCTGTGTGCTGTGATCCGGCTGTTGGGTCTGGAGCAGCCCTTCTGGCATGGGAACACCTACCAGCAAATGTGGGATGGCTTGTTTTGCTGTGATCTTGGGATTTTGGGGACCTGTGTCAGGAAACATAAAACATCCAGGCTTTTTTTTTGGCACTTGACAGCTGCTCTTCTGACTTTCACAGTGCTCAGGAGCACTTTATGGTGGGTTAAAGCTCTGTTGGCTTGGAGACCATGAAGAAGAACCTTAATATTCCATCTGTAAGTCCCAAAGGCCTTCTCAGCCCTCGTGTTACTAAAATCTCCCACAGAACTTTTGTGGCAGTGTTATTTTCAGCCAGCGCTTCTGTTTGGCTGTCTCTGCTTCACTGAGAATATTTGGATTCATTTGGTGCCTTGGGAAGGAGCGTGGGTGAGCAGTTAACAGTTGAGGATGAGCCTTTTCACTGTTTTGAGGTGTCTGACTGTCCCCATCTGTGCCTCCCTCCCCTGTTTCTGCCCCCCAGACTCGGGGCTGGTGGTCCCCAGCGTGTCCTACGAGCTGCACAAGAAGCTGCTGGCGGTGGCCGAGAAGCACGGGCTGACCCTGGAGAGGAGGCTGGAGATGACAGGGGTGTGTGCCAGCCAGATGGCCCTGAGCCTCCTGGGGGGGCCCAACAGGTACAGCTGGGGCCTCTGGGGGGAGGGAAGGGGCTGGCAGGGTCCTCTCAGCTCACTGCTGCCACTTTTGGCTCTTGACTCACAGACAAAGCACAGCTGAGGTTTCCCTTCCCCCTCACTGGGAGTTGTTTGGGGAGCTGAGCTTTGCACAGGTGCTGCCTGAGGTGGATGGAGGCATGCAGAATGGGGTGATGAGCTCCTTTCTGCTCAGAAAGGAACTGTCAGAAGGCTCCTTTCTGACAGAAAGGAACCTTCCCTTTGCTGATTTGGCACGTTACAACTTCACAGCGTCCATAAAAGCAGAAGGCAGCCCGTGAAAACAGCACTGCATGGATTTTGGTGAGGCTAACTCAGCTTTTCAGACATCTGCAGCTCACCTGAGCACATCCTGCTCTTTGCAGCAGCTTTGGAGTGCACCCAGTGCCTTTTGCTGACTCCTGAAGAGCTCTGCTTCTGTGGCTGTTGCTGTGGGCAGGAACTGCACCTGTGTTTTTGTGCTGTTGATAGCTGCTCCAGATTATTTGCTCTCAAAAACAAAAGTAACCCTTCAGTCTCCATCTGCTTATTCAGGAGCTCTTTAGCAGGACCTGCTCACTTATCCAGGAGCTCTTTAGCAGGACCTGCTCACTTATCCAGGAGCTCTTTAGCAGGACCTGCTCACTTATTCAGGAGTTCTTTACCAGCACCTGATTACTTGATGGAGAGCACTGAGTTATGCCACAAAGGCAGCTGAAATTCCTGCTGGCTTCCAGGCCAAATTAACTTTATTATGCAATTAATGAAGCTTAGGGAGTAGAGATCATTTTTATTCTTTTTTAATCGTGGCTCCTCTGATGGGGAAGTTCACCTCAGTATTTTAGCTGCCTTGTACAATCCTTGGGACCTTGTGCTCTCAGCTGTGGGTGCAGGAAGTCCTGAAGGGAAGGGGAAAAGAAGGCTGGAGCAACCTTTGAGTATTTGAAGGGGCCTGTAAGGAAGCCAGAGAGGGCCTCTTCATCAGGAACTTAAAGAGGGGAAATTTAGGTGAAATATGTGGAAGAAATTCTTCCCTGTGAGGATGCTGAGGCCCTGGCACAGCTGTGGCTGCCCCACCCCTGGCAGTGTCCAAAGCCAGGTTGGACAGAACTTGGAGCAACCTGGGATAGTGGAAGGTGTCCCTGCTCACATGAGTGACCTTTAGGGTCCCTTCCATCCAAACGAGTCTGAGCTTCTGTGAACCTGCAGAGCAGGTTCAGCACCACAAAAGGATGTGGGCTGCTCTGGAGAGCGGTGGCAGATTTTAGAACACCTGGCAATTTTCATCTTACTGGATGGCTTTTTTAATTTTTTTTCTCATGCAGGAAGAAGATAAGAGGCTCTGGGGTTTGCTCACTGTCCCTTTTCCTTGCCTGTGTTTCAGACTGAACCCCAAGAACGTGCACCAGCGGCCCACGGTGGCGCTGCTCTGCGGCCCCCACGTGAAGGGGGCGCAGGGCATCAGCTGCGGGCGGCACCTCTCCAACCACGACGTCCACGTCATCCTCTTCCTCCCCAACTTCGTCAAGATGCTGGAGTCCATCACCAATGAGCTCAACCTCTTCAGCAAGACACAGGGCCAGCAGGTGTCCAGTGTCAAAGGTCAGTGGCCGAGCAGGGCTGGCTCCTCCAGGGCTGGCTTCTCCAGGGTCACAAGGGCTGGCTTCTCCAGGGCTGGCTTCTCCAGGGCTGGTTTCTTGTGGGGGGCAGCAGGGCTGGCTTTTTGTGGGGCAGCAGGGCTGGCTTTTTGTGGGGCAGCAGGGCTGGCTTTTTGTGGGGCAGCAGGGCTGGCTTTTTGTGGGGCAGCAGGGCTGGCTTTTTGTGGGGCAGCAGGGCTGGCTTTTTGTGGGGAGCAGGGCCAGCTTCTCTAGGGCTGGCTTCTCCAGGGAGGACAGGGCCAGCTTTTCTAGGGCTGGCTTCTCTAGGGCCAGCTTTCCCAGGGGGAGCAGGGCAGGCTCTGTCAGGGAGAGCAGGGCTGGCTTCTCTAGGGCCGGCTTCCCCAGGGGGAGCAGGGCCAGCTCCTCCAGGGAGCAGAGCCGGCTTCTGCCCGCTGCCCTGGCACCATCTAGTGGCACTGCCACGTCTGGGTGGCTGCCCAGAGGCTGCAGGGACAGCAGGCACTCAGAGCCTCGACAGAGGAGCTCTTGTGCTGCCACAGATGTTTCCGGTGGGAAGAGATCAGGAAGAGCTGCTGTATGGAGCTGTGCTGGTGGGATGAGGGGCTGCCTTGTTCAGCATGTTGGAGCTGGGAGGGAATGAGTGTCCAGCTGCTGCTGCAAAGCAGGAGCCAGCTCTGCTGAGCCACTTGCAGCAGCTGTCAGGATTCCCATCTCGGTATTCCCTAGAATAAACAGCTCCTGGGAGAGTGCTGGCTGCTGCTTGGCACTTCACCAGTCGTTTTCCAAGCTGCTTGATTTGAACTTCTGGGGAGAAACAAAGCTGGGAGTTAGGGCTGTGCTGTGCTGACAGAGCAACTTGCCTATGTGAAAATATTGTAAAAGGTTGGAACAGATTTTTCAGAGCAGCTGTGGAAGTGCCCCAGGCCAGGCTGGATGGATCTCGAAGCACCCTGGGATAGTGGAAAGTCCCTGCCCATGGCATGGGGTGGGATGAGATGAACTCTAGGGTCCCTTCCAACCCAAACCATTCCATGGTTTTGCACAGAGGACTTTGTGTTCCATCAGGTGAGGGAATGCAGCAGGAGTGGCGAATGCAGCAGGTGAGAGAATGCAGCAGGAGTGGTGCAGCACAGGTGAGAGAATGCAACAGGTGAGGGAATGCAGCAGCTGAGAGCGACAGAGGCAGGAGGGGCAGGCAGCAGTGCAGCACAGCTGGTGTGTTCCAAAAACCAGCCTCATTTTCAGCTTGTGGAATAAAAAATGGTCCTTTCTGGTGGGCAGAGAGCCCCACTGCTCCCCTGGGCTGCCTGTGCTGTGAGTCGGTGGCACTGGGGCTGCTCACGAGCTGGTCACTGGGTGAGGTTTTGTGCCTGCCAGGCCAGGGATGTCCCCAGAGTGCTGGAGAGCTGCTCAGGATGGGTCTGTGTGGGGAAGGATGGCAGTACCAGCAGGTGAGGCCAGGCTGTGCAGCGAGAGCAGAAGCCAAACCCCAAATCTGCGGCTGGTGCCTCCGGTTCTCAGCCGTGTCCGTGTTTCTTGCAGACCTCCCAGACACCCCGGTTGACTTAGTGATCAACTGCCTGGATTGTCACGAGAATGCCTTTCTGAGAGACCAGCCTTGGTACAAAGCAGTGGTGGACTGGGCCAACCAGAACCGTGCCCCCGTGCTGAGCATAGACCCCCCCATCAGCGAGATGGAGCTGGGCATCGACGCCAAGTGGTCGCTGGCCCTGGGGCTGCCGCTGCCGCTGGGCGAGCGCGCCGGCCGCGTCTACCTCTGTGACATTGGCATCCCCCAGAAGGTCTTCCAGGAGGTGGGCATCAACTACCACTCCCCCTTTGGCTGCAAATTTGTCATCCCCCTGCACTCCACTTAGAGCCCGTGCGGCCCCCCCCGGCTCTGAAGGGAGAGAGGAGGAGCTCTGTGAAAGCCGAGCTGTGCTGCGCTGGATCCCGGCTGGGCGACTCTGGTGGCGCCTTAAAGGAAAAAAAACCAAAAGGATGTGAAGTTCTGGAGGGTTTGCCTTCGTGTATTTAAAAAGAAAAAAAATGGAATAATCGTAAAATTAAATGAAAAAAAAAAAAACCCACATACAAAAAAAAAAAGAGGAGGAGGAGGAAGAAGCAAATTGTTCCTGCAAAGCTGTTTTCATTCTCTTCTGCCGTGGGATGAAGGAGCGTGCAGGACCATGGTGTCTGTCCCCTGCTGCTGCCAAGCCCTGGCTAGCACATGGTACAAATAAGGCTGGTTTGGAGCTTTGAGATGTGTTTTGGGTCCTTCTGGTTGACTATTCCCAGCAAGGACATCCTGGTGGGAACAGCACCCCTTGATTGTGTAAAAATCCCTTATGTCGAGGGAAAATCTCGTTTGGTTCTGACTGCCCCATCCTTGTTTTGTGTTCTGGAAGGCAATTGTAGCTCCCTCTCCTTCCCAGCCCGTCCAGCCCCTCACAGAGAGGGCTTTTCCCTGTTTGGAGAGCTTGTGTCAGGAGCCAGAGGCTCCCACATGCTCTGGGAGCACTGATGTCCTTCCTCAGCTAAGCCTTACTGCTTCTGTACTGTTGGCTTTTCTTTGTTCGCTTTGTGGCTGAAGCCCAGCTCCATGGGGTGGAGGCCTGGTATGGAAAAGAACTTTTCCAGCATCCTCGGGGGGTTTGGGGTTGTTTTCTTTGGTTCTTTCTCCGTGCTGGCCCAGCAAGTGGCTGCTCCAGGGCTGGGGGAGTGGAGCAGGGCAGGGCAGGGTTGCTCTGGGCTTGTTGGGTGCTGTGTGCTGCAGGTGAGGTTTGGGGGTAAGCTCCCCTGTCCTTGCAGCATCCCTGCTACATTTGGTATGGTTTGGGAAGTAGCTCATGGATCTGTTCATCTCTTGGAATCAAAGCCTATGTATGGGGTGGCCTTGACCTGAGGAGGGGTCTGGCTCCTGTCTGCTGGCAGGAGAGAGCGTGCTGGGAGCTGCTGTGCTCCTGGAGGGCTGTGGGATTCCCTGGGTGGGATTCCCCTCAGAAATCTGCTCTGCTGTCCCATGCCTGGCCAGAAACGTTGAGTTATCCTTTCCTGTGTTCCTTTTTGTTGGGTGCAGGGACAAGCTGAGGAGCCACCAGCTCGCTGCCTTTGGCAATCAGCTTGGGCACCCACCCACCCTACTGGCTCTGTGTGCCCCCAGAGCCCAGCCAGGGAGCTGGAGCTGGGAGTGTGGGCAGTGCTGGGAGCTCTGCTGCTCCTCTCGCACTTCACCCATCCCTGCAGGCTCCTCCAGCTCACCCAGCCCCGCTCTGGAACCGGGGAGAGCTCCGGGTGCTGCCTCTGTGCAGGGGAGCTGCATCCCTTGGGAGGCTGAAGCACAGGGACCAGTGCAGAGTGGGACCAGTTCCACTCACCAGCCCCAGAGACCCGCTTGTGCCCCGAGCTGGGGCCTTAGTCAGGCACTCATCTTTCCTTCCCTCTGTGGGAACCCAGGCCAGGGCTGCCAGAGGAGGAGGGAAGAGCCCTCCCTGCTCGGAAGGAAGCGATTACTGGCTCTAGCCTGGGAGTGTGGAGGGCCCAGGAGGCTGCTGAGCCCCGTGCTCACCCTGAGGTCTGGCCCCTGCACATTGCCATATCTACCTCAGCAGGACCAGGGGCTGTGCCCTGGCTGGCTGCAGCCCTGGTTCCCCTCAGCTGCTCTCAGACACTGCTGGCCTGGGGGGGCTCTGCCCTCCATCCTGGGCACAGGGCCACATGTGCCCCACGCTTCAGCCCCAGCTGCGGTGGCACCGACCAGACTGTGCTTCTGACTGGGACAGGACAGCAGTGTGGTGGGTACTCACAACACAAACACGAGGTTTCCCCCTGCCTTTTTTGGTTTTTTTGGCTGTTTCCTTGGATCTTCACCCAGGAGCAGCAGCAGGTTGAAAAGGTTGTTGCTGTAGTCAGTGTTAGCTTTAGTCCCCTTCCTTTCACTCTTTTTGCTCAAGACACTCAGTAGGAGACTTGCTGTTTCAATTTCTGCTTTCTGCAGGTTTTTCCTGCCCTTTCTGGGTTTGGCTGTTGAACTGTAGCTTGTACACACGGAGCAGGAGCAGGGCAGGGATAGTCCAGGGTGCAGCTGCCCTGCCTGGAAGGCACTGGGGCAGATGATGGTGTTTTTGCAGGGATGGAGCTCTGGGAAGCACCAAGGCCCTGGTTCTTGCCAGCCTTGAGATGCTTCCCCACATTGAACTATGAAAATAAAGTGAACAGTGTTGCACAACGGGGGGGGGGGTTGAGCCCCTGGCGTAGGGAATGTGGGGCTGTGCTCACTGCCTGCTAGATTTGGGTGTTTGGCTGTACTTGCCCTCACTGCAGCTCTTTCTTGGCTTCACACATTTGGAATGTGAGGTACCGGCTCTTCTGGAGCGCTCAGAGAGCCAGCACGGGTTCTGGCTGTCCTCATCAGCACCCCCACGGTGCCAGAGTTAATTCCAAGAAGGGGAGCACTGTCGTAGCTGTGTTTGGGATAGTTCCTACCCCCACCTGCCCCAGCAGCTGCCCCTGGGTGCTGCTCTGGGCCCGCTCTGGTGACAGGTGACGATCACTGCGCCGTGGCACTGCTTGGTGACCCTATTTGTGACCTGATGTTTGTAATGACCAATTCCTGTCACTGCGAGGGACCATGCCCTGAAATAAAGTGCAACTCTTCATGTGTGCTATTGTGTGCAGATGTTTATTTGTCTGCTCTCCTTCTAGAACCTTCTGCTGCCAGGGCAGACACCAGGTCGCTCCCCCTCGCTGATTCCAGGTGATTTTTCACCAGGCCGCTCCCCCTCGCTGATTCCAGGTGATTTTTCACCATCTCCCTCTTCCTTTGCACAACCCACACCTGCCTACAAGGGAAGTATCAAACAATAAGAAACACTTTATTTTAACTTTACAACATATAAATAGACAAATCTGTGCTTTCCAACAGAGCTTTCCTTCCCCCTCTCCTCCCAGTGTCCTTGTGGCAGTGCCCCAGCCCCTGTGGACTCAGGGAGGGGAGCGGGGCTGAGCTGCAGAGGCCAGTGGGGTCCATCCTGAGGGATCCATCCCATGGGATCCATCCTGAGGGATCCATCCTGAGGGATCCAGCCCAAGGGATCCACCCCGAGGGATCCCGGCCGTCATCTGCTCAGGTCCCGGCTGGCACCGCGCCCGCACAGCATCCGCTCCTCTGCCGAGAGCCCGGCAAAGAAGGGGTGCAGGAGGGCCTCGGAGAACGTGATCCTCTGGGAGGGGTCAAATTCCAGCATCCTCCTCATCAGGTCAAAGAGCTGAGCGTGCTCCAGAGAGTCGTGCAGCATGTATGTCTGAAAGGGACAGGGAAACGGGCTCAGCCCCTGCCTGGGCAGGGCAGCTTCCCAGCCTAAATACACCATCCCATCCCAAAATCATCCCCCAGGGCTGCTTTCCACCCCAAATACAGCATCCCATCCCAAACACAGCATCCTCCAGGGCAGCTTCTCATCCCAAATACAGCACCCCCCCACTGCCCTGATACCCCCAGGGACTCAGAAACCCTGGACCAGGGCAGCCTCCCATCCCAAAATCAGCATCCCTCCAGGGCAGCTTCCCACCCCAAACACAGCATCCCCCACTGCCCAGATCTCCAGGACTCAGGAAGTCTGGGGCCAAGGCAGCCTCCCATCCTGAACACATCATTCCCTTTCCCTAATCCCCATCTTGCCCTATCCAGAGCAGGATCCCTGCAGATGGGAGCTGGGGCTCCCTCCCAAGCAGTTCCACAGGGAATTGCAGCCCTGAGCCCCACCGCCCTGCCCCAGGGAGGGAGGGGAGCAGCACCCACCCGCAGGGGCTTGCAGTTCTCCTGGACGTATCTGCCATCGGACGTGTTCTCATCCCACACCAGGCTGCCGTTGTGGAAGTATTTCTGCTTCCTGCAGGGGGAAGGTGGGGGTCAGGCAGGAGCTCTCCCTGCCGTGCAGGGGGTGGTGCCTGGGCTGAGCTCAGCACCAGGCTCTTACCGGGTTTTGTGGACCATGTGAGACGGGAGCGGCCCCAGGATTTTCTCCATCATGACAAGGTGCTCGCGGTTCTCATGGGTCTGCAAAGGAGCACAGCAGTGGTGGCTCGGTCAGAGCTTGGGGAGCTGATGACAAAAGGTTTGTCACCTCTGCAGGGACAGGGAGAAAGGGTTCCACCAGGTCCTATCCAACTTTTCATATTCTGCTTTTCTCTTTCTTCAGAAAACAGACATAAACCCAGAAGTGATCCAAACTCTGTCCTTCCAGCAAGGCACTCCTCAAACCAGCCCTTCTCCAGGCCTCATTTTCATACTCAAGCTTCTCATTTTTAGTGTGTGTTTCCCTCCCCATCACCTAATTCTCAGCCCTTCTGGACACAAAGGATTCTCAAGGCACAAGAATCCTACCTGGAAGAGCGTGAAGCCACGGTAATACTCGAACAGAATGCAGCCAGTGCTCCAGACATCACAGGGCTGTGCCCAGCCCAGCTCTGCAAAGAAAACCACATCAACTCCGTGCCTCCAACAACCCCCACCATGTCTCCTCGCTGAAACCACTCATCTGCAGTGCTCCCAGGCTGGCTGTCCATCCCCAGGAGGTGCAGTTCTCACCCAGAATCACTTCAGGGGGCCGGTAGTGCCGCGTGGCCACGATGGTGGTGTGGTGCTCGTGGTCGAAGGTGGCGCTGCCGAAGTCGGCCACGCGGATGCTCGTGTTCCGGATGGACTTCTGCTCACAGCTCTGCAGGAAAAGCACAGGGCTGGGCTGGGAGAGGAGCTCCAGGAGAGTGGGCTGTGTCTCCTCACAGGGACGGAGCTGTGGAGCTCCAGGAGCCCTGCTCTGCACCTCCTCACAGGGATGGAGCTGTGGAGCTCCAGGAGCCCTGCTCTGCATCTCCTCACAGGGATGGAGCTGTGGAGCTCCAGGAGCTCTGCTCTGCATCTCCTCACAGGGATGGAGCTGTGGAGCTCCAGGAGCTCTGCTCTGCATCTCCTCACAGGGATGGAGCTGTGGAGCTCCAGGAGCTCTGCTCTGCACCTCCTCACAGGGATGGAGCTGTGGAGCTCCAGGAGCTCTGCTCTGCACCTCCTCACAGGGATGGAGCGGTGGAGCTCCAGGAGCTCTGCTCTGCACCTCCTCACAGGGATGGAGCTGTGGAGCTCCAGGAGCTCTGCTCTGCACCTCCTCACAGGGATGGAGCTGTGGAGCTCCAGGAGCTCTGCTCTGCACCTCCTCACAGGGATGGAGCTGTGGAGCTCCAGGAGCTCTGCTCTGCACCTCCTCACAGGGATGGAGCTGTGAGCTCTGAAGAGCCCCAAAATGCTGCTCTGCAGCTCCTCAGCTGTGAGGAGCATCTGGAGCTCTGCTCTGCAGCTCCTCAGCTGTGAGGAGCATCTGGAGCTCTGCTCTGCAGCACCTCAGCTGTGAGGAGCACCTGGAGCTCTGGTCTGCAGCTCCTCACAGGGATGGAGCTGTGGAGTTCTGAGGACCCCAGGAGTGCTGCTGTGCAGCTCCTCACAGGGATGGAGCTCCGAGGAGCCCCAGAAGTGCTGGTCTGCACCTCTCCACAGGGATGGAGCTGTGGAGCTCCAAGCTCTGGCCATCCCAGAGCAGTGTTACAGAAAATCCCTGAATACTCCAGGCAGCCTTAAGGCCTTTGGAAGGCACAGCAGGAAGAAGAGCCCTGCCTTCCACCTTGTTCCCACTTCCCAGGCTCTGAAGGCCTGGAGAGAGCAGGGAAGATCCAATTTCTGCAGGGAGAGATAAAGGCAGCAGCCAGTGCTCTTTGGGACTGAACCCACCTTGTTCTCATTGTACAGAGTGTCAAAATCCGAGTTGACAAACAGGATGTTTTCTGGCTTGAGGTCAGTGTGAGTCAGCTGGTTGTCGTGTAGAACTGCACAGAGAGAGGAGGGAAAACACCTCTGTAAGCACCAGAGAGCAGCAGGGGCTCTGCTCTGCCCAGCCCAGTGCCAGGGCAGCATCCCCCAGCCCGTGGGGTCACTTGTCACAGAAAAATTTTATGAAAAATCCTTTTGACAGGATTTTCCTCCTGAGAAGCTGAGAAGCCTCAGAGGAAAAGAAAAACCAGCTGTGATGGGACTCTGGTCAGTCACAAGATTTTATGATCATTCCATTCCTTCCTAGCCTTCTGACGAAATCCCTTCTTCTGTTCTTTTAGTATAATTTTAGTGTATCATTTTAATGTAACATCATAAAATAATAAGCCAGCCTTCTGAAACATGGAGTCAAGATTCTCATCTCTGCCCTCATGCTGGCTCCCCTGCCAAGACCACCAGGATCACTCACATCTCAGGGCGTGGCACAGCTGGTAGGCCATGTGCCGGATCTGTGGCAGGGGGTAGGGCTGGAAGTTGTTCTCCTTCAGGAACTCGAAGGTGTTCTTGCCCAGGAGCTCAAAGGCAATGCACATGTGGCCGTGGAAGTTGAACCAGTCCGACATGAGGACGCACAGGCTGTGCAGGGAGAGAGAGCCAGGGCTTAACCACCTACAAGGGATGCCCAGGATGGCTCTTCTGGTGTTCCTGGCCACTTCAGGAGTGGCTGGGGAGCAGAGCTCCGTGCCAGCTGCCTCAGGAGCACAGCAGCCCAGGGAGATGCTGCCTGCTCTGCTCAGCCCCCTTTGGAGGGAGCTCCCCAGTAGAGGAATGGGGCCAGTTCCCCCTCAGCCCATCCTCAGCCCCGTGCTGCTCTGTGTGCCAGCACGTGGCACTGGGAACTCACAACTTGTTCTCCTTGTCCTTCTCTTTGATTTTCTTCAGGACGTTGATTTCCAGCCTGGCAGCCTCTCGGTACTTCCCGACGTTCTTGATGATTTTCAGAGCCACCTGGGACTTGCCTCTGGAAGGGAGGAGACAGAAGGATGGAGTCTGAGACAGAACCTGTGTGCTCAGCCCATGGAATGGAATGGAATGGAATGGAATGGAATGGAATGGAATGGAATGGAATAGAATAGAATAGAATAGAATAGAATAGAATAGAATAGAATAGAATAGAATAGAATAGAATAGAATAGAATGCTTCCCTTAACACACCAGCCTGTAAATTCTGGAGGGGATGAGATTTGAGCCAGGCCCTTTGCCCTCGCTCTGAGGAGGGCAGTGACACATTAAAGGTGACAAACTCGGTCCTGTGGAGCCCGGGTGGCACTGCCACACCCCGTGATGCTCAGGGGCCAGCTGCAGGGAAAAGGAGCCCACCTGGCGTGGTCCACACACTCCACCACCTTCCCAAAAGTGCCTTCACCGAGGCTGCCCACGATTTCATCTAGGAGAGAAAACAGGAGCGGGTGTGAGCCTGGGGGGCCGGGGCGGAGCCGGGCTCCTGCCACTTCACACCAACAAAACCTCAGAGCAAACAAAACAACCGTCTCTCACCGCTACACTCTTTACAACTCAAGCGTCTGCCTCAGGCAAGTTATGGTCAGTAAATGAACCCCTAGAGACCCCTCCAGCACAGGCCAGAGAGATCTGGGCTAACCCGGGGTAAAAGTAGAGGTAAAGTTTTACGAAAGGTGGCTGTACATCGCTCTTGAAGCCAATCGCCGATCCTGCACACCAGGTGACCTTCCTTGTCATCTTCCACGCTCCTGCTGCGCTTACTGCTCTGCCGGCTTCTCTGCACTCACCGCCCCCCGGGCGGGGCCAGAGCGGGCAGTCAGAGGTTGCAGAGACGACGGGGCCGCCGGTGGGTGGGTGGATTTTCCAGATGCCAGCATTTCATAAGGCACACGGCATATATATAAACGATAGGGATATTGCAAGGGACACGTCAAGACACAAAACTAACTTCAAAAACAGAAAAGTCATCAACAGCTACAGGTACGGCAAGAAAAAAAAACCTCGGCTCATGAGCTATGGCCTCTGGGGGCAGGGAAACGCCCCCCTCTTCCAGGGTGGGAAGCTGCAGGAGGAATCCTCTGCTCCCCACGGGGAGGATGCTGCCAGAGGAGCCTTGGCCAGCAGGACGTCACCAAGCGCTGGGTTTGGACAGGCTGCCCAGTAGAAGCCACAGTAGCAGGGTTATTTTCCTTCCCCCTCTGTGCATCCTGCTCTTTGTGCCTCGGGCAATGCAGCTCCAGCTGGTCCTGGCTGGGAAGCAGCCCTGCCCCTCCTGAAGGGAAACTTTGTGCCTGAATCCCCGTGGCTGCTCGCAGACCCGCTGGGGCACGCCAGCCTTTTTGGAACTGGCAGGGCTTTAGGAACAGGACGGGTAAATCAATCCCCAGGGATTGAACACTTCAGGCGAGGTCTGAGGGGGTGTTCACACCCTGCTACTGGCAAGCTTCTACTGGAAAACCAGCCCAAGGTTCCTGCAAGGACCCGGGGTCCACAAAGCGAGCTGCCCTAGGTCCTCACCTTGTTCTAGCCTGCTTTCAAAATAGCTACAGTCCCTGCAGCCAAGGAATTCAGGGAAACCTTGATGTTTCCGTGCCTGAGCCTCCTGCAGGCTTCTCTTCTGTGCCAAAATAATGAGCTAACATCAAAATTCCCCCCAAAAAATCAGAGGAGGAGGTGGGAGAGCTGGGACAGCTGTGAGGTGTCGGAGGGCTGAGCTCCTGCCAGCCCAGACCTGCTCAGCATCACCACCACACACCCAGCATGGCCCTGGCTCCCTCCACAGCCAGATTCCACAGCGGGCTGGAGAGGAATCCAAAGGAGGAGCTCAGGAGTTCCCGGCCATGCAGATTATCCGGCTGCCGGGATCAGAGCCCATCCCTCAGCTGTGGTTACATCTCGGGCGGGAGGGGAGTGCTCCTCCTCACAGGAGGGGAGAGCTGAAGGGCTCGCTCTGACACCTCTCACCACTTCCAGGGCATGCCTGGGACCAGCCCCCCGCCCAGCCCAGCTCCAGACATTCCCAGTTAATCCCGGGAAGGAAGGAATGCTGCGTTTCAGGGTGAAGTGTGCAAGAAGCTGAAGTCCAGGTGGGAACGTGGGAAGAGGACACGCGTGTACGCTCGGAAGGCGGGACTCTCTCTGACAACTGACAGGGCATAAAATCACCTCTGGAGAGCTGGGCTGACCCATCCCACCTGGAAGGGGATCCAGGCACGGAGCCAAACCGAGGAATGCTGCAGCAAACCCCCCCAGAAGCAGCAGCAGCAGCCGCAGGCAGAAGCGAATCGCCGGCCATGGATAAAGCTCCACAGGGATCCCCGGGAGCAGGGCTGGCCCCGGGCCGAGTCAGCACCACGTGAGCGCCACTGGAAGCTCTCCCTGATCCCTTCCCTGGCCCTAAAGAACACGGTTTAGTTCCCTCACGGATTAAAGCTCCGGGCAAAACCCCAGAGCGACCAACTCTCCCCGCTGAGCACGACACAGACTGGGAGGGGAGGGAGCAGGGGGGGACTTGACAACCAACACAGACACGGGGATCGAGGTACTCACCCAGAGCGCTCGGAGCTGGAAGGAGGCAAGAACAGTTAAAGGGCGAGCTCGCTGCGGGTGCTACTCACCGAGGAGGCGCTGCTACAAGACCTGCTCCTGCGGCGGCGGCAGTGCTGCTGGTACCGCCGGGGCCGGTGCTGCTCCCGGCCGCGGGAGCGCCGCCAGGGCCGCGGCCGTGCCGGGTAATACTCGGGGCCCAAGGAGGGGCTGCGCTCCTCCAGCCTGCAGGCATCGCTGTCCCGCCGGCACCGCCGCTGGTAGGGCATCCTCTCGTGGCTGCGGCACAGAAACAGCGCCCTCAGAGCCTGGGGATGCTGGACAGTACCGTGCAGCCACAGAGAAAAGAGAGGCACATCTACCCAAGGGGATTCTGGGGAAAACAGTTCTTATCTCATTCCCTGCTCCTGTGTTTGTGCAAAAGCAGAACACAGTATAAAGACTGTTGACCCGGAGCGATGGTGTTTTATTTCCTTGGCCTATCAGGGCCAGGTGTGTGTGTGTGTGTGTTGGGGCTGTCAGCTTACAGTCACGAGGTGCTGTGCAAGTGAAGAGCAGTTTAGTACTTGGCAGATTCAGTTTAGAGGTAATATATCGTAATATCATATAAAATAATAAACTAATTCATTAGCCTTCTGATAAAAAGAAATCCTCCCCATCATTTCTCTGGATAACCTTATTCCCACAGTCCCGCTGAGGCCGAGTCATGGAATAGCAGTGTGGGGGCTCTGGAATCCCGAGGGACACCCCAACAATCCCACCCCATCTCCTCGGCAGCCTGCTCCCTTCATTCTCTGGAGAAAAGCAGCTTTTCCTAAGGCCCACCCCAAGGCCCCTGAAACAGCTCCCTGCTGTCCCCCTGGGTGCTGCCACCACGGAGAAATCCTCCTGCTCCCACCCCTGGTGCCAGGAGCTTCAGATCTTTCTGCACCTCAGAGTGACCACTGGGGAAAAGTCCTGGAGAGAAAGCAGTGAGGCACTGCCACATTTTAAGGGGCTGGGGGAAAACCACCCTCTGAGAGAGAGCTCCAGCTGCCTGTCCTGCTGGAGCTCTCTCTCAATGTGCACCCCCATTCCAGGCAGTGCCCAAGGCCAGGCTGGACAGGGCTTGGAGCTCCCTGGGATAGTGAAGGTGTGGCACCCCTCCCCGTGGCAGGGGGTGGCACTGGATGGGCTCTGAGGTCCTTTCCAACCCCACAACACTCCACAATTCCATGTCACCTGTGTGCCACTGCACACAGGTGTGTTTGTCACCCCACCTGGGGAGTTGTCTCATTAGCTCTCAACCCAACGGGGAGCAGCAGCAGGGCTCTGCTCTGGTTGTCACCCAGGGGGGACAGGAGGTCCCAGGGCACCAAGCCCTTGCTGTGCACACACAGAGCAGCTCCACGGATCAGCAGCCAGAAGGAAAATCTGTCCCCAAGCTCCAGCTCCTCAAGCAACAACCTCCCAGGACTCAGCTGTGCACTAGGAGGGGCCAGGAGAGCTCAGACCAAGCTCAGCTGAGCAGACACTGACCCACACGAGGTTTTGGGCACGCTGTGGGCACGCCAGGGATGAGAGCAGCTCTCCCTCCTTCCACCCCCAGAACACGAGTGCCCTCCCCACCAGGTTTCACTGGAGGTTTGCTGCACACCCCCTGGAGGAAGGAGCTGTGCTCTAGGTAGAAGATGTTGCAATTTGAAAGGAAAGCAGAGCTTTGGCTGCCCGGCCATAACCCCGGGCACGCTCTGGGCCAGCCTGGTGCCGTCACCCAGCAATGGCTTCAGCCAAGACCTTCAGCCTGGAAATGGGAATGAATTCCTGCTGTTTGCACCTCCCTGCCCTGCCAACAACCAGCTGTGCTGCTGGCAGCTCCATGGAGCACTGGGGGGAATCCCAGAGTGGGTAAAATTCCAGACTGTGCCGGGGCAGCCGTGGCTCTTGGTCGCTGCTGAGGTGCCCAAACACAACACACAGCTCTGCCCAGCATCGGCCCAGACGCTCCTCAGCGTGCTTTGGGGGGACTCAGGAAGCAGAAATAATGACCTGAAGGTCCCAGGTCTCCTCAAAGAGGCTGACACTGAAGGGGCAAGGCTGCTTTCACCCAACGAAAGCCCACTTTCATCCAAATCTGTTCCAAATTACCCATCAGATGGAAACAAAAAAGGGGAAAAGTGCGCCAGCTCTGTTTCACAATCCACCTCCTTCAAGTAAACAAAAGCCAGGCTGGGGAGAGAAATTAATCTGGAGAGCATTCCAGGAATTTAAAGATGAGCTCAGCTCCTGCCTGGCTGCACCTGCCCAGTCCAACCAGTGGAGCCACAGCAGCCCCGGCCGCTGTTCCAGAACCCTCCTCTCATCAGAGGCCTCGTCCCGCTCCCAGCCCCGAGCTGTCCCTGTGGGAACGCCGCACAAAGAGAGGATCAAAGGTAGAACCCCGCAGCAAAGCAGGAGAGATGGGTTAGCGGCGGGATCCTCCAGCTGGGAGATCCTTTCCGAGGCCAGGGAGGAGCGTGGTTGCTTTAAATCTGGTTTTAATCCCGCCGGAGAGGAGCGGGCTGTCAGGAAAGCCTTTAATGCCTGCGCAGCACGGAAACGTGATTCCAGGGCAGGCGGCAGGCTGCTCAACACCACGGGAAGGGTGAACTTCGGGAAGGGGGAACTTCGGGAAGGGTGAAGCGGCAGGGAAAGCACACAGACAGACAGACAGATAAGCAAACCCTTCCCTTCCACCCCCGGGCTTCAGGCGTTTCCATCAGCACCCGGGAGCCGAGTTGAGCATCCCGAGCTCAGCCCGGGTTTCGGGGCAGCGCTCTCACCTCCTGGAGCGCGATCTGCGGGCGAGCTCCCTGCGGGGCGGGTACCGCAGCCTGCCCTCGCACTCCCGGCTCCGCGACCGCCGCCGCTTCCAGCGGTGCCCCGGCTCGCCGTCCTGCTCCGGGGACCGCAGCCTCCTGCAGTGATGCATCTGCGCGACGAGAGCACGGCGGGCTCAGGGCGCTGAGCCCCGCAGCCCCGGCAGCCGGCCCGGCCCGGCCCGGGGGGCTGCCCGCGGGGCCGGCGGATGCGGGGCCGTTACAGCCGCTCCGCGCCCGCCGCCCTCGCGTCCCCTCCCGGTGTGTGCCCGGTGTCCCGTCCGTGTGTGTGTGCCCCGGTGTGTCCCCTCCGTGTGTGTGTGTCCGGCCTCACCGCCGCCGCTGCGGCCGCGCTCGGCGGGTGCGGCCCGGCCCGGCCCGGCCCGGCCCCTGCGGCCCCGCAGCGCCGCCGCTTCCGCTTCCCGGCCGGGGTCAGACCCGCCCCGCCGGGCTGAGCCCGCCTCGGAGCCGCGGCTGGGCGGAACCGCGCTGAGCCCCCCCGGCGGGGATGGCGCGGGGGGAAAGCGGGGCTGGCAGGAGCGGGAGAGGTGGTGGCGGGCTGGGGCCGCGTCAGCCTGGCCTTCATCACTGCCGCCATCCTCACCCTCGGCACGGCTTCCTCCCCGCGGGGGACTGCTCACCGTGGTCATCCTCACCACGGTCATCCATTACTACCACCATCCTCGCTCTCAGCATGGCTTCCTTACCATGGTCATCCTCACCATGGTCATCCTCACCATGGCCATCCTCACCTCAGCACGGCTTCCTCCCCATGGGGGACTACTCACTGTGGTCATCCTCACCATGGTCATGGTGGTCCTCACCATGGTCATCCTCACCTCGGCACGGCTTCCTCCCCGTTGGACTGCTCACCATGGTCATCCTCATCATGGTCATCCTCACCATGGTCATCCATCACTACCACCATCCTCACTCTCAGCACGGCTTCCTCACCATGGCCATCCTCACTCTCAGCATGGCTTCCTCCCCGTGGGACTGCTCTCCATGGTCATCCTCACCATGGCCATCCTCACCTTTCACACGGCCTTCCTCACCAGGGTCTTTCTCCTCACAGTCTGCCTCTCCACACATGCCATCATTCCCAACCCATTTATTTATTTATTTATTTATTTATTTATTTATTTATTTATTTATTTATTTATTTATTTATTTATCACTCATTAGGGCCAGCAATCAATTAAAAATGCTGATGGACACCTTTATCACCGGGTGGCATTGGCGTGTCCTTGTGGCTGCACTCAGGTGGGGTGGAAGGGGCAGGAGATGTGGTAGAGCCAGGGTGGAAGGGGCAGGAGATGTCACCACTGTGGTGGCCACAGGGGTCCCAGCTGGGTGCTGGTCCCACCGGGCTCCTCCACAGCCCAGATTCCAGGTGCAGACAGTGCATGGAGCAGACAAAGCTCCTCTTCTTCCCCGAGGCTGGGGTCACCCCAGACGGGCTCAGTCCCCTCCAGAGCCCATTGGGATGGGCTTGTGCCAACCTCCAGTGATCTCCAGCCCTGGAGATGGCACCTGGACTCCCCCCCGGTGGCGTGGGGGTGCCACCTCCCCTGTGCCCAGCTCGGGGCCCCCCTTGGCTGGCTGTGAGTCCTGGGCCAGGATCAGGCTCTGGGCTGGATGCGGTGCCAGCGCTCCGACTCCAGCGGTGCCTGGCTGCACATGTCCCTCCAGTGTGGCACCCCTGGCCCCACCTGGACACAGCCCAGCACCGAGCCACGGCCGTGGAGCCGAGCCTGGGGCAGCACAGGGTGGGGGGGGACATGGCTGGTGGCCTTCTCCTCTCCCGAAAGGAGCCATCCCAGCCCAGACACCTCCCGGGGGTGGCAGGGGTGAGCCAGGTCACCTCCTGAGCCCAGTCACCTCCCGAGCCCTGTCACCTCCTCAGCCCTGTCACCTCCTCAGCCCTGTCACCTCCTGAGCCTGGTCACCTCACCTGCATGACAACAAACTCCAAGGCCAGCTGCTGCTGCTGGATGTCCCCGGCAGGGAGGGTGGAGAGGAAGGGCGCGTTCCACACGGGGCTGTAGCCACTGACGGACTTGGTCTCCTTGGTGTCGATGACGTGGCCCTTGTGGTGCAGGTGGATGATGACATAGTGGCCTGGAAATGGGGACAGTGCCCTGGAGAGAGGGGCACATGCCAGGGAGGGAGGCTGGCAGCTCCCAGGTTGTGCCTGGAGGGCTGCAGGACCCCCGTGGGGCTCTGTGGAGCTGTGGGGAGAGCACAGAGCTCCTGAGGTTTCACCTGCCCCTCCCTTCTGGAGAGCAGGGACCTCCAAAGTGCTCAGCTCCCAACCCAGGGAGAGCCAGAGGTGACAATGGCCAGCAGCACAGAAAGCCACGTGCTAATTTTAGGCCATAAATAAATACATTTCAAGCACTTTGAGATACCTAGATCTGTATTACGCTCCCTGTACTCATTTTCATCCCGTGGTAGAATCCCAAAGTGGTTTGGGTCGGAAGAAGCCCCAAAGACCAACTTGTTCCAACCCTCCCCCGTGCTTGGGAGAGAGAAGTTCAAGAGAATTTGCCAAGCAAAGGGAGGGGAAGCCGTTCTGGGTGCCCACCTGTGCCCGAGCCCTACCTGGGGTGCCCGGCAGGCGGGAGAGCTGGCCCAGGGCCCAGGCCTTGTGCAGCAGCACCTTGATGCGCTCGGCCGGGGCCTGGAGCTGCAGCAGCAGCAGGAGCTGGCCCAGGGGCCTGGGCGGTGAGGAGAGCACGCTGCAGCTCAGGCTGGGGGCACTGCGGTACTGGAACGGGAGAGAGAGCGGGGGACACTGGGAAACCTCTTCTGACCTCATCCAGAACTTCCAGCTCTGACCTCATCCAGACCTTCCACCTCCAAACTCACCCGGCCCTTCCAGTTCCAACCTCATCCTGCCCTTCCACCTCCAATCTCATCCAGCCCTTCTGGCTCTGACCTCACTCAGCCCTTCAGCCTCCAAGCTCATCCAGCCCTTCCAGCTTCAACTTCATTGTGTCCTTCCAGATCCAACTTCATCCAGTCCTTCCAGCTCCAACCTCATCCAGCCCTTCCAACTGCTGACCTCATTGCATCCTTCCACCTCCAACCTTGTCATGCCCTTTCATGTCCAAATCCTTCCACCTCCAGCCTCACTCTCATCATGTCCTTTCCACCTCCAGCCACTCCAACCCCCCCAGCTCCAGCCCTTCCCTGCCGGCCACGCTCCTCCCCCAGCAGGGGCAGGCTGGGCAGGAGAGGGGCAGCCGCGTGGGTTTGCTGCTCCCCAGCGCTGCTGCCAGCTCTGTCTGCCCCTTCCACCCCAGCACCCCTCAGGATGAGGCACAGAGCCCCGGCTGAGGGAGGCACCGCCCGGGGCTTGCACTGCCCTGGGCACACCGCGGGGCTCCCGCTGCTGCCGGGAGGAGGCTCTGCCTCTGCCCCTGGAGTTCCAGGGCTCTGAGATCAGGCAAAACTCATTCCGAGCACGGAAACCGCTGCCGCGCTGACCTTGCTGAGCTTGGTTTTGGTGCTCGCCCCCTCCCAGGAGTAGCTGGAGGGGGCGCGGGGGTCCCAGGAGGGCTCGGCGCAGGGGAACAGGACCTCGCCCACGAAGGAATCCTGGAGGCTCCGTGACCTGGAGTAGACAGCGAAGCGCAGGGTGCAGCCGCCCAGCTCCTCCGGGCCGTACGGGCCGAACCGGCACCGGCGCGGCTGCCGGCGGAGGCTCCGGCGGCGCACGGACACGCGGTGGGACGGCGGCACCAGGGACACCTTGACGCGGGAGCCCTGCTGGCCGTGGGGCGGGTGCGACACGCCGAGGATGGTGACGGTGAGGGTGGCCTCGGGCAGGGAGTAGCGCAGGTCGCAGTGGAGCCGGGGGCGCTGCCCGGAGCGCGGTGGGGAGCCCGGGGCGGCGGGGACCAGCGGGCTCCGCTCGCTGCAGAGGAGTTTGGTGCCAGCGATGGCGCTGCCACAGCCCCGCCAGCTGCGGGAGGAAGGGCAGGGTGGGCAGGGACGCTCTGCCCTGGGGCGAGCCCCCGCGGGGTGCCGGCGGTGCCGGGGAAATCTCCTTCGGCCGGGCAGCCCGCGCCTCTCCCGTCAGCTCCTCGCCCTGCGGCTGGATGGGCACCGGCACCGTGGCCGCGGGCAGAGCCGCCCCCAGCTCCACTCGCTGCCGGCCCAGGGGGCGGCCCGGGCGCCGGAGGTGCCACCAGCACATGGCACAGCCCAGGAGGACGCCGAGGCAGAGGAGGGACGGCCCCGAGCCGAGGGAGACCGGCAGGTGCGCTGGAGAGAGAGAGAGAGAGAGAGGGGCACGGTGAGCAGGGCCGAGCCAGCGCGGCTCTCCCCGGGTGCTGCGGCAGCTGGGGCGACCCCGGTGCCCCCTCCCCGGGGCTCCCTCCCCGCTCTTTGTCAGCCGGGATGGAGCTGGAACATCCCAAAGGCAGCAGGTGGGACAGGAGCCGCGCTCGGGCAGCCTGACACGGGCCGGGGCTGGAACAAAGGCGGTCTCAGCCCGATAAAGGCTCGGGAAGCGGGCGGTATCAGCGCCGTGCCAGGCTGACCCAGCTCAGGCACGAGCAGCCTGGCACTGCTAGGGGCTGTGCGGGGGAGTGGGGGCACCTGCCAGGGGGATTTGGGGTGTCCGGGCTGGATTCAAAGCGGCAGCGGCCCCAGAGGGCTGAGACAAGCCAAGCCCGGTCCCAAAGAGGGGAACCTCCCCCCTGAGAGGCGATGCGCTGGGATTTGTCCTTCCGTGCAGGGATGCCCGCGGGGTTTTGGGATGCTCCCTGGGGAGAGGGCAGCCCTGCTCAGGGGGCATTTAGAGAGCAGGGAAGCAACTCTTGCACACGAGGGCTGAAGCTCCTTTGGAATTTAGTTCCTGAGTTTCAGAGGTGATATCTGTGCGGCTGTGCTGGCAGAAAATCTCCCTGTGCCCAGAGCTGGCTTCGCTTCCAGCACAGGAGCCAGGGATTAAGGAGAACAGGGCCGGGACGAAGCCGTGCCAGAGCCTGAGCCGGGTCCCTGAAGGGATGGGGATGTCGGAAGGAGAAAAGCGGGCATTGTGTCACCCCGCGGGGCCGGGCCGCCCTGCCCAGGTGCCTTCATCCGCGCTGGGCTCTCCGCAGCCCTTTGTTGTTTGTTCGGGAGCCGGGCGCTGGCCGGGATGAGGGATGGAGGGGAGGGGGCTGGCTGGAATTTCCCTCCAAGGATTATATTCCAGCCCAAACAGCGCCTGCGAGGCCGCGGCCGTCCAGCCCCGGGAGAAGGAGTTGGGAGGGCCGGAGCGTGTCCGGCCCGGGCGCACGGACACACGGACACCGGCAGGGCTGGAAGTGCCGATGTGCAGCGCACCTTTGGGAGATCCGCTCCAGGATCCCCTGCGGAGCCCAGCTCCACCGGGCAGGAGCTGCGGGGCTTGGCCGTGAGCACCACGGAGCCGCTTCTCAGCTGAGCCCGGCTTAGCTGAGCTGAGCTTCAGGAGATCCAAACCCCGCAGGGACCCCGCCTTACCTGCGCTGGGTGAGCCGCCCTGCCAAGGGGAGAAGTCGGGGCTGGGAGAGCCGGAGGCGGGACGGGAGGGGAGCTGGGGGCCGAGATCGGCCGGGATAGGCTGGGAGCGGAGCCCGGGGAGCGGAGCCCGGGAAGCTCACCGGCAGCCCGGCAATGAAGGCAGGGCAGCGCTTCTGGTTCTACGGGGTGAGGATGAGGAAGGTCGAGGGCTCCATGCCCTCCCCGGCACCCGGGCAAGGCACATGGGCAAGGCTGGCACGGGAGGGACTGGGAAGGGCTCCCTGCCGCTGCCCAGCTGGTTCAAGGACTGGAAAAGCAGCGGGGAGGCGTTCGAGGCGCTTTTCGTGGGGGGCAGGCGGTGACAGAGAAGGGATTCGGGATTTGGGCAAGGGACGGGTGTGGATGCCATGGGACAGAGAGGGAAACGGCGAGCGTTTCCCACAGCGGCTTGTGAGCACTTTCAGGGAGTTGTCAGAACTTGTTAATTATACAGTCTGCAGGTGGTGTTTTTCTGCTTCGTCTTTCTGTTCTTCTCAAGGACAGAGGTGTGTGAGGGAGGTGTTGTTGTTAACCGGCCAATAAAATAGAATCGATCGAATTGCTTTATAAAAACCGCTCGGCTCTCTCGAATAAAGCCTTCTTTTGCTCTTTCTACGACACTGCCTCCAGCTCCTTCCTGCGTCATTCTCGGCCGAGAGTGACAGGACAGGGGCAGGGACGGCTCCGGCGACACCTGGGACGGAGATCCCGAGAGGCTTCCGTCAGGATCCAGCCTGGAAGCGCCAGCGTTCCAGCCCGGGCCGGCTCCAAACTGGGAGCTCGGGGCCCCGGCGAGGACACAGCCCAACCTGTGGGAATAGCTGGGAATTCTTTACCCTCAGGGCCCCTGCAAGGACACAGCCCAGCCTCGGGGAATAGCTGGGAATTCTTTACCCTCAGAGCCCCGCAAGGACACACCACGACCCTGGGAATTCTTCACCCTCAGGGAGCCAGCTGGGGGCACAAAGCAGGCGTGGGGGTCACGGTGTGAAGAGGTAGAAGTTTATTGGAATATAAACATTCAGATAACCTGTAAGATAGAAAAAACCCAACAACAACATATACAGACACTTGTTGGAAGGAGACGTTGAGGTATTTATCCACCGCCTAGGCTATCACATTTGTTTTTATTTACTTATTTTATTATTTTTTTTTCTCTTTTAAATAGGTAAGAAAACTAGTTAGCAAGGCTGCTGCAGCTGTTTGGGGAGAACATCTGACCGCAGTCCCCTGGGAAGGAGCAGGCACACGCAGCCTCCCCTCACCCCACGCACCCTGCTGCCCTCCCGCAGCCACAGGAGCAGGCTCGGCTGGCTCTGTCCCCCGGGAAGCGCCGGGGGAGCGAGCTGGGGGCTGGCCGGGGCTTTTCGGCTGGTGTGAGGAGCTGGGGGAAGGACGGAGCGCTGCCCTCGGGAACGTCCTGCCGGCAGCATCAAACCCTGAGTACGACACGACACGGGGCTGGGGCGGCCCCCGCTCGGCCTCCCCCGCTCTGCTGCTGGTTTCCAGCACCCCCTACGCCCAAAGCCTGGCAGCTCAGCAGGAGACCCGCAGCTCAGGCTGCCAGGGCCAAAGCCAGGCTGAGGGAAAGGGTTAACTCTTCACAGTCTGGACGGTCCTTGTCACCCCGGGCTGGGAAAAGGACCGGTTTATTGTTGCAGCTTATTTAACTGAGGTATCTGTTACGCTTCCCGACCTGATTCTTTCCCTGAATTGGATACAAAACAATCTGTTAGTCCCTGGCTAGTTCCAGTCTAGGTTGAGTAAAGCTTATAAACATTAATACTCTAGTAGTGTCCAAGCAGTTCAGTGATTCGAGTGCCTTTCTGTGCAAGAAAACACAACGTTAGCAAGTGAGACAAAGCAGCCCCACCCCGGAGCAGCCTCTGCTCCCCGGGGCCAGGGAACAGAGCAGAGGGAAAAGCAGAAAGTGCCCCAGTCCCACTCAGAGGAAACAGCCCAACCCCACCCAAGAATAAAATAAAACAACCAAAAGAAAACCCCAAAAAAAAGGGGGGGGGGGAATAATCTGATTGAGTCCCAGAGGCTGGAAAATCCTCTGGGAGTCTGTGAGGATGGAAGGAGCCTGCGGGTCAGGCCGGCTTCCCCCGCCCACAGGGAGGGCAGCTGGGGACACGCGGAGCAGCATCCCTCCCTCCCTGCCAGGACATCCCCACCTCCCGATCCCAGAGAGCCCTGGGGGCTGCGGGGGCAGGAAGCAGCAGGGGCTGTGACAGCGAGGACAACCCTGCTGTCCTGCCATGCACATGTCCTGGGATGGGCTCCCGGAGGGTGGGGAAGCCACTGCTCCTCTGCTCAGCCTTGTCTGAGCTCCCTGTCTTTGGTGATGCGTTTAAAAGCCAACAGAAATAAAAGCAAACACAAAGTCAGCAAACCCACCTACGAAAACCCCCAAGCAATAGGATATGCCAATACTTCCTGAAGAGGTTAAAAAAACACCAACCCAACACAAACAAAAGCAACCCAACAAGTACATATCTGAGGTATTTCATCTGCTCAAAAAACCTGACTCGGGCCTGCAGCACGGGAAGGACGTCACCGGGGCAGGAGGGATGGCAGGGATGGCACCAGGGCAGGGCATAGGGAAAGGCCAGGGGGGCAGAGGGACAGCACCTGAGCAGCTGATGGACAGAGAGCTCTGCTTCCAGCCAGGGCTCCCAGGGCCAGGAAGGGCTGGATTCCCTGGGCTCTGCTCCTCCCTGGGAGCAGAAGGTCTGCCCTGCTCGGGTACCACGGCAGGGGGTTTGTGCCCACATTAACCACCCCACCTGCAGCCCTGCAGAGCTCCCAGAGCTGCTCCAGGGAGCCTGCACCAACCTGAGTGACCCTGCCATGGGGACAGAGGGGGGAACGTGGAACCCCAACACGCCCAGGCCCCGTTGTCACTCCTCAGGGACACTCAGGACTCGAGGGGTGAGGTGGCACCAGCCAGAACCGAGCAGCTGGTGGTGCCAGAACCGTGGAGAGGTGTAGGAGAGAGGCTCAGGACTCTCCTCTGAGGACATGGGGACACAGCAGGAAGGGACAGGAGCAGATTGCCACGGGAGGACAGGGCCAGGCACACCCCGGCTCTCAGGATTGTCAAAACACGGAGTTGTGGGTGGGAAGAGCCCTGGTGGCCCCTGGCTCCAGCAGAACCAGGGCTCCAGGAGAACCAGGGCTGCAGGAGAACCAGGGCTCCAGCAGAACCAGGGCTCCAGCAGAACCAGGGCTCCAGCAGAACCAGGGCTCCAGGAGAACCAGGGCTCCAGAACCAGGCCTCCAGCAGAACCAGGGCTCCAGCAGAACCAGGGCTCCAGCAGAACCAGGGCTCCAGCAGAACCAGGGCTCCAGCAGAACCAGGGTTCCAGCAGAACCAGGGCTGCAGGAGAACCAGGGCTCCAGCAGGACCACGGTTCCCAGCAGAACCAGGCTTCCCAGCAGAACCAGGGCTCCAGAACCAGGATTCCAGCAGAACCAGGGTTCCCAGCAGAACCAGGGCTCCAGCAGGACCACAGTTCAAGCAGGACCAGGGTTCCCAGCAGAACCACAGTTTCCAGCCCCAGTCCTGGCCCTTTCCCTGCCCTGGTGACGTCCTGGCCAGGAGCTGTGGCTCCAGAGCCATCCCTGATTGAGAAACGCCAGGTGTGCCCCCCCTCCATGGGAACACCACACACCCTGCAAGGAGGAGGAACCAAAGAGCAAAAGGGAGGAAGGAAACAGGGGGGGAACAAAGCCAAAAAAAGGCCGGACAAAGAGACGATGAAGGAAAACTCGCTGGCATGGAAAGGTTTCACCACCACCACCACCACCATCATCATCATCATCATCATCATCCGCCAGGTGCTGTGCAGCCACGAGAGCAGGTTCCTTGAGGTGAGGTATGTGTGCACTCCTGGGCAGTGCCCGTCAGAGGGACCAGCTGGTGGAGGGCTCTGCGCCGGGCGTGCCCCGTGATGAGGTAGGGCTGGGGGAGCAGTGGGAGCTGCTGGAGCTGCTGCTGGAGCTGCTGCTGCACGAGCTCTGCGTGCCCGAGCCGGCCAGGAGCTGCACCACGGGCTTCTGGGCAAACAGCACCCCTGTGGGCACAGACAGGGTCAGGCTGGCAAAGGGGAGGCTTTCCCAGCCCCAGGATCCCATCCCAGCACAGACAGGGTCAGGCTGGCAAAGGGGAGGCTTTCCCAGCCCTAGGATCCCATCCCAGCACAGACAGGGTCAGGCTGGCAAAGGGGAGGCTTTCCCAGCCCCAGGATCCCATCCCAGCACAGACAGGGTCAGGCTGGCAAAGGGGAGGCTTTCCCAGCCCTAGGATCCCATCCCAGCACAGACAGGGTCAGGCTGGTAAAGGGAAGGCTTTCCCAGCCCCAGGATCCCATCCCATCCCAGAGAGGGTTAAGATGGATAAAGGGGAGGCTTTCCCAGCCCCAGGATCCCATCCCATCCCAGAGAGGGTTAAGATGGATAAAGGGGAGGCTTTCCCAGCCCCAGGATCCCATTCCAGCACAGACAGGGTTAGGATGGGCAAGGGAAGGGTTTCCCAGCCCCAGGATCCCATCCCATCCCAGTACAGCACAGAGAGGGTTAAGATGGGTAAAGGGGAGACTTTCCCAGGCCCAGGATCCCATCCCAGCACAGAGAGGGTTAAGATGGATAAAGGGGAGGCTTTCCCAGCCCCAGGATCCCATCCCATCCCAGAGAGGGTTAAGATGGATAAAGGGGAGGCTTTCCCAGCCCCAGGATCCCATCCCATCCCAGAGAGGGTTAAGATGGATAAAGGGGAGGCTTTCCCAGCCCCAGGATCCCATCCCATCCCAGAGAGGGTTAAGATGGATAAAGGGGAGGCTTTCCCAGCCCCAAGATCCCATCCCATCCCAGAGAGGGTTAAGATGGGTAAAGGGAAGGCTTTCCCAGCCCCAGGATCCCATCCCATCCCAGAGAGGGTTAAGATGGGTAAAGGGAAGGCTTTCCTAGGCCCAGGATCCCATCCCAGCACAGACAGGGTTAGGATGGGCAAGGGGAGGCTTTCCCAGCCCCAGGATCCCATCCCATCCCAGAGAGGGTTAAGATGGGTAAAGGGGAGGCTTTTCCCAGCCCCAGGATCCCATCCCATCCCACCCCATCCCAGAGAGGGTTAAGATGGGTAAAGGGGAGGCTTTCCCAGCCCCAGGATCCCATCCCATCCCACCCCATCCCAGAGAGGGTTAAGATGGGTAAAGGGGAGGCTTTCCCAGCCCCAGGATCCCATCCCATCCCACCCCATCCCAGAGAGGGTTAAGATGGGTAAAGGGGAGGCTTTCCCAGCCCCAGGATCCCATCCCATCCCACCCCATCCCAGAGAGGGTTAAGATGGGTAAAGGGGAGGCTTTCCCAGCCCCAGGATCCCATCCCAGCACAGAGTGGCTGGTTTGGCTCCTGTGCTCAGCAGGGAAGGGATGCCTGGAGCTGGAGCCTGCACAGGGATGCTGACCCTAAAGAAAACAGATCCCAAATGGGTTCTGCTTCCAAGGAGAAGCAGCTCCCATTGGGTTTAGGGTCAGGAAGAGCCAAGCTTCCCACTTGGGATTTGCCCAAGGATGCACAGGCAAGGCCTGCAGAAGGGAACTGCCCCAGGGCACAATTCCTGCTGGGAGAGCCGAGCACAGCCCCTCCTGAGGAGAACAGGGACAATTCTCTTTCCTAGGGAACGCTTCCACGGGGATTTCAAACCCCTTCCCTCAGATTTTAAAGGGAAAGGTGCTCCTCCTGCCCAGCCCAGCCAACAAGAATCTCAGTGAACAAGAATCTCCTCTCGCTGCCATTTGGCAGGGACCACACCCATCCCACCCATTCCCGCCCCCCAGCAGGGCTGTCCCATTCCAGCAAGGCTGTCCCGTTCCAGGTGGGCTATCCCACCCCACAAGGAGGATTATCCCGTTTCCAGGAGGGTTGTCCCGCTCCGGGGAGGGATCTCCTTGTGCCCAGGAGAGCTGTCCCGGGGCTGTCCCATTTCCAAGGGGGCTGTCCCTGGGCTGTCCCTTTCCCGGGAGGGCTGTCCCATTCCCAGGAGGGCTGTCCCTGGGCTGTTCCATTCTCAAGGGGGCTGTCCCGTTCCCAGGGGGGTTGTCCCGGGGCTGTCCCATTCCCAAGGGGGCTGTCCCATCCCCAGGAGGGCTCTCACCAGCGTAGGTGGTGCCGTTGATCTCCACGGACATGTTGATGCTGCCGATGCCGTTCGGGGACAGGTTCAGCGCCGCCGCCGCCGAGTCGGCCTTGTCTTGTCCCAAGGAGGGAGTGAGAGAAGGAGGGGGGGCACAGTCAGAGAGCACCGATCCCATCCCCTGCACCCCCCGGAGGTGGGCACAGCCCCCTTTGTCCCCTCTTTGGGGGAAAAGCCCCCACAGCATGCCCACATTCCCAGGAGTGCCCGAGGCCAGGCTGGACAGGGCTTGGAGCACCCTGGGACAAGGCAGTGTCCCTGTCCTTGGCTTTGAGGTCCCTTCCAACTCAAACCATTCCAGAACAAGGCCACAGAGGTGCTGAAAGGCCTTGGTGAGGCTGGGAGCTCGCTGGCACTGGGAAATGTTTCCCCGAGGGCCATTCCAGTCCCAAGGAAGGGCTGGGAGCACAGAGATAAGCCCGGATTTCACTCCCAGCTGGATTTTGCTGTGGCTCGCTGTGCTTGGACTGCAGCAGCTCCGGCGGCCACTGGAGGGAGGGAAAAGCCAGGGACACTCCATGAAAATCAGGATTTTCCCCAGCCTGGGTAGGGATGGGCAGCTGAACATGGAAATCTTCCAGCTCCACAAGGGTGAGCCTGGATTTTGGGATTGCCCCTCCACGGAGTACAGCAAGGCCTAAAATAACCTCTAAAAACTCCACATTGAACCTAAATATTGTTACCAAGCCATGCTGAGCTTATCAAAGCCAGCTCTCAGAGCATCTCCACCTGTTTTTTATGGTGCAGTGGGGAAAAGGAGGGCAAGACAAGACAGCCCCTGCAAAGGTGGGAATCCCATCCCTGAATCCTCAGCCTGTTCCTGTTTGTAGGGACTGCAATGGTTCCCAGCATTTGGATTTAGTTCAGGGTGAAAGCAAAAGTGAGGTGAATGAACACTCCTGGATAAAATTTGCATTCTCTGTCACTGGATCTTGTGGTTTTGATGTGGAATTTGGTTGGATGCAGAGCTGCCAGGAACTGGGAGCACTGACATCACAGAAATAATTGCTGAGATTCAGGATGAATTATTTAAATCCAGGCTGGGGAAGAAGCCCAGAAATTGAGACATTTTTAAAAAGTAATGCAATCTAAAAAAGAAACAAGTTCTAAAAGAAAGAACTGCTGCTCTGAAGGAACCTGCTTTGACCTTTCCCACCCACATTTGTGGCCAAGCACCTCAAACCAGCACTGCTGGAGCAAGAACAGTTCTTCCCTTGCTTCCAAACTGTGCCAAACTTGCCCAGCTCGGAGCTTTGGGAACATGGCAAAGCTCACAGAATTCACAGAATGGCCAGGCTGGGAGAGACCTTCAAGATCATCCAGTCCAGCCCAGCCCCAACACCCAGTGCCACATCCAGGCTTTGTTAAACACACCCAGGGATGGTGGCTCCACACCTCCCTGGGTAGAACATTCCAGAACTTTATCACCCTTTCTGTGAAAAACTTTTTCCTGATATCCAACCTAAATTTCCCTTGGTGCAGCTCCAGGCTGTGTGCTCTGGTTCTGTCACTGCTGCCTGGAGAGAGAGAGACCAACCCCACCTGGGTACAGGCACCTTTCAGTTTAGAGAGTGATGAGGTCACCCCTGAGTCTCCTTTTCTCCTGAATCTGGGCTGGATTTGGACGAGCTGGAGAACAAACCCAGCAAGAAAACCAAACAAAACCTTGCACCTGAACACCTCCACGCCAATAAAGGTGACCCAGAGGTCACTCAGAGGTGACCCAGGTGTGTGTGTGACATTGCAGGCTGGGAACTTTCCCTCCCTGCAGCTTCCTGAGGAGCTGGTGCCTCACCTTTCCCGTTGATTTTGATCTTCATGGGGACCTGCCGGGCCATGCTGAACAGGTTGCGCTGCAGGGCCTGCTGCACCAGCCGCTGCTCCTCCTCCGTCATGCGCGGCACCTTCTTCTCCGGGGGCTCTCCCGCCTCCAGCCTCTCCCTCAGCTGCTCCAGCGTGGCCGTCCTGGCTGCCACCGCGGCCTGCTGGCCACCCAGCGTCACCGGCACGGCCACGCGGCTCGGCATGGACACCGTCAGGGGCACGCCGTCACCTGGGCGAGGAGGGGGCACTCAGCTGGGGGACATTGGCAGGACCACAGTCCCACATTCCCAGGCCGTGCAGTGTGGCATGGACACAGTCAGGAGGGATCACTCAGCCAGGGGACACTGCCAGGAGGGGTCCCTCAGCCAGGCCATACAGCCAGGAGGGGTCACTCAGCCAGGAGACACTGCCAGAAGGGGTCTCTCGGTCAGAGGACACTGCCAACACCACAGTCCCACATTCCCAGGCCACATGGGTGAGGAGGGGTCCCTCAGCCAGGCCACACTGCCAGGAGGGGTCCCTCGGCCAGGGGACAGTACCAGAAGGGGTCCCTCAGCCAGGGGACACTGCCAGGAGGGTCCCTCAGCCAGGGGACACTGCCAGGAGGGTCCCTCAGCCAGGGACACTGCCAGGAGGGTCCCTCAGCCAGGGGACACAGCCAGGAGGGTCCCTCAGCCAGGGGACACAGCCAGGAGGGTCCCTCAGCCAGGGGACAGCGCCAGGAGGGTCCCTCAGCCAGGGACAGTACCAGGAGGGTCCCTCAGCCAGGGACAGTACCAGGAGGGTCCCTCAGCCAGGTGACACAGCCAGGAGGGTCCCTCAGCCAGGCCACCCCGCGCACACCACACTCGCACAGTCCCGCCGCCGCCATGGCCGTGCTGACCTTTCCTGAGGGCCGGTGAGACGCGGGGGCTGCCGGAGGCGCTGCCGGCGGCCACGCCGATGACGGGGAAGCGGATTTTGGGGGGGGACAGCAGGGAAGGAGGCCCGGGCGGGGAGGGCGAGTAGCTGAACAGCGAGGAGCTGTAGCTGGGCCGCCGGCCCTCACGCCGGTTGCCGTCGATGGCGGCCTGCAGCTCGGCCGGGGAGCTCAGGGACTTCTTCTCACACTCGTAGGCGTAGAGGTACTTCATGTACCTGGAGAGGGACACAGAGAGGGGAACTCAGGGGGCACAGGGACAGGAGACACATCCCCAGGGGCTCAGCAGGTTTGGGGGGTTTGGGAGCATGGCTCGGTATGGGTTTGTAGGGAAATGCGCCAGGAGATATTCCTGATCCCAAAAAGGATCGCCCAGAATTGCCTCACAACTGAATAGTCCTCTATAAACCATCCAGAATTCCCTCACAACTGAAATATCCTATATAAACCATCCAGAATTCCATCCCAACTGAAATATTATTTATAAATCACCCGGTATTGCCTCACAACTGAATAATCATCCAAAAACCATCCAGAATTCCCTCACAACTGAAATATCAGCAATAAACCATCCAGATTTCCCTCACAAATGAAATATTAACTATAAACCATCTGGATTTCCCTCACAAATGAAATATCATCTATAAACCATCCGGATTTCCCTCACAAATGAAATATCATCTATAAATCATCCAGAATTCCCTCACAAATGAAATATCATCTATAAATCATCCAGAATTCCCTCACAAATGAAATATCAGCAATAAACCATCCAGAATTCCCTCACAACTGAATAATCATCTATAAACCATCCAGAATTCCCTCAGAACTGAAATATCAGCAATAAATCACCCAGAATTCCCTCACAATTGAAATAGTATCTGTAAATATTTCAGAATTGCCTCACAACTGAAATACAATCAAAGAATCATCCAGAATGCCCTTAGAACTGAAATATTGTCCAGAAATCATCCAGAATTCCCTCACAAATGAAACATCCTCAAAGAATCAGCCAGAATTCCCTCACAACTGAAATATCCTCTATAAAACATCCAGATTTCCCTCACAAATGAAATATCATCTATAAACCATCCAGATTTCCCTCACCAATGAAATATCAGCAATAAATCACCCAGAATTCCCTCACAATTGAAATAGTATCTATAAATGTTTCAGAATTGCCTCACAACTGAAATACTGATTATAGATCATCCATCATTCCCTCACAACTGAAATATTAACTATAAACCATTCAGAATTCCCTCACAATTGAAATACTGTCTATAAATCATCCAGAATTCCCTCACAAATTAAATATTCTCAAAGAATCATCCAGAATTCCCTCCCAACTGAAATATTATTTACTAATAATATTTTACCAATAATAATTACTAACAATAGGTATTTATTAACAGATATATCTAAAAATAATAAAAAGTTATCCACACAAACAAGTAATAACAGCAGCTGAATACCCAATAACAGCAAGGATCCAACAGCAAATGTCCAATAGCAGACAAATATCCAATAATCTTAATTGGATTATTCCAATAATATCCACTGCCATAATTGGATTATTCTAATTAGATTAATCCAATAATACCCAACTATATATATATATAAAACATATATATATTATAAATCAACGATATGTAATTTATATATTATAAATAGATAGCATATATTCATTATATATTTATATAATAAATATAACTATTAAATCTGTATTTATAAAATGTTTATGTGGTATATATAAATATAAATATATTTTAAGTAAAGATTTTATATTTAAATATAAACACATTTATATTTATATAAATACACAGCATATATTTATATTTATATGTACATATTTATATAAATTATATCACATATAATTATTATATATTTACATAATAAATATTAATATTTAAATTTATATTTATAAAATATTTATATATTTTATATATAAAGAGAAATAGATTTATAAATATATAAATACTTTATAATTAAATATACACATATTTACATAGTATACCTTTATTATATTTATATTAATATACTATATATTTATTATATATTCATATAATATACTAATATCTATAATATATTTCTAAAATACATATTTAGAAATATACTATATATTTATAAATGGAAATATTTCTATATTTAATATACACATATTTATAGAAATATGTGTATATTAAATATACAGATATTTATAAAAATAATTATAACTATACAATAAATATAAGTAATTAAATATATAGTTATAAAATATTTCTACATTTTACATAAATTATTTAAATAAAATTTAAATAAAATTTAAATAAATTCTAATTTAATATAATATAGTTTATTTCATAGTCATAATATATTTATAGAAAATATTAATATATTATGAATATATTATTTATTTAAATAACTATTTTAATAAATTATTATTTATATAATATATATAAATAGTTAATTTAATATTTATATATATTTATATGAAATATTGCTAAATATATGATTATATTTATATTTAAATGCAGACATATGTCTATAAAGTGAATATTTTCCATTTCAGGGTCTGCACTCACTGTGTGCGCAGGGTGAAGGCAGCGCTGGTGATGGAGGTGGGCAGGTTCAGGCCTTTGGTGATCTCCCTCCAGATCTTCTTGTTGATGATCTCCACCAGCCCGCCCTTCTCTGTCACCAGCTTGTAGAGCATGTAGAGATCCAGGATCTGCTTGGCCATGATGGGGATCCTGTTGATGGGAGTTCCTGGGAAAAGGAGCACAGAGAGGATGAGGGCACCACCTCAGGGGGACCAGCTCTCTCTGCCCTAAGAGGAGATCCAGGATCTACTTTGCCATGATGGGGATCCCATTGTTGGGAGTACCTGGGAAAAGGAACACAGAGAGGATGAGGGCACCACCTCAGGGGGACCAGCTCTCTCTGCCCTAAGAGGAGATCCAGGATCTACTTTGCCATGATGGGGATCCCATTGTTGGGAGTGCCTGGGAAAAGGAACACGGAGAGGATGAGGGTACAGGACCAGCTCTCTCTGCCCTAAGAGGAGCAGATCCAGGATCTGCTTGGCCATGATGGGGATCCTGTTGATGGGAGTGCCTGGGAAAAGGAGCACGGAGAGGATGAGGGTATGGGCAGATTGAGGAGATCCAGCTCTCTCTGCCCTAAGAGGAGCAGATCCATGATCTGCTTTGCCATGATGGGGATCCTGTTGATGGAAGTGCCTGGAAAAAGGAACACAAAGAGGATGAGGGCATGGGCAGCCTGGTGGTATCCAGCTGTGTCTGCCCTAACAGGAGCAGATCCAGGATCTGCTTGGCCATGATGGGAGTTCATGGTAAAAGGAGCACAGAGAGGATGAGGGCACCACCTCAGGGGGATCCAGCTCTCTCTGCCCTAACAAGAGCAGATCCAGGATCTGCTGGGCCATGATGAGAGTTCCTGGAAAAAGGAGCATGGACAGGATGAGGGCACAGGCAGCCTGGTGGGATCCAGCTCTGTCTACCCTAACAGGAGCAGATCCAGGATCTGCTTTGCCATGATGGAGATCCTGTTGATGGGAGTGCCTGGAAAAAGGAACATGGACAGGATGAGGGCACGGGCAGCTCAGGGGGGGATCCAGCTCTCTCTGCCCTAACAGGAAATTCAGGGAATTTGCAGCCTGGCTCGTGGTCTTTCCATGGAAAACCCTTTCCTGTGGGTAAAGGGAATTAGCAGAGCAATAAAAACCTGCAGCTCCTGGAATAGAAAGAGGGGAAGTTGGGACTATTGAATGGGTTTTATGAGCTCAGAGTTAAAATCCTCGGATAAAAATGCTCCCTCATCCCTCAGGATGTGCTGTTTGCCTGGGAACTGCAGGACAAGGGAATCAGCAGTGGAAAAGAGAATCCCATCCCCCCACACACATTCAGCATTTGGAACAACCTGCAGATGTCACTGTCATAGTCTCTGAAAAATCCCTTCGCCAGGATTTCTTCTCCTGGGAAGCTGAGAAGCCTCAGAGAAGAATGAAAACAATAATTATCTGAATTATCTGATTGCTTCTCCCTGTTTTGCTGCTTTTTGAATGTGCTCTGGAGGTTGTTCACCAACAGGTGAATGTTTGATTGGTTCCATGTGAATTGTTTTCAATTAATGACCAATCACCATCAGCTGTGCCAAGCTCTGAGGAGTCAGCCATGGGTTTTCATTATCATTCTTTGTGACCTTCTGTCTGTATCCTTTCTCTTTCTTTAGTACAGTTTCAGTATAGCATTCTTTAATATCATATTATCTCATAAAATAATGAATCAGCCTTCTGAGGACATGGAGTCAGACTCATCTCTCACCTCATCCTGGGGACCCTGCAAACACCACATGGAGAGGTAAATAAAGGCTGCTCCTTCCACAGACCTTCCAGCCTCCCACTCCTTTTCCCTCCCAAACAATTCCCAGATGAGGCCACAGCAGCTCTGAGCATCCCAAAACCACCTCCTGCTCCATCCTTCCTGCCTGGTTCTGTGTACTTTGGGTTAATGTGGAAGAAAATCTGATTTTTAACCTCCCCCTCTGGCAGCTCCTGGAAGTGCCAACGCCCAACCTAAGGAGATTTAGGCACAGAGAGGAAGAAGGAATAATAAAAAGCTGAAGTGGCAGAGCTTTTATTTGGCCTGGGAAACTCTGTCCTGGATCAAAGGGCCGCCCAGCCCATCCTGTCCCCACAATGGGCAGCCCCAGCCTGGCAGGAAGGCTGGGAGGGGACAATTGTGGAATCCCCAGTCCCCAGGGGAGGCTGGTGCCACTGCTGGCAGCCCCTGATCCCCCGTTTATGGCCCTATAAATGAGTTTATTCCGTGCCATGAAAGGAGCCCTGCAGATGTCCCTGTCAGACATCCAAGGGGGATTTTTTTTTTCCCCCCTTGTCTTTTCTTTGGGAATCCCATCAGGCTTTAGTAGTGCCAATTCCCACAGGTTAACCAGATGCTGGATAAAACAGCCCAAGGAACAGATCCCATTTTGCAGCTCTGAAGGGCTGAAAACCCCACAGATTCAAAGTGTTTCAATTTCTATAAATCCCAGCCTCTTCCCTTGTCCAAGGAGCAGATCCCACAACCCCTTCCCACATTTCAGGGGCACAGAGGGAATTCCAAACCCTCCAAACTCTGCAGCTCCATCCCTCCCTCCCCAAAATCCTCAATTTCCTCTGTTCTTTTCCTGAGCATCCATTTTGTCTCAGGGTGACAGCAGCCCTGGGAATCAGGGCATGATCGAGTTACCTCCAGCTGCCACTCATCACCTGAGTCACACCCGCAGGGAAAACAGGGAAATATTTCCTTCCAAAGCCCCCAGGACACCCCAAAATTCCTTTTCCCATTAATTAGCCACAGCAGCAAAGTGTTTTCCTGAATAACACTGGGGAGTAAGGGCTGAGGCATTTCCAGGGAGCTGCTCCCAGCTGGAGCAGGAACAGCGAGGGGGTCTGACCTCCCTGAATCACCTCAGCACCTCCTGGGCACCTTCCCTCCCTCAGCTGGGCTTCAAACAGGACCAAAGTGCCCAAAATTTCTTTTATAAACCCAGCTAAACAGGGCTTTATACAGAAACATGTTTCTGTATCAATCCCTGTTTAGTTGAATTTATAAATGAAATTTTGGCCATTTTGGTCCTGTTTGAAGCACAGCTGTGCTGGGGGTGCTGAGGTGACAGAATTATTGCAGCTCCTGGGACAGTGCTGTCCCTGATGTAAAGTTTTTCAGCTGCACCAGGGAATTTTATTCTGGGGGGAAAACAACCTCGAGGTTTTCTCTCAGTGGATTTGTTTATATTGTGTGTGTAAACACATTTAGCTGAATATTTCTGTATAAAGCCCTCTTTAGCTGAGTTTATAAATGTATGTTTCTATCTAAATCTCGATTTAGCTGGGTTTATAAATGAAATTTCGGGGCACTTTGCTTCTGTTTGAAGCACAGCTGAGGGAGAAAAGTTTTCCTGAGGGTGCTGAAATTATTGCAGCTCCTGGGAGCAGCTCTGTCCCTGCTGTAAAATTTCTCAGCTGCATGAAGGAATTTTAACATTTAACCAAACCTGAGGTTTTCTCTCAGTGGATAAATTTATACTGTGTGTGTAAACACGTTTAGCTGAGTTTATCAATGTGTTTTTCTGTATAAAGCCCTGTTTAACTGAGTTTATAAATGAAATTTCGGGCACTTTGGTCCTGTTTGAAGCAAAGCTGTCCTGGGGGTGCTGAAGTGACAGAATTATTGCAAACCAGGTTTGGTTTTTCCCCCCAAAATAAAATTCCTTTGTGCAGCTGAGAAACTTTACAGCAGGGAGAGAAGTGCTCCTGGGAGCTGCAATAATTCCATTTCCCACTGCAATAACTCCATTTCCCACTGCAATAACTCCATTTCCCACGTGTTCCTCCAGCACTGCCCCACAGGTCCCACAGTCCTGGTGAATTCCTGGAGTTTTCCAGAGGGATTTGGTGCCCCCTCCTCCCCGAGGCTGGCCCAGGGAGGGTGATAAAGGAAGGGTTTTATTGGAAACCCCCAGTGCTGCCACAGGAAAGGCTGAAGGGCAGAGCCTGAGCCAGGCAGGGCTGTCAGGGCTGTGATGGATTACTGTCATCTGGCAGGGCCAGGATTAATGAGCCCGGGGCCAGGGGGCAGAATTCCAGAGGGAAAGGTCAGAGCTGGGGCCACGGCACAAGACTTGTTGCCTTTTGATGGCAAACTCATTTTACTGTACTTGCAAGGCTCCTGCCCCGAGCCAGAGGAAGATCCTCCTCTCTCAGTTTGCTTGGAAAATAACTTCTCCTGCCTCTCAGCAGAATCCAACCCCATCCCTTGGCTTCCCAACTCCATAACTTGGCTTGTCCCAGCTCCATAGCTCAGCTCATCTCAACCCCATCCCTTGGTTCATCCCAGCCCCATAACTTGGCTCACACCAGCCCCATCACTTGGCTTCCCAACTCCATAACTTGGTTATATCCCAGCCCCATCCCTTGGTTCATCCCAGCTCTATAATTTGGCTCATCCCAGCCCTGTAACGTGGCTTCCCAGCCCCATAACTTCGCTCACACCAGCCCCATCACTTGGCCCATCCCAGCCCCATATTTTGGCTTCCCAACTCCATAACTTGGCTCATCCCAGCCCTATAACTGGGCTCATCCCAGCTCTGTAATTTGGCTCATCCCAGCTCCAACCCTTGGCTCATCCCAGCCCCATCCCTTGGCTCATCCCAGCCCCATCACTTGGCCCATCCCAGCCCCATCCCTTGGTTCATCTCAGCTCCATAACCTGGCTCATCCCAGCCCCATCACTTGGCTCAACCCAGCCCCATATTTTCGCTCATCCCAGCTCTGTAACTTGGCTTCCCAACTCCATAATTTGGCTCATCCCGTCTCTCTAATTTGGCTCATCCCAGCCCCATCACTTGGTTTCCCAACTCCATCACTTGGCCCATCCCAGCTCCATCACTTGGCATCCCAGTCACACCACTTGGCTCATCCCAGCCTCATCGCTTGTCTCATCCCATCCCCATCCCTGGGCTCACCCCAACCAAATGAGGGGCATGAGGAATCTGTTCCCCCTGGGAAAGGGAGGATGCAGAGCTGATAAATGTGGAAGGGGAAAGGAGAGAGGCTCCTGGTTTTCTGAGCAGAAAGCAGCCACAATCCAGGTTTCTGGGATAAAGGGTTTCCTAGAGGAAGGCTGACTGGAGCCATAAACACCTGTGGCCTTGGAGGGAATGTCTCCCACAGAATTCCAGAATGGCCAGGTTGGAAGAGACCTTCAAGCTCACCGAGTCCAGCCCAGCCCCAACACCTAAACCCTGGCCCCCAGTGCCACATCCAGGCTGTGTTAAACAGACCCAGGGATGGGGATTCCACCACCTCTCTGGGCAGAACATTCCAGAACCTTATCACCCTCTCTGTAAAAAACTGTTCCCTGATATCCAGCCTAAATTTCCCTTGAAAAGCTTTTCCCCCCCAACCCCTGGAACTGCAGTAGATGTATCAGATTTGGCCCCTACACCCAGCAGAAATTCAGGATCTCTTCAGCAAAACAGTTTTGTGCTACCCTAAAAATGACATCTGCAAAGTGATGGCAGTTTCTTAATTAGGCCTCACTGATTAGCACCCCCTAAGAGAGGAAGGTGGGACAAAGTGGGGGTGCACCCACAGGTGCCCAGATCACCTCCAGCCAACTGGGCACTGGCTCCAAAGCTGCTTTAAAACAGAAACAACCAGCAGAGGGGTTAAACAGCAACTGGGGAGTTAGACTTGAAGAAAAAGGAGTCCCAGGCTGCAGCTCCTGGAGGGGCTGAGCCCCAGGAAAGCCTGGAATGGCTGGGATTACACCTGGGAATCACCTGGGCAAGGGGGTTTGGCACATGCATGGCTGAGGGATTAACTGGGACCATCCTCTCCCTCCCACCCCAGGGCTGTGTTCTCCTCCCCTCCACCCTCCCTGGGCCAGACCTGGCAGTCAGAGCTCAAGCTGGAGATGCAGACTGAGGAAATCTGCCCCAAAAGGAGGTTTGAGGTGAATTTCAGGGGTTCCCTTGGCCTCCATGCCAGAGATTCCCTTCCACACAGGGATTTCCAGCAGCCTAAGCCAGGACTTGTCCTGCACAAAGAGCATTTAATCACACCCAGCTCTGCTTTTTTAACCACCTCCCACCTACCCTATCCAATTTCCTCACACAAGTGTCCATTTTACAGCAAGGAACAAAGGAGGTGAGAATCCCCAGGGTTTGTTCAGCACAGAGATGTTGAAATCCCACTGAAATGGGATTTTTGGTTTTTTTTTTCACTCCCACTGCAGTGAAAAATAGGCAGGGAAAAGACATTTTTAAGCCACAACCTGTAGCAGGTAAATAAAAAGCTGCTCTTCCCACTCTAAATATGTTCAGGGGAGATGCTGCACCAGGCAAACAGAAGGAACAGCTTTTCCCCAGGAAATTGGGGAAGTCCACAGTGATTTAAAATAACCCTGAGCCAAATCTCCAGAAAAACAGAATTTCTTGTTTCATCTTTGAAGGGAGGCACGGCAATCCCGTGGGGTGTAAGAATTCCCAGCTGAACAGAGGGAAAATTCATTTTACAGCAGCAAATCAACTCCAGCCCTGAGCTATCTCAGCTCCTGGTTTGCTCAAACTCCTCTCCAAGGAGAAACCCTGGCTGCTTCAGCCTGAGATTTGTGGGGTTTGGGTCTCCAGAGTGGGCAGAAAAAGGAAGAGGGACCCCATGGGGAGCTGCACTCCCTGATCCCATGGGGAGCTGCAATCCCTGATCCCATGGGGAGCTGCACTCCCTGATCCCATGGGGAGCTGCACTCCCTGATCCCATGGGGAGCTGCAATCCCTGATCCCGTGGGGAGCTGCAATCCCTGATCCTGCCCTGATCCCATGGGGAGCTGCACTCCCTGATCCCGTGGGGAGCTGCAATCCCTGATCCTGCCCTGGAACAGGGACCCCACAGAGAGCTGCAATCTTGGACTGAAGAGAGAAAACAAGGATGGGACCTTCATAACCCAAAGATGTAATTGACAATTAACTCCAATATGCAAATTATTAAAAACCCATAGAAGTGAGAGCCCCTGTGACCTGTTGTCCATTTTTGTGACCATTTTGGTTCACCTTGGGTGCAGCCCTGGCTGGGCTCTTGTGCTGCCCAAGGTGGATCCAGGGAGATGATTTTAATAAATCCCTGGCTTATTCTTGAGCCCAGTCTAGTCTCAGTTCTAGCTCAGCCTTCCCAAGGCTTCACCCCCAGCTCTGCTGCCCCTCCCAGGAACAAAACCCCACAAAAGCCAGTTCCAGCTTGTCTTTGATGTCCCCTCCCAGGAACAAAACCCCACAAAGACCAGTTCCAGCCTCCCAGGAACAAAACTCCACAAAGACCAGTTCCAGCTTGTCTTTGATGTCCCCTTCCAGGAACAAAACCCCACTAAGGCCAGTTCCAGACTCCTAGAAAGAAAACCCCATAAAAGCCAGTTCCAGCCTCCCAGGAACAAAACCCCACAAAGGCCAGCTCCAGCTTGTCTCTGGTGTCCCCTCCCAGGAAAAAAACCCCACTAAGGCCAGTTCCAGCCTCCTAGAAAAAAAAACAACCCACAAAGATCAGTTCCAGCTTGTCTTTGATGTTCCCTTCCAGGAACAAAACCCCACAAAGACCAGTTCCAGCCTCCCAGGAACAAAACCCCACAGAGGCCAGCTCCAGCTTCTCTCTGGTGTCCCCTCCCAGGAAAAAAACCCCACAGAGGCCAGTTCCAGCCTCCTAGAAAGAAAACCCCACAAAGAGCAGTTCCAGCCTCCCTCCTGTGTCCCCTCCCAGGAACAAAACCCCACAAAGAGCAGTTCCAGCTTGTCTCTGATGTCCCCTTCCATGGTTTCTGCTGCTCCAGGGCCCTTTGATGGCCCTTGGGGACAGCCCTGCACATCTGATCTGTGTTAGAGCTGCTCCTTCCCAGGGCCATCCCAAACCCATCCCAACCTTTTCATCCCTGCAGCTCCTGTGAAATCCCATTAATCTTTGCAGCCTCTGCTCCCTCAGCTCCTCCTGGACAGCAGCAAATCCCCGGGTTTGGGTTTTTACAGGGGGATTTTTATTGGCAGAGCTGATTCCCAGCCCCACGGACAGCAGGGACAAACTGAGCTGCTCTTCACACCCTGCTCCCAGGAGAGGAGCTGGATTTGGGGTTTTTGGGAACCAGGCAGCTCTTGAATCTGGGACTGGGATGTCAGAAACACTCTGCTCAAAGGGGAACTGGATTTAGGTTTTTTTGGGAACCAGGCAGCTCCTCAACCAGATTGGGATTGGGATGTCAGAAACACTTTGCCCTCAGGAGTGCAAGTTTTAGGGTTTTTTTTGGGAATAAGGCAGCTCTTGAATCTGGGATTGGGACATCAGAAACACCAGGTTTGGGGTTTTTTTGGTATAAGGCAGCTCTTGAATCTGGGATTAGGATGTCAGAAACACTCTGCTCTCAGGAGTGCCAGATTTTGGGGTTTTTTTAGGACCAGGCAGCTCTTCAGACTGGGATTGGGATGTCAGAAACACTTTGCCCTCAGGAGTGCCAGTTTTGGGGTTTTTTTGGAACAAGGCAGCTCTTGAGTCTGGGATTGGGATGTCAGAAACTCTGTGCCACTGACACCTCAGGGGCCACCAGAGACCACCCCAGGCCACTGCCACTCTTGGAGGGACAAGAGGGCACCCCAAACATTCAGAGGTGCTTCATGTTAGCCAACAGCCCAATTAAACACCTTTTAATTATCCCCAGTCTGCTCTGAGAACTGGATTGGGATCACTGGGAAGTCCAGGAAAAGGTTCCATGGACAACAGCAGCACTACATCAGAAGGGGAAGAAACTGAAGGCAAATTTAATTGAATTTCATTCAAAATAATCAAATTAATGTAATAATTTAATCTTTAAAATGAATTAATTTTTAAAAAATTAATTTAAAATAATTTAATTTAATTTACAGGGACTGCCCTACTGCTGCCCTCAAATGCCAAGGGAAATGGCCCAAACTCCAGGATTTGTTTTTCCAGCCTCAGGAGGGAAGAATTCCACCCCTGGAATTCCAGGAAAGGGCACTCACCCCTCTTCTGCATGAAGATGAAGAGGTCATCCAGGAACTCCTTCCTCTCGGGGTCGCTGTCCAGCTCGTACAGCTGAGGGGACAAAGCACAGTCAGCTGCCAGGAGACAGAACATTCCAGAACTCTGGCTGCTCCCAGGGGAAGGGAGAGCACAGGCAGAGGGGAGAGACACACAGAGGGGCCTGGGGGCTGGGTGGGCATGGCTGGGATGGAGCCCCAGGGGTGGCATGGAGCCCCAGGGGTGGGATCAGATTCCCAGAACTGGAAAAGAAAGATGAAAATGAAAAAGATCCCCAGAAATTGAATGGGTTCCCAGAGCTGGAAAAGAAAAGTGAAAATGAAAATGATCCCCAGGAATGGAATGGATCCCCAGAGATGGAAAAGAAAAATGAAAATTAAAAATATCCCCAGAAAGAGAATGGTTTCCCAGAAATGGAATGGATCCCCCAAAATGGAATGGATGCCCAGGAATGGGATGGGGTTCCCAGAACTGGAAAAGAAAAATGAAAGTGACCAAGATCCTCAGAAATGGAAAGGATGCCCAGGAATGGGATGGATCCTCAGAGCTGGGATGGGATTCCCAGAGCTGAAAAAGATCCCCAGAGGTAGAAAAGATCCCCAGAAATGGAATGGATCCCCAGAGCTGGGATGGGATTCCCAGAGCTGGAAAAGAAAAATGAAAATGAAAAAGATGCCCAGAAATGGAAAGGATTCTCAGAGGGAATGGAATGGATTCCAGAAATGACAGGGATCAACAAAAATGGAATGGGATTTTCAGAGATGGAATGGATCTCCAGGAACTGAATGGATCCCCAGAAATGGAAAAGATTTTCGGAGCTGGAATGGATCCCCAGAGGTGGAAAAGATCCCCAGAAATGGAAAAGATTTTCACAGCTGGAATGGATCCCCAGAAATGGGATGGATCCCCAGGAATTGAAAGGATTCCCAGAGCTGGAGTGGATCTCCAGAAATTGAATGGGTCCCCAGAGCTGGAAAAGAAAAATGAAAATAAAAAGGATCCCCAGAGATGGAATGGGATTCTCAGAGTTGGAAAAGATCCCCAGAGATGGAAAGGATGCCCAGGAATGGGATGGGATTCCCAGAGCTGGACAAGAAAAATGAAAATGAAAAGGATCCCCAGAGATGGAATGGATTCCAGAAATGAGAGAGATCCCCAGAGATGGAAAGGATTCCAAGAGCTGGAATGGATCCCCAGAAATGGGATGGATTTCCTGAGGTGGAAAAGAAAAATGAAAATGAAATAGATCCCCAGAAAGGGAATGGTTGCCCAGAAATGGAGTGGATCCCCCAAAATGGAATGGATCCCCAAAGCTGGAAAAGATTCCCAGGAATGGAACAAGATCCCCAGACTGGAAAAGAGAAATGAAAATGAAAAATATCCCCAGAATTGGAATGGGATTCCCAGAAATGGGATGGATCCCCAGAGCTGGAATGGATGCCCAGAGCTGGAAAAGAGAAATGAAAATGAAAAAGATCTCCAGAAATGGAAAGGATGCCCAGGGATGGAAAAGATTCCCAGAAATGGAAAGGATCCCCAGGAACTGAAAACATTCCCTGGAATGGAATGGGATCCCCAGAACAGGAACAAACCAAGAGCCTTCAGAAATGTCAGAAACCAGCCCAGGATTGATTTGCTGTGGGAATAATTTGTATTTATGATTTACAAATATTTATATTTATATAATACATATTTGAAAATTAGAAAATTTTATATTCTCTTTCTATAAACATCAATATCTCTAAAATGGAAATATTTTATAAAATATAAACATTTCTATAATAGAAAATTTCTATTCTATTTCTATAAATACAATTATTTTAATAAAATCTAAATATTTATCAACCAGAACTATTTATTAATCTATCATTTGGGCTTGAAACACCCAAATCAAAATGAAGTTGCCCAGGCAGTGGATCCCAGCAGAGAGGAGGATTTTGGGGCTGCATTCCCGGGAAGCTCTGGGAAGAGCAGAGCTGCCAGAGTTGGAACTGAGCACAGCATTCCAGAGGCAGGATATTCTCCTCCCAGCTGGATAAAAACTGGATTTAACCTTTTAAACATCCCAGGTTTGACTGTTGATTCCTATTTCAATAAGAATTCAATATTTTCACCCAACAGCAGGATGAGGCAGTGTTCCCAGCCATTCCCTGCAGGGAGGGCTCTGCCATGGATCAGGGGAGATCCCAAAAGTTCCCTAAATTTCCCAAATTTCCCAGACAAACCTTGGCAAAGTCTCGGGAGATCTCCCTGCCCCGGCCGCCGTCGCCCTCGTCGCTCCAGCTGCCGCCGCCGCCGTTCTGGGGAGGGAAAACAGCGCAGGATGGGGGGGGATCCTGGGGGTTTTGGGGTTTGGTTTTAGGGGATTTAGGCACCAACTCCCAGAACAGCAGCCGCTGGATGAGCTGCAGGGGCTGGGAAAGGCGGGGAGGGTTGGGATGTGGAGTTCAGGGTGCAGGGGATGGCTCTGTCTGGGGAGGTTGGAGCCTGAGAATGCAGCTTTGGGTCTGCTTTAGGGAGATTAAATCTTCCAGAAAATGATTTAGAAATGAAAGACGAACTAGAATTTATAAATTAAAATTAAAAGCTAAGCTAAAATTAATAAATTAAAACTGAAAGCAAAATTAAAATTAAAAAATTAAAATTAAAAGCGAAACTAAAATGAAAAAAGCTTCAAGAAGTATGGGGTGAATTGGAATCTATGAGTGTGGGAAATAAAGACATACTTTATTGCTTAATAAAATAAACATATAGATAAATTCTTTCTATAAATAGTAATATATAAATATTATATTTATTTATAACATATAAATAATATATTTATTGTTTGATATAAGTAAAAATTATATTATTGTTTAATAAGTATTACATATATGATAAATTATATATCTACTATATAATTATATACAGTAGATATATAATATCTAATATAATATAAAATATGTATTATACATAATATAAAATATATATTATATATTAGAATATATATTATAAATGATACACTATATATTATATAATATATTCTATATATTAAATAGATTATGAAGTATATTATATAGAATGTGTATTGCTTAATAAATATAATAATTGATATTATTTTGCTATTCAATGATTATGACATATGTAATAAATTATATATCTAATATCTAATTATATATTGGATACATAATATATATTGCATAATATATATTCTATATTATAATATATAATACATTAAATATAATATATATTATATATATCATATAGAACATTATGTAGAATATTTCATAAAAAGTGTGTTGTTTAATAAATATAATTAGTAAATTATATTATTTTACTATTTAATAATTAGTAAATATATAATAAATTATACATTTAATATATATTATATATTAGATATATAATATCTAATATAATATATAATATATTATGTATTATATACAATATATTATATATTATATTATGGATATAATACAATGATATATATAACAATATATAATATATAAAATATAATATTATATACAACATGTAATATATAATATATTATATTCTGGATATAATTATATATAAAATAATATATAATATGTAAAATATAATAATATATGGTATATTGTGGATATACTATATAATATAGTGTATTATATTATACATTATATAATATATATTATATATAATATTATATCAAATGTTATGTAGAATATTATATAGAACGTGTATAATATAATTATATATAGTATAATATACATATACGATGTTATAATATATTACATATTATATAATTATATATTCTATAGAATATATCTTTATATATTTTCAGTATATATTCTATATTATATGAAGAATATGTAATATATATGTTAATACAGGTATTTTATATATGATAATATATAACTATTGCATGTATATATTATATAAGTATTTAATGTATATATTAAAATAGTTAAGTATTTCTGATATGATTTTATTATTTTATGAGACACCCAGTTTATCACAGGGTGAAAACCTGAATTGTTGATAAGAGAATAAAAATAACCAAGAACCTGAAAAAGTTCTGTTTGTTTCTTCAATTTCAACACAAAACTTTTGAGGGGTTTTGAGTTAAAATGTCCCATCCTGGGGAGTGGAAATTCACCTGCAGCCCCTCTGTGCCTCTGCTGGGGTGACATCCTGCACCTGCACAGTGTCACCCTCCCCTCCTGACCTCCAGGCCATCCTCCCTGGAAGAGCAGGAGCAGGAGGAGGGCAGTCACCCCCTGACTCCAGGAGCGTGAGGATTTCCCACCAGGGAAATGCAAATCCCAGCTTTGCTGGGGTAAGGATCATGGAAAGGATTCATCTGGTTAGGAGCTGTTCCATTTGGGAATCACCATGCTGGAATGGCCTCCAGAGGCTGGAACAGGCTCCAGCTGGATGGAAGGCCAGGATAACCCTGAAATAAATGCAGGCATCCTGAGAACAACAATTCCATAAAGTCCTGGTACAGGATGGGTTGGAGAAGAAAAGGGCTAAATCCACCTGGATAAACTCATGGGGAGAAAAGGTACAAAAACCCCCCAAAAGCACCTCTGGGAATTGTGGAGAAATAAATTCTGAGTTCTGAAATAAAGCAGCACCTCCAGGTGGATGGAAATCCAAGAAAACCCTGAAATAAATGCAGGCACCCTGAGAACAACATCTCCATAAAGTCCTGGTCCAGGGTGGGCTGGAGAAAGGAAAAGCCAAATTCACCCAGATAAACCCATGGACAGAAAAGGTCCCAGCACCCCAAAAGCACCCCTGGGAATTGTGGAGAAAACAATTCTGAATTCTGAAATAAAGCAGCACCTCCAGGTGGATGGAAGGCCAGGATAACCCTGAAATAAATCCAGGCACCCTGAGAGCACCAATTCCATCAAGTCCTGGTCCAGGATGGGCTGGAAAAAGAAGAAAGAGCCAAATCCATCTGGACAAACACACAGAGAGAGAAGGTCCCAGCACCCCAAAAGCCCCCTGGGAATTGCAGAGGTGCTGCAGCACCCCAACCTCCCAGCATCACCTGGCTGTGAGGCTCACCCTGAGTGAGGGAGATGCACAGCTCCCTAATGCCTGCTGATTGGGTTTGGGCCACTAATTGCTGCTGCAAAGTCAATTAGCCAGGGAGCTCCATCAGCTGAGGGATATTGGATGGGGGATTATTGCCACTTGTGCTGTGTCAGCTCTTTGTGGCACAGGATCAATTCCCAGCCCTCTCCATCTCATGTCCTTTCTCCCTCAGCCTCTCTCTCTCTCTCTCTCTCTCTCTCTCTCTCTCCAGCAGAGATTAAACCCACAGAGTTTTGGCTAATTATGGAAACATCCATAAAACTCCTAAAACTGATCACTGGGATCAAACCCATGGACAGCCAGGACGAGACAGAGGGGCAGGAAAGGGAGGCAGCAGGGATTTCCCAGCCTGCACACTCAGGGATTTGCAGGTTCAGCTTTCTGACCCTTCCCTCTGGCTGCTTCCTTTCCCTGGGATATAAATCCAGAGGCAGAATTTGCTTCCAGAGGGAATTCTGGTCATGCTGAGAGCTTATTCCACTCCATTTGAGGGCAGGGATGAGAAAGGAGAGGGATTAAAGGAGGCAATTCCCTCCCACCAGTGAGTTTGAACTTGGGATAATTCCCAGGAACGAAACTTTTAAAGACTCTGGAAAATTAAACAGAACACATTTGGGTTGTTTTCTAGGAAATAATAATTTAAAAAAGGGTGATCAGGCCAGAATGGCAAAGGATGAGCAGAATAAATCCATTTCCCACAGCTCCAGCCTGGGATCTGGGGGGCACCTCCAGAGAAAAGGAGCTTAGGGCAGCTGAGGGCACCAGGCTTTGGCCATATGGCCACCAAAGCAGCAGGGATGGCTGTCACCTGCTGTCACCTGAGCGGGGCCAGCTGCTGCACCTCCCCCTGCTGCTCTGGGGAGGGTTTGGGGACATTTCCCACTGCCAGGGGACAAGGAGAGAGCTCCTTGGGGAGCTCTCCATGGGCCACCAGAACTCCCCCTGTGCCACTGAGACCTCATGGGCCACCAGAGTCCTCCTTGGGCCACTGACACCTCAGAGAGCCCTTCATGTGCCACCAGAGCCCCCTCTGTGCCACTGACACCTCAGGGGCCACCTCAGCCCCTCCCTGGGCCACCAACACCTCAAGGGCCACTGAAGCCCTCCCTGGGCCACTGACACCTCAGAGAGCCCTTCATGTGCCATCAGAGCCCTCCCTGTGCCACTGACACCTCATGGGCCACCAGAGCCATCCCTGTGCCACCACAACCTTCCCTGTGCCACCAGAGCCATCCCTGTGCCACCAACACTTCGGGGGCCACCACAGCCCCCCCTGTGCCACTGATACCTCGAAGGCCACTAGAGCCATCCCTGGGCCACTGACACCTCAGAGAGCCCTTCCTGTGCCACCAGAGCCCCCTCTGTGCCACCAACACCTCAGGGGCCACCACAGCCCCTCCCTGGGCCATCAACACCTTGGGGGCCACTGAAGCCCTCCCTGGGCCACGGACACCTCAGGGGCCACCAGAGCCCTCCTTGTGCCACCACCACCTTGGGCACCATCCAAGGCCCCCCAGTGCCCCCTGCCCAGTGCCAGGTGCAGCTCCAGGAGCCCCTTTTGGGATCCCTGGAACACCTGAGCAGAGCCAAGCCCAGGTGGGCACAGCAGCTCTGGAGTTAACCCCTGAGCTGCCACGCTGCCCAACACCTCCCATCCTCTGCAGGACAAAAACCTTCCAGAGCACAAGAGTGGGAACTCCTCCTGGGAAAGCCAGGCTCAGCCTGCACCCCCTCACTTGGCACAGGGATTTTTGCAGAGTTTTTTAAGCCAGGAATCTGCTGAAATCCCCACCTGGGGATGAGCCCTCCCCTGCCCCGTGGGTTGAATCAATGAAAAGTGCAGCAATTTCAGGATTATCAGGGAATCCACAGAAATTCCTTTTGTGGGCAGAGTTAAGCCTTAGGAAGTGAAACAGATGCTCTGAGAAAGAAAACTGTTGTAGAACAAACGCTGATAAGATCAGGGCTGCTGCCTGGAGCTGCAAGTTCTCAGGCAGGGAGAGCCAAGGGGTAATTACTGCCCACAGCAGCTCCCTGCAATGGGAACCCAGCCTTGCTAATAACACAGCTCCATTCAGCAGCTTCAAAGGCAGCCCCTGAAAACATCTGAGGGATTTCAGGAATGGCAGGGAGGATGGGGAAGGGAAGGGCTGAGCTCTAACCATTAATTGCTATTTTTTTTTATTTTTAATGAAGTTCCTTTCACGTGGTCCCAGGAGCAAACAGGAACCTGCTGCCTCATCCTTGAGGGAACGCTGGGCTCTCGGAATTCCTGCTGCTCCCAAAGACTCAGAGGAGTCAGGATTGGTTTGGGGGGAGAAGAGGGATCCCCAGTGGCAGGATTCCAGCAGCTGGCAGCTCCTGAGGGCAGCCTGAACTCCTCCACCACTCCTACAGACAAACGTGGCACTGCAGAAACCCCACAGAGATCTGGGTGCCCCCTTCTCCTCCTCGGGATCCCAACTCACCCCTGGGGCCCTGCAGGGGAGGAGCTGGGCGTCTCTGAATTCCCATTTCCCTTTCCATGGGAATCCTCTGAATTTCCATTTCCCTTTCCATGGGAATCCTCTGAATTTCCATTTCCCTTTCCTCAGAGAATCCTCTGAATTTCCATTTTCATTTCCATTTCTCTTTCCCTTCCTTTCCCTTTCCTTTCCTTTCCATTTCCTTGGGGATCCTCTGAATTTCCATTTTCATTTTCATTTCCTTTCCTTTTCCCTTTCCTTGGGGAATCCTCTGAATTTCCATTTCCTTTCCTTTTCCCTTTCCTTTCCTTGGGGAATCCTCTGAATTTCCATTTTCCTCTCCTTTCCATTTTCTTTTCCTTGGGGAATCCTCTGAATTTCCATTTTCCTCTCCTTTCCATTTTCTTTTCCTTGGGGAATCCTCTGAATTTCCATTTCCTTTCCTTTTCCCTTTCCTTTCCTTGGGGAATCCTCTGAATTTCCATTTTCTTTTCCTTGGGGAATCCTCTGAATTTCCATTTTCCTCTCCTTTCCTTTTTCCTTTTCCTTGGGGAATCCTCTGAATTTCCTTTCTTTTCCTTTTTCCTTTCCTTTCCCTTCTCTCCCTTCCTTTCTTCTTTCCCTTCTTCTTTTCCCCTTTCCTTTCCATTTCCCTTTCCTTTCCTTGGGAATCCTCTGAATTTCCATTTCCCTTTCCTTGGGAATCCTCTGATTTCCCTTTTCCCTTTCCCTTCCTCAGGGAATCCTCTGAATTTCCATCTTCCTCTCCTTTCCTTTTTCCTTTCTTTCAGGAATCCTCTGAATTTCCATTTCCCTCTCCTTTTCTTAGGGAATCCTCTGAATTTTCTTTCTTTTCCTTTTCCTTTTTCCATTCCTTTCCCTTCCTATTCTTTCCTTCCCTTCCCCTTCCCCTTTCTTTTCCTTTCCCCTTTCCTTTCCTTCTCCTTTTCCTTCTCCCTTCCCTTCCCTTCCAGCTGATTTCTCTCCATGAACAGCCTGAGCTCTGGGAAGGGTCAGGTCAGGATTTTTCAGCATTTCTGGGGGGGCTGCCCTGAGACATCCCCAAAATCCCGGGCACAGCCCACTGCCAGGGAGCTCCAGGGAAAGGGCAAGGAGCAGGGGCTGGGCCTGAAATCTGGACTTATTTATTCCCACACTCCTCATTCCCAAGCTGGAAATTTGGGATTTATTCTTACATTCCTGATTTCCAAGCTGGAGACTGGAAATCTGGGATTTATTCATTCTCACATTCCTCATTTCCAAGATGGGGCCTGGAGATCTGGGATTTGGGGCTCTGGGAATGCTCCAGGAGCAGGGCACAGGACTGGGGAAAGAGGCTGAAAAAGCAAAGCCTAATCCAGGAATCGTTTGGAAACAAACTGGAGAATCTGTTTTTATCCTGCATTTTCTGGATATTAAAGAGAGAGAGCAAAGAATAATCCAGGAATCATATTGGAAACAAACTGGAGAATCTGTTTTTATCCTGGATTTTTCGGAGCAAAGCCTAATCCAGAAATCATTTTGGAAACAAACTGGAGAATCTGTTTTTATCCTGGATTTTTCGGAGCAAAGCCTAATCCAGAAATCATTTTGGAAACAAACTGGAGGATCTGTTCCATCCTGGATTTTCTGGAGTAAAGCCTAATCCAGGAATCATTTTGGAAACAAACTGGAGGATCTGTTCCATCCTGGATTTTCTGGAGTAAAGCCTAATCCAGGAATCATTTTGGAAACAAACTGGAGGATCTGTTCCATCCTGGATTTTCTGGATACTAAAGAGAGAAAGCAAAGGAAAGAGCCCATCCCTGTCAAAACTGCCTGGATATTAAAGATTCCAAGGGATGAAGAGCTGCCCACCCAATTCCCTCCCTTTCCTGGCCCTGCTTTGATTCCCCAGCTCTGAACAGGGAATCAGCAGCTCCACCTGGACCCCAGCCACACATCCAAGCCATTCCACCTCCAAAATCCTTGGGACAACAGAGGGCCCTGTCCTTTTCCTGCCACCCTTTCCCACTGCTCTCCAGAGCTGCCCCTGCCATTCCTTTGTAACTCACTCCTGAACCTCCTGCCCGTGGATTCCTGCCACTCCTGCTCTTCCCAGCAGCCAAAGTGCTTTTATTTGAATTTTTCCTGCTTCAGCAGCAAAATATTTTTCCTTCCCAGCAGCAGAAGTGGTTTTATTGGAGTTTTTCCCGGGCACTTTAAGCTCCTGGATTGAAGTGGCTTCCCAGTGGGCCAAAGCACATTGTGCCAACCCTGGAATGATGTTTTATTCCATTTTTTTCCCCTCCTGCACACAAGGCCCGGCTGGTTTCATGGCCACTGGCCTGGCCAGAGTGACCAGTGAGATGTGCCAACAGGAGGGAGAAGCACCAGCTGGGCAAGGAGGAAGGCCAGCCCCAGACTAAGCCGAGCTTATTTGGCTTTTTAAAGACAGAGATCCCTTCAGCCCTGAGCCCTGCTCCTTCTCCCCACCCAGAGCAATTGTCACCACTCCCATCCCCTAAATTCTGAGTGACAAACACACCTCATCTGAGCAACTCCCTCTCCTGGGCCCTGTCCCTTGGAGAAAACCCAGCAGCCAGGGCTTCCCTGGGGGTTTTAGAGCCCAGAGCTGTTCCCTGAGGAGCTGGGGAGGGACAGACCCCAGGGACCACTGCAATCCCACTGCCACACAGGGAACCACCCCACCACCCCTGGCTCTCAGCTGCAAGGAGCAGCAATTCTTCACTCAGAGGTGGAACTCGCCTCCCACCAGGCAGCAGCAGCAGCTCCTGCTGCCTTTGCCTCTTCTCTCTCCTTTCCTTTTCCTTTTCCCTTTCCTTTTCTCTCTTCTTCCCTATTCCCTTTTCTTTTCTCTCTCCTTTCCTTTTCCCTTTCCCTTCTCCTTTTAATTTTCTTTTTCCTTTTCCCTTTCCTTTCCTTCCTCCTTTCCTCCTCCCTTTTCCCCTTTCCTTTTTCCATCCTTCCTACCTTCCTTTTCCCTTTCCTCTTTCCTTTCTTTTCCCTTTCCCTTCTCCTTTTCCCTTTCCCTTCTCCTTCCTCCTTTCCCCTTCCCTTTTCCCGTTTCCCTTTCCTTTTTCCTTTCCCCTTTCTCTTTCCTTTCTTTTCCCTTTCCCTTCTCCTTCCTCCTTTCCCCTTCCCTTTTCCCCTTTCCTTTTTCCTTTCCCCTTTCCTTTCTTTTCCCCTTTCCCTTCTCCTTTCCCCTTTAATTTCTCCTTTTCCTTCTCCTTTTCCCTTTCATTTCTCCTTTTCCCTTCTCCTTTTCCCTTTCATTTCTCCTTTTCCCTTCTCCTTTTCCCTTTCATTTCTCCTTTTCCCTTTCCCTTCTCCCTTTCATTTCTCCTTTTCCCTTTCCCTTCTCCTTTTCATTTCTCCTTTTCCCTTTCCCTTCTCCTTTTCATTTCTCCTTTTCCCTTTCCCTTCTCCTTTTCATTTCTCCTTTTCCCTTTCCCTTCTCCTTTTAATTTCTCCTTTTCCCTTTCTCCTTCATTTCTCCTTTTCCCTTCCCCCTTTCCTTTCCCTTTCCATTTTCCCTTTTCTTTCTCCTCTTTCCTGTCCTCTTTCCTCTCCTCTCCTCTGGAATACAAACCCTCTGGCTCCCAGGATCAGGTCCCATCCCCCAGCACTCAAAAATCCACAATTCCAAGTTCCCAAACCTCTGACAAGAAGTAACCCCAGTGAGATATTAAATGACCAAACCACCAGATTTCCCCCAAAATCCCACCCCACAGAGGCTCACACAGAGCAGGGAAATCCACAAAGCCAACACCTGGTGGGATCTTCTGGCAGCAGGGAACCAGCAGGGAGCACAGCGTCCTGGCACTTTTTGTACCAAAACAATCCCAAAAAAATGGGATTATTTGGGTACAAAATGGTTTGAAACAGGAGAGATCCTGCTCTGAAATAACAGAATTCTGAGGGAAATTCATATTATTTCCTTTCATTTTTGATTTGGGGCAGCAAGGATTTACTGGGCTGGCCCTAAATCCAACTTTCAATGGGGATAAATCCTGGAAATAAACACAAAACTTGCACTTTGTGTCCCCCCAGATTGTCCTTCTTGGTGGGAAAGGGACCAAATTCAGGTCATCTGAGTGGGGGTTTGGGGGGTTTCACAGCACACCCCCAGCTGGGGGGGGAAGAAAGGAAAAACCAACCCCAAAGACCCCCAGAGCTCCTGGCACCTCCCTCCTGGCACTTTGGGGGGAAAAATGGGATTATTTTGGTACAAAATGGTTGGGAACAGGAGCGATGGTGCAGGGACTGACCTGTTTGAGCTGCTCGTCCGGGCGCCAGCCGGGGCGGCCCGCGGGGCCCGCGCAGCGTTGGGCGGGGTCTGTGCCCGGCTCCTCCCTGCCCTGCTGGGTGCCCAGCGCGGGGCTGGCACCGCAGCCCGCCCTGCCCTTGGCGTGGGCACCTTTGGGAGCGCGGAAACACGGCAGGGCAGAGCAGCTCTGCCGGCCGGGCAGCGCGGTGCCGTCCTCCAGCTCAGCACCGTCTTCATCCTCCTCTTCATCCTCCTCCTCTTCATCCTCCTCCTCCTCCTCCTCGGAGTTGCTCTGCTCGAAGGCGCGGCCGGCTGCAGCGGGGGCTCTGCCCGCGGGAGGGACAGCGGGGGGCACAGCGGGGGTCACCGCCGGGGCGCGCCCGGGGAAGGGCGGCGGTGTCGGGAAGGGCACCTGCGGCTCCCGGCGGCGCTCCCGGCAATCCATGGGCACCGCTGGCTGCTGCTGCTGCTGCTGCTGCTGCTGCTGCTTCTGCAGCTGCTCCACCACCGCCTGCAGCTTCATCCCGCCGTGCGCATGGCTGGCGGCCCCGGCGGGAGCCGCGCAGGATCTGCCGGGGAGACAAACGCGGCTGAGGCTCGAGAGCGGCCGGCGCTGCTGCTTTCATCTCTTCCCCAGGAAGGGAGGGAGGGAGGGGAGGGAGGGGAGGGAGGGGATGGACGGAGCAGAGCCGGGGCTCTTTCCTGTGCAGGAGACCGTAAAACGACCAGCGCGGCCGGAGCGGCCCCGGCCTGCGGGGCTGGGCTGGGGTTGTTGGGAGGCTCCGCTGTGCCCCAGGGCTCTGTGCGGGACGGGCAGCCCGAAAAGGACACAGCCAGAAGGAGCCTGGCCACGTTTGGAGAAATAAAAATAGAAGGAAAAAATATATATTTATATATGTGTGTGTGTGCGAGGCTATCGCTAAATTTCTCTGTGCTCTCACTCTGTGGCTAAACCCCTCCTGCTTCATAGGAAAAATGGAAATCAATACTAAAAATAAATGGAAAAATAATTTATATACACACACACACACACACATATATATATATGTATTTATATCTCCATAGATATATATAAATATATATATACACACACAAAAATATATATATGTCTCCATATATATTTATATCCATCCATCTATCTATCTATCTACCTATCTATATATCCATATATACACACCCCATGCCAGGCTATCCCTAAATTCTTCCATTCTCTCACTCTATGGCTAAACCCCTGCCACTTCATAGGAAAAAATAGAAATAATAATAAAAAGTAAATGGAAAAAATAATTTATATATATATATATATATATACACACACACATATATACATATATATACACACACAGACATATATTTTTACATCCATATATCTACTTATATATATGTATACACATCTCCATGTATATATATTTATATCTCCAATATCTCCATATATATCCATATATTTATATCTATATACACACACACCCATGCCACACTATCCCTAAATTCTTCTGTGCTCTCACTTTGTGCCTAAACCCCTGCCACTTCACAGGAAAAAATGGAAATCAACGGAAAAATAAATGTTATATATAGATATGTATACATATATATATATACACACACAAACATATCTATATATAAATATATATGTATCTCCATATATTTATATAAAAAATATATATATACACACACTAAACCCCCTCCACTTCATAGGAAAAACCAGAAATAAATGGAAAAATGAATTTTATATAGCTATCTATCTATAGATCTACCTCCATATATATATATACATATATATACATATATATACATATATATACATATATATACATATATATATATATATATATATACACACACACACACCCGTGCCAGGCTATCCCTGAATTCTTCTGTACTCCCACTCTGTGCCTAAACCCCTGCCACTTCATAGGAAAAAGATTTTAAAATAAATAGAAATTAAAATAAACAGACAGACAAATAAACAATCACCATAACTAAATAAAAATAAACAAATAAATAAATAAATATACACACATCTATACACACACACACCCTTGCCAGGCAGGGATTTGGCAGGAGGGGCTATCCCTAAACTCTTCTGGGGGAAAAAAGGGATTATTTTGGGGAAAAAAAAAAAAATTGGACCTTTCAGGCCACCTCTCATGGCCCCACCTCACTTTCAGGGTCACTTTTTGTGTCCCTCTTTCACTCTTAAGGTCTCCCCTGGTCACTTTTGGTGTCCCTCCCCTGCTTTTTGTCTCCCTCCCTCACTTTCAGGGTCACTTTTGGTGTCCCTGCCTCATTTTCAGGGTCACTTTTAGTGACTTTCCCCAGGTTTTTGTGCCTCTTCCTCACCTTTAGGGTCACTTTTTGTGTCCCTCCCTCACTTTCTGTGCCCCTGCCTCGTTTTCAGGGTCTCTTTGTGTGTCCCTCCCTCACCTTTAGGGTCACTTTTGCTGTCCCTCACTTTCAGGGTCTCTCCCTGTCACTTTCTGAGTCCCTCCCTGACTTTCAGGGTCCCTTTTGGTGTCTTTCCCGTTTTTTTGTGTCCCTCCCTCACTTTCAGGGTCTCCCCCCTGTCACTTTTGGCTTCTCCCCCTCAATTTCAGGCTCTCTCCCCTGCTTTTTGTGGCCCTGCCTCACTTTCAGGGTCTCTTTTTGTGGCCCTGCCTCACTTTCAGGGTCACTTTTGGTGTCCCTCCCTCATTTTCAGGGTCTCCTTCCATCACTTTTTGTGTCCCTCCCTCACTTTTAGGGTCTCCCTCTGTCACTTTTGGTGTCGCTCTCGTTTTTTGTGTCCCCCCCCCCGTCACTTTCAGGGTCTCTTCCCACACTCCGGAGGGCCCAGCCCGACTTTCCCACCCACGGCGGGCTTTGAATCCCTTTCACTCCCGGTTTTCAGCGGCTCCCGTGGCAAGCAGCGCTCGGGAACCGCCTTGCCAGAGTTCAACCCGCACCGAGGGCCGGTCATTAATTAATTAATTAATTAATGAACCCCCGTCTCACGGCGGGCAGGACCGAGGGCTCCCACCCTCCCCTCAGGCGGAAATACCGAGGGGCCCCGACCGCCCCCTCCCCCCCGAAGCACCGCGGTTCCCCCCGTTACCTCCCGTGGCGGGTCCCGCCGGTCCGTGCGCGGCCGCCTCAGCTCCTCCTTCCTTCCTTCCTTCCGTCCTCCCCTCCTTCCTTTCCTTTCCCTTCCCTTCCTTTCCTTTCCCTTCCCTTCCTCCTTCCCCCCTCCCGCCCCTTCCTCGCCCGGCCGGAAGCACCGGAAGTGCCCTCACCGCTTCCGGGAACGGCCGGCAGGGGGGGGGAGGAGGGAAAACCACAGCCAATCAAAAAGCGCGCTGCCTGACCGGCTTCCGGTTCCGGCTGGTATAAAAAGCGCGCGCGGCGCGCGGGCCCGGCAGTCGCGGAGGAGGCACCGCTGGAGGCTGAGGGAGTGCGTGAGGGTGAGCGGGGCCCTGCGAACGCCCGGAGCCGAGCGGGACAGCGGGGATGGCGTTTAGGGGTTCCCCCCAGTGTCTGAGCTTTGAGGCGTGGCTTAGGGGTCCCTCGGAGGGAGGGTTAAGTCTCATTATGTCTGTTCGAGCTGTGAAGGTGGGTTTGGAGGGATTCCCTGTGGCCCTTTGAGCCTTCAGCGTAGGGTTAAGGGTCTCTCGGGGTGTTTAGAGGCTTCTCCGTTTGCGTTTGGGCTTTCTGGGGGGAATTTTAGGGATGTGTCTCTCGGGGAAGGGCTTAGGGTCCCTTCATGTCTGTTTAGGCCCTCAGACGGGGCTTAGGGTCCCCTCCTAAGGGGTCTGTCCATTCAGACCCCTAGGGAGGGTTAGGGATCCCTCAATGTCTATTTAGGCCCTTAGGACAGGGTAGGGGTTCCCCAATGTTTATTTGAGCCCCCAGGGAAGTTTAGGGGTTCCCCAATGTCTATTTGGTCTCTTAGGACAGGGTTAGGGCTCCCCCTCATGCCTGTTTGGGCCCTTAGGGAGTTCCCCTCATGTCTGTTCAGGCTCTGAGTGAGGGATTTGGGATTCTCCCCCGCCCCGTGTCTGTCTGGGCCCTCAGGGAAGGTTGGGATACCCTGCTGTGGTCCTTGGGGTGGAATTTAAATTCCCTCAAGTCTGTGCTGGTGGGGGGCTGATCCCTAGGAAAGGAGTGAGAATCTCAGAACATTTTGGGTTGGAAGAACCTCAAGGATGTTTTCATTCCCAACCCCTGCCATGGATGTGGACACCTTCCACAGCCCTGTGCTTGTCCTTTCGGGGACTCATCTATTCCTACGTGTTTTCTGAGGCCATCAAGCAATATTTTACCTCCCTGCCTTACCCTGCAGACCCCTCAGGGCTTCATTCCCACCCTCCCTGGTGCATCCCCACGGGGCAGGGAGTGCCACCCCCAGGCAGGGAGTGCCACCCCTGCGTCTCTCTGCCCCCAGGCCGGGCGGGATGGCTGACGAGGAGATCGCTGCCCTGGTGGTGGACAACGGCTCGGGGATGTGCAAGGCCGGCTTCGCTGGGGACGACGCTCCCCGCGCCGTCTTCCCCTCCATCGTGGGGCGGCCGCGGCACCAGGGCGTCATGGTGGGCATGGGCCAGAAGGACAGCTACGTGGGTGACGAGGCGCAGAGCAAGAGGGGGATCCTCACCCTCAAGTACCCCATCGAGCACGGCATCGTCACCAACTGGGACGACATGGAGAAGATCTGGCACCACACCTTCTATAACGAGCTGCGCGTGGCGCCCGAGGAGCACCCGGTGCTGCTCACCGAGGCGCCCCTCAACCCTAAAGCCAACAGGGAGAAGATGACGCAGATCATGTTCGAGACCTTCAACACGCCCGCCATGTACGTGGCCATCCAGGCCGTGCTGTCCCTCTACGCCTCGGGGCGCACCACGGGCATCGTGATGGACTCGGGCGACGGCGTCACCCACACGGTGCCCATCTACGAGGGCTACGCCCTGCCCCACGCCATCCTGCGCCTGGACCTGGCGGGCCGCGACCTCACCGACTACCTCATGAAGATCCTCACCGAGAGGGGCTACAGCTTCACCACCACGGCCGAGCGGGAAATCGTGCGCGACATCAAGGAGAAGCTGTGCTACGTGGCGCTGGACTTCGAGCAGGAGATGGCCACGGCCGCCTCCTCCTCCTCGCTGGAGAAGAGCTACGAGCTGCCCGACGGGCAGGTCATCACCATCGGCAACGAGCGCTTCCGCTGCCCCGAGTCCATCTTCCAGCCCTCCTTCCTGGGCATGGAGTCCTGTGGCATCCACGAGACCACCTTCAACTCCATCATGAAGTGTGACGTGGACATCAGGAAGGATCTCTATGCCAACACCGTGCTGTCCGGGGGCACCACCATGTACCCGGGCATCGCCGACCGCATGCAGAAGGAGATCACGGCTCTGGCTCCCAGCACCATGAAGATCAAGGTGGGCAGGGCCTGGTGCTTGTCAGGGTCCCAGGGCAGGGTGGGAGATGAGAATCTGACCCCATGTCCTCAGAAGGCTGATTTATTATTACATTATATTAAAAGAATGCTATACTAAACCTATACTAAAGGAAAAGATGAGGGATCACTCCATGTCCTCAGAAGGCTGATTTATTATTATATGATATATTATTATATATTATAAGATTGCTACAGTAAAACAATACTAAAGGAAAAGCTGAGGAATCTGGCTCCATGTTCTTAGAAGGCTGATTTATTATTTTGTTATGTTATATTAAAAGAATGCTATACTGTCACAGGCATATTTTCTGAGAAATCCTTTCTCTAGGATTTTCTCCTGAGAAGCCTCAGGATTGAAATGTAAACAATAATTATCTGATGGCTGTGGAATTGGTCTGGAGGTGGTTCACCAACAGGTGCATCTTTGATTGGTCTCATGTGGATTGTTGTCACTTGATGACCAATGACAGCCAGGCTGTGAGCAGTCCCAAGATTTTATTGTCATTCCTTTCCTTGCTAGCCTTGCTAACACTGATGTCTCCTTTCTCTTTCTTTAGTGTAGCTTTAATACATAATTTTATTTTCATATACTATGTGGTGGTGCTCAAAGGGGTCCCAGGACAAGGGAGGAGATGAGAATCCTGACTCCATGTTTCAGAAGGCTGATTTATTATTTTATGATATATATTAAAAGAAAATTAAACTACACTGGAAGAATAGAAGAAAGGATTTAATGAGAAGGCTTAAAAGGAAAAGGAATAGTGATAAAATCTTGTGACTGACCAGAATCTGAGACAGCTGGACTGGGATTGGTCATGGAATATCCCAGTGATGGGGAGGGCAAGGTGGGCACAAGGGGGCTGGAACAGCTCTGATCCCCCTCTCTCTCTGTCCTGGTGCAGATCATCGCTCCCCCTGAACGCAAATACTCCGTGTGGATCGGGGGCTCCATCCTGGCCTCGCTCTCCACCTTCCAGCAGATGTGGATCAGCAAGCAGGAGTATGACGAGTCCGGGCCCTCCATCGTGCACCGGAAATGCTTCTAGAGGGGCTGCTGGCAGCACCCCCTGAACCCTGCTGGCAGCACCCCCACACCCTGCTGGCACTCCTGCCACCCCACTGCTCCTTAGCTCCCGTTCCCTCGTCCAGGTACTAATTAGCAATTAGTCTGTGTGTGTTTTAATGGCTCGTTAGGCTCCTGCTCCTCTTCCTCAGACAGAGGGTTGTTCACTTTCCCTGTGTAACACCAATAGGATGACACTAAGGTTAGGTTTGTCACCTCTAGGTTTGTCACCTCTAGGTTTGTCACCTCTATGTTTCTTTGTAGGAAAAGAAATAAACTTCCCAGGTTTAAACACTTAAAAAAAAAAAGCTGATTTTGTTTGCTTTCTTTCAGGGCTGGGTTCTCTATCCCCTTGCCACAAAGAATTATTGGGTGAAAGGTTTTGGGATTCTGACCTGGCTTGAAGTTAAAGCTTAGGCTGCATTTCGTTTTCTGAATTCTCTTCAAATCCCATCAGGGCCCTTTGTGCTGCTCGGACCATTTTAAGAGCTGTTAGGCAGCAAAGCGTGCCTGGAATGTGGCTCTTGCAGCCTGACTGGACTTTCATGGTAACTTGGCTTTTTTTAGAACACAAACAGCTCTTCTTGTCAGAAAAAGTCGGTGCCTTGGCACAGGATTTGGTCACCGGAGCAGTGGCCTCTCCTTTTTTGGGAGAGGGTGAGGAGATGGAGTAGCGGATGGTGCTGAAGAGCGGGCAGCTTCGCCCAGCTGGACCCTCCGGCGTTAGTGGGGTATCTACGGGAGCTGCTCGCCCACGGGGGAGGGATGGCAGCCGCTTAATTACTGAGGTAGCGTTAATTACAGGCGGCCGTGCCGGCGGAGTGTCGCGGGACTGCGCGCCCCTCGCCGCGCTCCTCCCTTTAAAGCCTCGGCCGCCCGCCAATTGGCTGGTCGTGGCAGAGCCAGCCAATCAGCAGCGCCTTAGCCTCCGGTGGGCGTTATCCTTTCTCTGCCGGACTCGATTTCCCAGCGCGCACCGCGTTCCCCACAGCACTTCTGCTTCCGGTCCGTTGGGGTGAGGTAACGCGGAGCTGTGTGGGCCTTGTGGGGGCGCGGCCGGGCCGCCGTGAGGTGCGGAGGGGCGGGAGACACGGCCGGGACCCCCCAAAGCTGAGGGGAGGGTCTGGCAGGAGAACAGCCAATATCCCCCTGAACTGAGGGTCTGGGGGAACAGGGCCGGGATCCCCCTGAACTGAGGGGAAGGTCTGGGGGAGCACGGCAGGGGGGATCCCCCTGAGGGGAGAGGAGGGTCTTGGGGAGAAAACGGCCAGGATCCCCCTGAGCTGAGGGGAGGCTCTGAGGGGAACACGTCCCGACCCCCCGGAGCTGAGGGAGGCTCTGGGGGGAGCACAGCCAATATCCCCCTGAGTGCTGGGAGGGATCCGGGCTCTGGGGCGGGGAGCCACGGCTGGGATCCCCCTGAGCCGAGGGGGAGATCGGGGCTTTGGGGAGGGGGAGCCATGGCCGGGATCCCCCTGAGCCGAGGGGGAGATCGGGGCTCTGGGGAGGGGGAGCCATAGCCGGGATCCCCCTGAGCCGAGGGGGAGATCGGGGCTCTGGGGAGGGGGAGCCATAGCCGGGATCCCCCTGAGCTGAGGTGGGGATCGGGGCTCTGGGGAGGGGGAGCCATAGCCGGGATCCCCCTGAGCTGAGGTGGGGATCGGGGCTCTGGGGAGGGGGAGCCATAGCCGGGATCCCCCTGAGCTGAGGGGGGGATCGGATCTTTGGGGAGGGGGAGCACGGCCGGGACCCCTGAGCGCTGGGGTCGGGGCTGTGTTAGGCTGCGCTCTGTGGCGCTGGGGCCGATGGATGAGGGAGGGCTCGCTGTGTGCCGGGTGTCACTGGGCTGTGTCCCCAGCCGCCATGGCCCTGCCGGAGTGGCACATCGCCGTGAAGCTGGCCGAGCAGCCGCTGGCCCCCAAAGCCATCCTGCGCCTGCCGGAGACCGAGCTGGGCGAGTGCCCGCTGGGCGGCTGCAGCATCTCACACCTCAAGCAGCTGATCACGGGCAAGCTGCAGGAATCCATGCCGGACCCCGAGCTCATCGGTGCGTGCCCCGCCGGAGCCTGGCGCCGTCCCGCCGCTTGGGGACACCCTCGGCCCGTCCTCGCTGCGGCCGGGACGCCACATCCTGCTGCTGCTGGTGGGAGGGCTCGGTGTTCGTTCCCTGTTTCCTTGGGATGACGGCGCTCCAGCCGTGGCAGTGCCCTTGTTCGAGAATATTTGGGCTTTCTACCAGCTCTGTGTCCTTGTGAGAGCTCTCATGAGAGCTGAGAGGGAGGTCAGCTCTTACGCAGGTGGTGACTCTGCCATCTCCTCTAGATCAGTTCTGTGATTTCCCCCCTGCTTCTCAGCTCCACAACTTCCCTGTGTTGTTCCCTAACCATTTGGAGCAGCTACAGCTGCTCAGTAACCCCTTGGGCTCTAAGGCACACCTAGAGACCCCCAGCTGGTTCTGAGAGCACCCCAGGTGTTTATCTTCAGGTGTTTCTCCCCCCAGACCTGATCTACTGTGGCCGGAAGCTGAGGGATGACCAGACCCTGGATTTTTATGGAATCCAGTCTGGCTCCACTGTCCATGTTCTGCGCAAGTCCTGGCCTGAGCCTGACCAGAAACCAGGTGAGGAGCTGTGGGGATTGCCCCTTGGATTCTCCTCAGGATCTGTTTTTTTAGGGACTGAGCTTCTCTAGGGATTCACTGCTGTGGAGGTTTCCAGGGGAAGGAATCCCCGTGTTTGGGAACTCCCCAGCTCTCCCAGCAGCACCTGGGCGTTGGTTTTCCTGCTAACACAAGAGTTAAGGAATGAGCTGTGCAGCATGGAGAAGGATCATCCCTTCCTTAATTGCCCGTGATCCATTCTAGAGCATTGCCAGGGGATGTGGAGCAAAGCCCCAGGGATGAGCAGGCTGCTGTGTGCCTGACTGTACAAAAAGAGGAGCTTGAGCTGGCATTCCTGTAATGGCACATGTGGGAGGATATCCCTGACTATTTTTATGAACTGAGAGTGCAGCAAGTCATTCCTCTGCAGTGACTGCAGCCAATCCAAGGATGTTAGAGGATCCCTGTTGCAGCATGGAGGTCTCAGTGGGCTGTGGAGTGGCTTTGAGGGCTGACAGAGGCCCAGCTGTGTTTCCTTATGGTGTTTTGTCCCCTCAGAGCCTGTGGATAAGGTGGCAGCAGTCCGGGAATTCCGTGTGCTGCACACTGCCCTGCACAGCAGCCCTGCCTACAGAGATGCTGTGAGTGCTCTGCTCCCGGGGGAATTCAGCTGTCCCCTCCCTCTGGGGACACCCCCACAGTGGGTGACATTCCCAACCTGCTCTGCTTTCCCTGGCAGGTCTTCAAGATGCTGGGAAACAAAGAATCCCTGGATCAGATCATTGTGGCTACTCCTGGCCTCAGCAGCGACCCCGTGGCTCTGGGTGAGTCTGGCTGTGATCCAGAGGATCTGAGGAAGGGTTGGATTCCTGATGGGGGAAGGGACAGACCCAAATCTAGGTTGAATTCCTGACAGGGAGAAGGGAGAGTTCAAAAAAAACTTCATTTTTTGTCCCTTTGTGGAGCATGAGAGTTGGTGACTCTGGGGTGTCAGTCCTGCTCCATTGGTGATGTTTGGGGATGGATCCTGGCTTCAGAAGGGTCAGGGAAAGGAGGGATGGATCTTTCTTCTTGGGAATGGATCCTGGCTTCAGAAGGATTAGGGAAAGGAGGGGATGGAGCTCTCTCCTTGGCTTCAGAAGAGTCAGGGAAAGGAGGGATGGAGCTCTCTCCTTGGGAATGGATCCTGGCTTCAGAAGGATCAGGAAAGGGAGGGATGGATCTTTCTTCTTGGGAATGGATCCTGTTTTCAGAAGAGTCACGGAAAGGAAGGATGAAGCTCTCTCCTTGGTTTCAGAAGGGTCAGGGAAGGGAGGGATGGAGCTCTCTCCCTGATGCAAAGTGCCCCAAAGTGGTTGATTGAATCCAGCCTGTTGTGGGATGGTGGCAGTCCAAGGCAGGTGGGATTTGGGATGTTACAGAATGGTTGATTGAATCCAGCCTGTTGTGGGATGGTGGCAGTCCAAGGCAGGTGGGATTTGGGATGTTACAGAATGGTTGATTGAATCCAGCCTGTTGTGGGATGGTGGCAGTCCAAGGCAGGTGGGATTTGGGATGCAGTCACAGCCTGGCTGCAGGGAGCTGGGGCCCAGCTTCCATCCTGCCCTTGAGGTGGAGCACCCACGGATCTGCAGGAAAAAGCCCCGTCCCTTTTGTCCCTTGGGTGTGTGGCTGTGACCAAGAGCCTCTCCAGGAACACAAAGGCTTCAGAGGAACAATGGGAGTATTTGTGGTGTTTACTCATGACTCATTTCCTGAAAAACAATTCCTATTTGTTTGTCCCTGTGGCTTTTGTGTGACTGGCTCCTGTTTGTTGTATCCTGTCTCACTGCCTTTCCTGGTCTTTGCAGGAGTTCTGCAGGACAAGGATCTGTTCTCTGTGTTTGCAGACCCCAGCATGCTGGACACGTAAGTTCCCGAGCTGGGGCAGTGATTCAGCAGTGCCTTTGTGTCCCTGTGTGTCACCTGGGTGGGACAGAGCTCTGCTCCTGCCTGCCAGGCTGGGTCACTCCTCTCTCAGGAAACACAGATCCACCACTTGGGTTAATCCAGAGGGTCTTTGGTGGGAGGCAGGGCCATCATCACCTCCAGATGAGGGTTCAGACCTGGGTGAACTGCTCACAGCAGAGAGCTGCTCCCGTGAGAACCTTGGAAAAGTCACCATAGGTCCAGAGGGATCCTTGGAGAACCAAGGCAAGGTCCAGCATGGAGTGCAGAAGGATCCTTGGAGAAGTGAGAAAAGGTCCAGCATGGGTCCAGAAGGATCTTTGGAGAGCCAAGGAAGGGTCTAATGTGAATCCAGAAGGATCCTTGGTGAACCAAGGCAAGGTTGGGTCCAGAAGGATCCTTGGTGAGCAGAGAGCAAGGTCCAACATGGGGTCCTAAAGGATCCTTGGAGAACTGAGGCCAGTCCAACATGGATCCAGAAGGATCTCTGGTGAACCAAGGCAAGGTCCAACATGGATCCAGTAGGATCCAAGGCTGGGTCCACCATGGGTCTAGAAGGATCCTTGGTGAACCAAGGCCAGGTCCGATATGGGGTCCAGAAAGATCCTTGGTGAACTGAGGAAAGGTCTAATGTGAATCTAGAAGGATCCTTGGTAAACCGAGGCAAGGTTGGGTCTAGAAGGGTACTTGGTGAACTGAGGCAATGTCCAGCGTGGGTCCAGAAGGATCCAAGGCCAGGTCCAACATGGATCCAGAAGGATCCTTGGTGAACCAAGGCCAGGTCCAGTGTGGATCCAGAAGGATCCTTGGTGAACCAAGGCCAGGTCCAGTGTGGATCCAGAAGGATCCCTGGCTGCCTGAGGAGTTTTTGCTGGGCAGCAGAGTCAGCGGGGTTGGTGGCTATGCCCCAGGTGCCTCAGGGCTGGTTCCCGGATTGCCCTGTGCCCTCCTGCAGCTGTGCCCGTTTGTGCCCAGGCTGATCCCGGCTCACCCTGCCCTGGTGAACGCCATCGTGCTGGTGCTGCACTCGGTGGCGGGCAGCACCCCCCTGCCAGCCCCGGACACATCCTCGCGGGCCATGGCCCTGGGCTCCTACCGGGACATGCCAGGTACGTCCCCCTGGAAGGGGAACTTGGGCTGAGCCTGTCCTGGCTGCTCAGCCAAAAACTCCACAGGGATCTGCTCCCAGTTCCTGTTGGTTTGTCATGTCCTCTTGTTCCCCTTTCTGGTGCAGGTGGCTTTCTCTTTGAGGGGCTCTCTGATGATGAAGATGACTTCCACCAGGTAAGCAGCCAGCTTGGGTGAACACCTCGTTTTGGGTTTAATTTGTAGCCCTGAGACTCCCAAGCTATTCCCTCCCATCTGGTGAGCAGCATGAGCTGCCCTGGCTCCCCAGGGGGATGTGGAGACAAACATATTGATCCTGGCTGCTTTCATGCTGCTCAGGAGAGGGTTTTCCTCACTACTGAACACACAACAGGAAAATGGAACACAGGAAATGCCCTCACTATGGCCATAGTGGAGCGTGGGAATGTTGATCCCTGCCTTTCTGCACTCTTCCTCTCCATAGGACAAAGGGTTCTGTATGAAAAACTGGATATTTGGGTCCAAACGTGCCTGTAACAGGGAAGTGTTTTGCATCACCCTGGTTTGGGGCTGGTGGATGATAGATTGAAAGGTTTTCCTGCCAGTTTCCACAGCTGACTCTGTGGAAAAAAGCACATCCTGCTCTGGCACGTTTGTCTTTCAGAATCTCCACCCTTGGGACATTTGGGTATGGTAGGACAGGGATCTGTGGTTTGACTGGGACACAAACACTGAGAGAGGTCACAGCTGGGGCTTTTCTCTCTCTCCACACAGAGCACGAGGTCCACCCCTTCCAGCAGCACGTCCGGCTCGCGCCCGGCCTCGCTGGGCTACGCGGGGGCAGCGGGGCCCCGGCCCATCACCCAGAGCGAGCTGGCCACAGCCCTGGCCCTGGCCAGCACCCCCGAGAGCAGCTCCCACACACCCACCCCGGGCACACAGGTAATGCCTGGGGCTGCCACACCTGCCTCTGCTTTCCCTCAGGGATGGGTTCTCTTCCCTTTGATCCCACCCTGGGCACCCAGGGAACAGCCAGCACTGGTCCTGGTCAAGGCTGGCACACCTAGCTGTCCCTTCCCTCAGGGAAGAGTTCCCTGTGTGACCCCAACCCTGGTACACCTGGTTCTGCATTCCCTCATGAATGGGTTCTTTTCCCTTTTATCCCACCCTGGGCACACAGGAAACAGACAGCACTGGTCCTGGTCAAGGTTGGCACACCTGGCTGTGCATTCCCTGAGGGAGGAGTTCCCTATGTGATCCCAGCCCTGGCACACCTGCATTCCCTCATGGATGTGTTCTCTTCCCTTTGTTCCCAGTCCTGGCACCCAGGGAACAGCCCTGATCAAGGCTGGCACACCTGGCTGTGCCTTCCCTCATGCAAATCCATGTGATCCCTATCTTCCACACAACATCCAGCACAGCCTGGATCAGCTCTGGGACACCTTCCTTCCCTCCTGCTCTTCCCCATGGCATGGTGGATGAGGGGGTGCTGCAGGTGCTGCTGTCCCTTCTCCTGACCTGTCACCTCCTCCTAGGGCCACTCCTCCGGGACGTCCCCGATGTCCTCCAGTGTGCAGTCGGGGACACCCATCACCAATGACCTGTTCAGCCAGGCCCTCCAGCACGCCCTGCAGGCCTCAGGGCAGCCCAGCCTCCAGGTCAGTGGAGCCCCTGGAATCCTGCATCCCCCTGGATCTGCCAGCTGGCTCCTGTGTGGGACATCAGCCTGGGAGGGACATCACTGATGCCTTTTTGGGCTGCCTAAAAACAGGGGCCAGACAACACGAAGGGGATAAAAAGCTGTTCTATTTATTGAAGGGCCTTCAGGTACATTTGGGGCAGATAAAGCCCCCCAGGGGCTGTCCCCAAAATGGAGCAATGAGCTCAGGTTTTCACACTCCTATAAATTTGGTCCATTTTCATACTGGGGGTTAATCTAATTAAACCTTTGGGTAATGAAGTAGTTTACCCCAAGTTTGTTCCTCCAGCTCACTTTTGTTTACATTTCTGGGGCCTGAGGCAGTGAAGTGTCCTTGATTGCCAGGCCTGGAGAGGAATTGTTGTGTCTGCTCAAAATGGGAAAGCAGCAGCTCACACTCTAGGTGGAGTTTAGAATTATACAAAGAATTGCAGGATTCCAAATGGATGAAAATATAAAAGCAAAAGTCCTAAGGCATCATCACAACCACTGCAGAAGTGCTGGGTGGAACTGGGATGGAGGTGTTATAAATTCATATTTCATTGTTGGCTTTTGGCAAATATTAAGATCAATAATTTATGTATAATGTTAAAATAATTTTTATTTCTGCTATTAACAAAAAACTTAGACATAGTAACAGTAGTAGCTAATAAAGTTATAAATGAACTCTGTTTAATCAAGATAACATCCAGTAAACATATAATGAAGACCTTGCTATTAATATGCTATCAACTTTTATCATCTGAAGAAAGTATAGACTTAAAGCCCAGACTAAAGGTAACAAAGAAAAAAAGCCAAAACCACAACTAAGAAATTATGCATACTCTAAAAAAACAAACCCCAAGAGCCATACAAAAGAGTTCCTAAAATAGATAAACTAGTTTATAGAAAAATATAGCAATCTATGAATATACAAGCTAATGTAATAGAAAAAGTATTTTAAAAATATCCCTGAAAGTAGGTGTGCTCTTGGCTGAGTGCCAAGACACACCCAACCATAATCTTTACCATCTTTATCTCCTGTTCTTTATTAAACTTTTAAATTTTACCAAAAAAACCCCCCATGTTTTTCACAGAGGGGTGGTGGCTTTGGGGACTTTGCAGCATCACTGAGCTTTCAGGAGCTGTTTGCAGAGGAGCTGGCTGAGGTGGGTGAAAAACACAAGTTCACTCTCCTGTGAAAATTAAAAAGTTTAATAAAGGACAGAAGGAGACAAGGACCATGGAGCAAAGGTTATTATGGCATCAGCCAAGAGCTCCCTGTTATCTTCAGGGACACCCCTTAAATACCTTTTAATTCCATCAGCCCTTTGCAAGTTCACAGCCCCTTGTGCACCGTGAACTTCTCCCCAGACTGGTTTACACGTTCCAAGAATTGTTTAGCACATCTCTTCTTTGGATCTGCTTTTTTAGAGCAGGAGGATTCCTGGGCTGTGGCTTTAGTCCCTTTTTGTCCCCTGCAGCAGAGGGTGAGTGCTGCTGGCTGCAGATGTGTGCAGGTGTGCTCATGCTGTGTTCCCTGGGTATTCTCCATGGCAGCAGGCACTGTAGCACAGCACACTGAGAGCAGCTATGGCCCTGAGCTGAATGACAGCAGAGATAAATCCAGATCTTCATGGCAGAGTTACTGGAACACCCCACATCTAAAATCCATTAATACTTGCCAAAAGCCAATATTATAATGTGTGTCTATAACAGGTGGGATGCTGGGCAGTGGGAAGGGCTGCTGGGACTCTCACCCCAGATCTGCTGGGATTCTCATCCCAAACTTCTCCTGTTTGCTGTGAGCAGAGCCAGTGGCAGCCCCAGCTGCAGCAGCTGCGAGACATGGGGATCCACGACGACGAGCTGAGCCTGCGGGCCCTGCAGGCCACAGGAGGGGACATCCAGGCTGCCCTGGAGCTCATCTTTGCTGGGGGGGCCCCCTAAATCTTCCTGCTGGACTGGTGAGTTGTGCTGAGGCAGCAGCTGGGCTGGCTCTGTGCGAGGGGAGCGCTGAGGGCAGCTCCAAATCCTCTCTCCAACCTCCTCAGGACTCAGCACGGAGAAGGGAAGAGGTGGCTCGGGGCTGGAGACGTGGCCCCTCCAGCTGTGCAATGTTTTGTTTGTCACCACCCCCTCTGCCTGCTGTTTCATTCCCTGCATTAAATGGGCCCTGCTCAGTTCCCTGCCTGCTGTGTGGGTCGTGCTCTGTCCTGCCTTGTGTTGCAGATCCCAGCAGGGCAGGAAGGGGAAGCATTGCTGGCCAGGGGTCATGTACAGATCATGAACAGGACAGGACTGCTGTGGAACACGTCTCAAGCTGTTTGATTTTCCAGCATCACTCTCATTACATGGTTGTGACAATGGGAAGATGCCAGCAGCTGACAAAGAACTCAGTGTTTACAACTCACTTGAAAAGTTTTTTGACCAATCACACAAAGCAAAAGCATATTGGCAGTAGTTCCATCCAACCACTGTAAGCACGTGTACCTTCTGTTAAAACAATGCTTGCTTATTTCAAATACAAAACCTGATTGTGAGCCTTAAACACAATGCACAGAGCTCCATTATTAAGCTTAGAACTTCCTCATATAGAGATAAACTTTTAGATAAACTTTTCTGCAGCTTAAGGAGTTATTCCAGGCAAGTGTTAATACACAGACCATTGTTGTCCTTATTTTCTACATCTTATATAACTTTTCTGCTGACAAATCTCATGGCTATCACTTAGCTCCAATTGCAGTTCTCCTGTTTCTGAGGCCTGCCTTTTGCAGCTTTCCCAAAAGCCTCTCATTTTAAGGATTCCTGCGAGTGAAACTGCAGGAAAAGCTCTGCCTCGGTGGGATGTGGTGCTTTCAGCAGAGGGCACGGCCACCACGAGGTGACAGTGACAAAGAAATGACAAGGGCTGAGTGGGAGCTGGAGAAATGCCCGGTGCGGGTTCCACCACGTGCCGCGGCTACAAAACCAATTAACGGCGTTTGCCTCTAATTGCAATTAGAGGGGGCAGAGCAAAGCCAGGCCTGGAGCCGGGCCCGGCATCGTTCCGACTGCGCGCCGGGGTTAACGAGGCGTGAAAGCGGCTGCGGGTTCTCGGAGCAGAGAGCGCTCTCCTGCTTCACCTCCGGGCTGCTGTGCTGCCCTCTAATCCTCTGTGATCCTCGCCGATAGCATCGCGGTGTCACCCCGCAAACGCGGGATTGTTCTCTGCGGGGAGCCCTGCACTGATAGGCTTTAATCCTGTCGAGAGGATTAATGCCCGAGGGGAGGAAGGAGGGGCTGGTTTTGTGCTCGGTCTGGAGCAGATAAGATGTGATGGATGGAAATGGCTTTCCTGACACCCTCCCGGGTCCCTGCCCTCTGCACGGCACGCGGATTTTATGTGTAAGAAAACCGATTAATCCCTTCCCATCCCTGGATCCTCTCTTTGCAGGGGCAGGAGAGAGCACGTGCACAGCACACTCCCCTCCCCTGCTGGCAGCCCCAATCCTCCAGGATAACCGCGGATTAGCCGGATCACAGATGCTCCTGCCCAAAACTGGGGAGCGTTGCAGGCTCTCCCGGCCACCAGCACGTCCAGTTTGCCTTCCTGCACCACCTGGATTCTCAATTTAGGGCTCGTTGCTGTCCCAAAACTGTGTTTTTCGTGTCACTCCTGGGATATTTGATCCCTCTGCTGACCCACGTTTGGCATGAAGCCGCTTTCGCTGCTATTTCTGCTTCCCAACGCCCCCAGCGAGCTGAGAACTGCCTGGATTTTTTGGGTTTTTTTTGGGCTGGAAAGTGACTTTTCCCAGCTTTCCTTTCCCAATCGGCAGGGCTTGGCTGGGAGCAGCAGCTCAGGCACATGCACTGGCTGCAGCAGAGGAGAAGTTGGCAGCGCTGCCGCTCACGACATCGCTTCCTTCGCCCGCCAGAGCCGTGCCTGAGCACAGGGGGAGCTGCGGGGAGGGGGAGAGGCTCTGCTGCCTCCTGCACGGCTGGGCAGCGCTTGAGCTCTGCTGCAGCAGCTCCTGCAGCAGACAGGGAGCTCGGAGGGGGCTGGGAGTGGCTCTGCAGCCGCCCCGGGGCTGCACGTTCCCGCTCCCAGCCTCACGTGGGAGGAGGGATGCTCAGGGGCTCTGCAAGGGCAGGAGCAGCAGAACAGCAGGGAAAGGCTTGAAAGGACAGGGTTAGGTTGGGTATCTGAGGGTGGGCAGGCCCTGAGAGCTTCTGCTGCCCCTGGACCCCTGGCAGTGTCCCAGGCCTGGTGGGAGGTGTCCCTGCCCGTGGCAGGGGTGGAATGGGGTGGCTTTAGGGTCCTTGTCACTAATTGTGAGTGGCTGAGCACGACAGAGACAGAGCAAACTGATGCCTGTTCCTTGTGCTCGATCCCTGGCAGCTCCCCCTGCCACCTTGGGAGCAGAGTGGATGTGTTCTGCTTGGCTCTCAGTTCATCCCTCCTGCCCCTCTCACACTCCATTCTCCAGCCCAGCAGCCCTGGCTGGGCTTTGCTGGGAGCAGACTGGGAAGTAGGTGTTGCCTGACCCTGGAAGAGGAGCAGGTCAGGCCACAGTTCCCCAACGTCAGCAGGGACCTTCTGTTTGTGACATCAAAGAGCTGATCTTGGTCTGCTTCCCTGCTGGCCTCACTGGGGAAGCTGTGACAGCAGGGATGGGTGGCAGCAGCTGCTTTTCCTCCCCTCTTTTCCATAATCCTGTTTTTCATCCCGCTGCTGGACACCTGGAGGGGGTGGAGGTTTGGCTGGGCCCTGCACCATGTGTTTTCTGGAGCCCTTTTTCTCCTTGTCTCCCTCATTTTGGGCTGTTCTGTCTCTGCTGGTGCATTTTCCAGCAAAAAGGTGGAGTGGAGGCAGAGCAGAATCTCCCAGGTGGCTTTTGCAGTGCCTCAAGCAATGCTGGACAGATTTCCATGGGATAATGTTGGCTCCTTGCTCCCCCAGTTTGTCCCACTCACATCCTGGGGCTCCACACCTTGCCCTGAGCACAGAAATTCCAGAAAATCAGTGAAGGTGACTTTCCCTGCTTCTCCAGGATTTGTTGGGCAGGTACATCCAGCAGGAGCAGCAGCAGGAATTTGTCTGGCACAGCCTTTGCCCATCAACTTTCTTTTTTGCAGAGGTTTCCTGGCTGCTTCCAGCTTTGTCCTTGTAGGAAAGGCCAAAACACACCAAAATTTAGAGTTTTTCTTCCTTTCCCAGCTCTGTGCTAGTTCAGTGAGCTGTGAGGGGTCTCAGGGGAGGGACAAAGATGGGACAGAAGTGTCCTTGGCAATAAGGACATTTTGGTCTTACTCTTTCTCAGGGAACCCTTGGAGAAAGGAGCAAAGTTCTGATTTTGGGACAGCTGATGAGGTGACAGCACGAGACAGGGCAGGTGACACATACCAGTGACCCGTGTCCTGTGGGATTTGCTCCCTTCCCTCCATGAATCACCATTTTCCTGTTGAAGTGACAAAAAGAGAGCTCTGATTTCAGCCCTCTGAGCTCCCTTTTAAGGTTACAGAGTTGAGAGGCCCCACGTGATCCCCAATATAAACCAGGCAACTATTTTAATTTGGTGAAAGCAGAAATGGGCTGAAAATGTCACCCTGTGAGGATATTTCTATTTCCTTATGTTCCCTTTTATATTTATAGTGTTCTAATATTCACAAACGTGTCCCAAAATCCCTTTGAGAGGGTTTCCCCCCCTCCATCTCTGAAATAAATGCTGATTTAAGAGCAGGGTCTGCTGGTTCAGCAGGGATGAATTAATTCAGGATTTGAGTTGAGGCTGTGGGGTTCCACTCCAGGAGCCATAAAAGCATCAGAGGGGATCTTTTTTTTTCCTTCAAGGGCCAAGAACAGAGACTGGAGCAAAACTTTGGAGCAGGGTGAGCAGAGAAAAAACCCATTTCTAAGAGATTTTCCAGCCTCTGGCTGTCAGAGGTTGGGGCACTTTCAGAGCTGGGTGTTGGGAACAGATCCCACATGAGGTTTGTCCTTCAGCTGGCCAATCTGTGGCCTCTGTGTCACCCCTGGGGGTGGCCTCAGTTGCCAAGGCTGTGCAGCAGCTGGCCAGGAGCAGCTGTGGGACTGGGGCACGTCCTGGGTGCCAGTAGAGCTGTGAGGGTTCATTTTGGGCTGCACTGGGGCAGGGGGAGGTGACAAGGACTGCCAGGGGAGCAGGGTAGCCAAGGGTGGGCTGTGACAAGGACATTGTCCCCTGGTGTCCCTGGGGTAGGAGGAGGTGACAAGGACAGCCAGGGGAGCGGGGCAGTCAGGAACAGTGTTGTCCCCTGATGTCACTTGAGGTGACAAGAACAGGGCAGCCAGCAAGGACATTGTCCCCTGATATCCCTGGGGCAGGAAGAGGTGACAAGGACACCCAAAGGAGCGGGGTGGCCAGCAAGGACATTGTCCCCTGATGTCCCTGGAGTAGAAGGAGTAGGTTCATTTTGGGGTGCCTGTGGCCACTGGGGCACGAGGAGGTGACAGGGACAGAGCAGCCAGGAAGATCATTGTCCCTTGATGTCACTGGGGCAGGAGGAGCCAGCCCAGCAGGTCCCAGCATTTCCCTGCATGGTGCTGGATTAAAGTTCTGGAATTGTCTGGGGAGGTGGTGCAGTCCCCATCCCTGGGTGTGTTTACACAGCCTGGATGTGGCACTGGGTGCCAGGGTTGAGGTGTTGGGGCTGGGTTGGACTTCATGACCTTGCAAGTCTATTCCAACCTGGCCATTCTGGAATTCTGTGGATCTGTGTGCTGTTCCTGGGGAGGGAAGCAGTGCTGGCCCCTCAGGATCCCTTTGTGGGGTTTTTCTGGCTGCCCAGAAGCTCTGACCCCAGAGGATTCTCAGTTGCACATCATTTAATCACCTCAGCTCCTGCCAGCTGCTGTCTGCTCAGATGAGCTCCCAACTGTTTTAATGCCTTGTGAAGGCTGACCCAGAGCAGAGGCCAGACTGAGCTCAAGAATAAGGCAGGGATTTATTAAAAGGCCTCCATGGATCCACCTTGGGCAGCACAAGAGCCCAGCCAGGACTGCACCCAAGGTGAACCAAAATGGTCACAAAAATGGACAGCAGGTCACAGGGGCTCTCACTTTTATAACTTCTGCTCCATTTGCATATTGGAGTTAATTGTCCAATTACAGCCCCAGCCCATGGAGTCCCATCCTTGTTTTTCTCTCTCCAGCCCACGGTGTTTGTGCCCTTGGGGCTGAGATTTGGGTCATTTGTCCTTGGTCCCCAGCTGGAGCAGGAATTGTTGTCTCCCTGCTCTGTGCAGTGAGCTCACCATCCCATAATCTGAAAAATATAAAAGCCAAACCTGAGGCATCAGCTTTGTTCTCCCCCCCACTCCATTCCTCATTCCCTTTTTCCTCCCTGAGCTGATCCCTGTCCCAGAGGGGCCCTGTGGGCCGGGGCTGGCCCCACAGCAGGTGACAGACAGCACCAGGAAGGACAGATGGGACATGGCAAGAGAGGGAAGCTCCTCCCTGCTCAGCCTGCTGCAAAAACCAGCCAAAGGATCTCTGGGGACATGCTGCTGGAAGAGATGGAGAACTCCCTGTGTCACCACTGTCCCTCTGTGTCACCAGGCCCGGGGGTGGCTCTAGGGGTCACACCGTGGGGGAGAAGCAGGACAGGGACCTTTCCTCCCCTCTTTTTCCCTGTCTCTCCCTTCCTGTCGAGACAGATACTGCTGCTGGAAGAGCTCCAAGGTCACAGCCAAGGAGTTTGCTTTTCCTGAGCTCGGCTTTATGAGGCCAGAGAGGGCTCTGGCACTTGGCCCAGCAGCCTCTCCAGAGCCAGGTGAGTTTGTTTGGACTCCCTGCAGAAAAATGCAGGCTGGAATTCCAAGCAGATTGCAGAGGGGTTAGACCTTAACCAGCTGTGTGCAGGAGGATTTTGTGTCTCTGCTGGGGCTGATAAGGAGGGTATCACCTTGGGGGAGGGGGGATGGTGGTGCTGGAGCCTCCCTGGGGATGTGGGAATCCCATTTTGGGGAGCCTGAGACGTGGCCATCCCCATCCCCTGTGTGGGCAGAGCACACAGGGAAGGAAGGCTCAGGAGCTGCAGAACACTCTGAACCTGCTGGAACCTCCCAGGGACACGGAGCTGCCATGGAGCTCTCATGGTGGCAGGGTGGTGAGCAGAGCCACCCATTCCTGTTCTTTTTGCTGTTCTAACCTTGTCCAGTGTGAGACTCCACACTGGATTTTGTTAACTCTGCCTCTTTGGCACTCCTGCCTCGTTTCCTGCCCCACCAGTGAGTCCCCTCTTGTGGGAAATGAATGTGTAGAAATTTCTCCAGGTTTGATATTTGTTTAGATGCAAATACACATTGTATAAACCTGCTATTTATGTTTACATAGTATGTAAACCTACACACTGTGTAAACATACTATTTGCATGTAAACAAATATCAAACCTGGAGAAATTTCTACACATTCATTTCCCACACCCTCTGAGGATGTGACACCTTCAGATGTGATGCTCCAGAGGGGGTTTGGTGACAAGGGTGGGCCGTGGCCGTGGCCACTCCTCAGGCAGGAGCTGTGACCAGTAAATCACGTTGTGACACTGGTCTGGAAGGTCCGGGGCGAGCCCCTGGGCTTTCCTTTGGAGGCACAGGAGGAAGGGGACTCCCAGCTGGGGTTTTGTGCTGCTCTCAAAATCACTGAGTGCAAATCACGAGTCCCCTTCTGGCCAAATCTACCGGGAAATCTCATATTGGGGGCAGGTGGCTCCTCCACCCCTTTTCTGGGGGGTTTGTAAAGCCCTGGGGGTGCCTCTGAGCTCATTTGGGCCCCTTTTGGTGGCACCTGAGCTGCACTTTGACAGGACCCAGGGGGGAAGTTGTGCCAACTCAGAGCCCCAACCTCAATCCAGCTTGAAGAGGTGAGCCTGGAGATCTGAAAAGTTCCCAAACTCTGCAGGGCCGTGGCCTTGGGGAGGAATGGTTGAGGATTTTTGGTTGCTGCCTGCAAGGAATGTGAGCTGGGGAGGAGAGCAGAAACTGCAGCAGCTGATAAAGGATCTGCTCTGCTCACTTCCCTCCTCACTCTGTCAGCTGGGGAGTGAAGGGTCTGTCAGCACCACGAGGAGCTGTGAGGGGATTTCACTGATTGCCACTCCAAAGCCAGCCTCCTCAGGCAGCCTGTTCCCAAAATGGGAGCTCTGATCTTCCAAAAGTTCTGTCCCAACCTCCTGGGCTGTCAGTCCCTCCCACAGCTTTAGCACAGGATTTTCCAGGTGCAGCATCCCAGCCTTGTCTGGGAAGAGTGATGGAAAAGGGGATGAGGAGCATCCTCTTCCTTTGTCCAGCTGATCCCAATGGAAAAGGGATGAAGAACATCCTCCTCCTGTGTCCAGATCATCCCAGCCTTCTCTGGGAAAGGAGGATGGAAAATGGGATGAGGAATATCCTCATCCTTTTCCAGCTCATCCTAATGGAAAAGGGGGATTAGGAACATCTTTATCCTTTGTCCAGCTCATCCCAATCTTGTCTGGGAAGGGTGATGGAAAAGGGGATGAGGAACATCCTCATCCTTTGTCCAGATGATCCTGATGGAAAAGGGGATGAGGAACATCCTCATCCTTTGTCCAGCTCATCCCAATGGAAAAGGGGATGAGGAACATCCTCATCCTGTGTCCAGCTGATCCTAGTGAAAAAGGGGGATTAGGAACATTCTCATCCTTTATCCAGCTGATCCCAATGGAAAAGGGGATGGGGAACATCCTCTTCCTTTGTCCAGCTGATCCCAACCTTGTCTGGGAAGGGAGGATGGAAAAGGAACATCCTCATCCTTTGTCCAGTTCATCCCAGTCCTGTCTGGATGATGGAAAAGGGGGATGAGGAACATCCTCCTCCTGTGTCCACCTCATCCCAACCCTGTCTGGGAAGGGATGATGGAAAAGGGGATGAGGAACATCCTCAGCCCAGCAGGGTCCCTCTGGCAGTGTCCCACCTGCTTTGTGGCACAGCAAAGGTCCTGCCTGGCTTAGCCAGGGCTGAGGTTTCTCTTGTTTTTCCTTTTTTCCGTGGAAGATCCACCCTCTTGGTGCTTCCAAGGGTCACATTCCTGGCCGAGGGAAGGTAACAGATCTGGTTTTGTGGATAAAATCACCACGAGCCTGCTCGGTGCCAAGTGCAATCTGAGCTCTCTGGGTTGCCTGGGCCACAAACATGATGAATAAAACTGTTCCTCTTGGGGAAAAAAATCTGTGCTTCTGACAAGATTCCTGGGGGAGGCTGCCTCCTGATCCGTGCTGGAAGCGAGGCGCATGATCTGGGAGAGAGCTGCTCACGAGTTGTGCTGGGGAAGTTCTGATCCCAGACTGGAGCAGATGGAAATTTCTGCAAGAAAGGGCTGAGCTGCTGCCTGGAATCTGATGCTGCCTGCTCCTGAGCTACCAAACTCAATCTGGGAGCTCCTTCCCTGCTTTGGGAAGGGCGTTCTTCATTCCAGCACCTCCTGCACACCGGGCTGGGCTGGAAATGGGCTCTGGGGAGCTGTGCTGCTCTGTAGGGTTGGGTTTTCCTGGGAGTTGTGCTCTCCACATCCTGCCCATCTCCTGGAATCACTTTCCCAGGCAATGATCTCATGGTTTTGGGAGCCAGGCTCACCCCTGGCTGCCCAGAGCAGCTGGAAGTGCTCCAGGACAGGCTTGGAGCACCCTGGAACAATGGGAGGTGTTGGACACCAAGGTCCCTTCCACCCAAAACGTTCCTAAAATCCTGAGGGACCTTGAGTCCTGAAAACTCATTTTTCGGGAAAAAACCCTCCTTTTTCAGGGGTGTTTTTCAGGATGAAAAATCCATTTTCAGGAGGTTTTTGGGGGAAGAAAACTCTTTTTTTCAGGAAGAAAACTCATTTTTTTCCTGCTGGAAACCGAGTGATAACGGGGTCTGGCAGCTCAGGGAGCAGACAGGGACCTGCATCTGCCCCCGGGGCAGTTCGGGCTGAGCTCAGAGCGCTTCAGGGCTGGAAATCACCATGGCCAGAAGCGAGCTCGTGTCTTCCCCCTGTAATTACCCCTGTAATTACCCCGGCAGCTGCGTGGCCAAAAAGAAAGATGAACCCACACGCACAATGAAACGCCGGGAAATCCCTGTGGCTCCTTCGAATCCACCATTAGCCGGCTCATTAATTTATTTTTGCTCCTTTCAGCGTGCCCCCCTTGCCCTGCTCGTCCCTCCAGGAGCGGAGCGGGGCCGGGGCCGAGCTTCAATCGCCGCTTTAAAGGGCGCAGCTGCGGCTCCTTCCCGGTGGGCTTCTCCCATTCCGGTCACGTCCCGGCTCTCTCTCCGTGCTCGGAATGCCCCGCTCCTCTCATTAACCAGAGCCACAAAGGCTCCCGGGCCTCCCCAGCGACAAAAAAGGTGACCGTGCCACCCGCGGGGTGTCCTTGGGGGGAGCAGCCGTGTCACCGAGGTTCGGGATGCTCGGGCAGGGCTCACCTTCCTGCCGGCGCCCGGAGCGTGACATCCACTCGGGGATGTCGTTCCCTGCCACGTGTGCTCGGCAGAGGGGGTGTGACAGCGTGGGGAGCCCGTGGTGACACTCAGGCGTCCCTAGGAGTGGTCCTTTCCTGCTGGCCCTCTTGGATCCAGCTGTGTCGCTCCCTATCCAGCTGTTCCACTCCTGCCACCGCAGCTGGCTCAGGGCACAGCCCCGTGTCACACCACCCCCTCTCTGCCTCTGTTCTCGGCCCTGTTTCCGTTCCCTCTCACCCGTCCCAACCTCTGTTTCCCCTCCGCAGCTCCCGCGGGAAGTTCTTCTCAAACCCCGGCCCAGCCGCGACTTTTCCGCGGGGGACAAAGCCATCGACCCCCGCACCTTCCCCTCACCGCGGAGAAGGAGGAAACCCCCCAAAAACCACCCCAAACCCCCCGGTAAAAGCTGTACCAGAGCTCAGGTGTGTTGAGGCGAGCTGCTGGGGCTTTTACTCCATCTTTTCCTCCGCAAGGCCCGCCCTCCCAGCACCATTGGCTGCGCCCGGGTGCTCGCAGCCTTTTGTACGCGGGGAGATGCAGCTGTCAGCCCGCCCGGCCGCCGATCCCGGCTCGCTCCCGGACTAGGAATGGGCAGGAGGAAGTCGCCTGTTGCCCTCCTGGTGGCCCTGTGGCTCTGCCAGCTGGGCACGTGGGCAGCGGGGCGCCCCAAGGTGAACCCCAGGATCATCGCGGCTCCCCAAGGTGAGTCCCGGGCTGCGCCCTCGGGATGCGGCTGCTCCCCGCGCCGGCTCCTTCCTACCTGGGGCTCGTCCTTTGAGCACTCGGGTTATTTTTATTGCTTTTGTGTCCTCGGGGAGGCTCTTGGCTCTCGTTAAACGCCTGTGGGCTGAGGCTGTTGGCTTTTAATTGGCTTTTTAGACCTTTCTTTCTTTTTTTTTTTTTTTTTGATGTTTTAAAAGCATTTTCCTACGAGCTGGGGACATTAAAGGCTGTCGAAAAGCATTTTTCCCCCCTGTCTGCTGGGTATATTAAAGGCTGTCAAAAAGCTCTGAGACATTGCCTAACTTGCAGCTCTCCAAAAAGGAGAAGTGTATATTTACATAGTTAATGCACTTATTTATGTGCTTCAACTCACCCTGCTCGCTGCAGACGAGTTTGGGGAGTAAATATTTGCCGAGGAGCGCTGGTCTCGGGGGAAAATTTACAAACGGCACGTAAGGACTTTGTAACCAGATTGGATCTGGGCGAACCCGAACAAAGAAATGTTTTCAAGGCTCCGAGCCTGGTGTGTCGGCGCTGGTTTCATCCCGAGTTTTGGGATGAATCCCCTGCGGGCTGGCTGGAACAAAGACCCCGTTGGCTTTGCCGGGCTGGCTCTGCAGCACAAGGGCTCCTCTGTTGCTCCCCATTCCCTGGCAACTTCCGAGAACGCCCATTTCCCCCGCTTCGTTCCGTGCCATCTGTTCTCCTCACGCTGGCATTTGCGTGCCCTTCCCCGGGCTGGCAGCGCGGCTCGGGGGGTGCTGGCCGTGTGCGCGGCTCGGGGGTGGCCTCTGCTGTCACCTTGTCACACAAAGGGGAGAGGCACCGGCGCGCAGGGCAGGGGAGGCTGCTCCGCTATGGCGTCACCGGCGGTGGCTGCGGGAAGAGGGGACGGGAGCTGCTGCTCTGGGGACATTCCCCCTGTTCCCTACAGCGGTGGGGTTCGGAAATCGAGGCACAGGGATGGAGTGGCCGATCCCCACCTGTGTCCCTGCACAATGCTGTCACCTGTGTCTGGGTGGCACTGAAGGCTGCTAGCACCTGTCACCGAAACCAGTCGGGGCATTCACCTGCTCTCCTTTCTGTGCTTATCTGTGCCTGTAATTATTTCGGAGAACTCGGGAGGGCCCCGGGCCAAGCGGGATTGCAGTCTGGGAGCGATGGGAGCGAGCCGCGTCCTATTTCACATCTCCTTGGTGTCACCTCTAGCCTCCCGAAGTAGGGCAGTGGGTGAGCGAGGAGGAGGAGGATGAGGAAACGGGCTGGGGGCTGCTGTGGCCGCGAACCCCCGCTGAACTTCCCCGTGGCCCGGGCACACTGAAAGCTCAGCATGTTCAGCGTTCCGGGCTCAGCACGTGGCTGCCGCAGCTGCAGCCGGCTCCGAGCCCGGCCCTCGCCAGCCGTGAGGGGGGATGGAGCCGCAGGGCTGATTTCCAGCTCGCAGGGCTCCTTTTCGGCTCGCAGGGCTGATTTCCAGCTCGGCCCCCCGTTCCTGGGGGTGTGAAGCAGCTCTCCGGGCCCGCTGCTGCCTTTGCAGTGGTGCAGGGCTGGCCCTGGGCTCTGCGGGAGCTGGCAGCTCTCCCCTAATTAAATTTCTTCCACGCCACGGCCCCGGCCCCGCACAGGCAGCAGGTGATGCGGCTCGGCAAAGGCACCTCCACGTGTCCCAGCCCCGAGGAGGGCGAGGGTGTGGATTTGTGGGGCTGGGCAGAGCCGGGCTCTCTGCAGGAGCCATCCCTGCCTGCCTGCAGCGCAGGAAATCGGGCAAAGCTGCAGCCGCTTTTCCATCCCTCGGCCTCGCTCCCCTCGCCAGCCCCGTGCACAGTGAGTCTGTGATACCGAAAGGCTCAGTTCCACCAGTTTGGTGACATCTGGAGCTTCCCAGGGTCCACCAGACCCTGCCCTCCCTGCAGCTCCTGCTGCTTTGGCCCCCAGTCCCAGTAAGAAATATCTGAGGGGACTTGGGGATCTGGGACAAAACATCCCCAGGCTGTGGTGGCACAACCCTGGGCTCACCCCTGCAGACAAAGGAGCACCACGGGCCTATCCTGCTGCTCGGAGCTCCTGCATGAACAATTCCCATCACTTTGGAGCTCCGTGGCCCCTGCAGCCTGCACAGGTGGCCAGCTCCAGGTGGCCATGGGCAAGTGGTCGCTGCAGGGTTCCCTCCTCTCACTGAGCCCGGAGCAAAGCTCAGCTCCACATCACTGCTCCAGCCATTTTTGCCCCGTTCTCCTTGGAGGCTGACCCGGGAGTGTTCCCGGCCCCTGCCCTTCCCCGTGTCCTGCGGAGGGCTCCGAGTTCCTGCGGGCTGGGCCTCACGGAGTGTTCCCATCATCCCTTCCCTCCTCATCCTCCCCTGCCTCCCTGGATTTTCCCCTGACCGGCTGGGCTGCGCTTTGCCAAAGGTGCGGCCGCATCCCACACGGAGCCTTCTCCACTTGTCCCGGAGCCGGGGGAGGGTGACAGCGGAGGGGACAGCCCAGCCTGGCTGTCTCCTGACCGGAAAGTCACCGAGCATCGCAAAACGCTGAGCGTGGCACGGAGCCTGGGGCGGGCTCGGGCTGCTGCAGCCCGCGGCCTTTGCAGCGCAGGCTGGGCTGGAGCTGCTGCCGCGCTCAGCAATTCCTCCCTGCTCAGCCACACGTGCAGAGCGCCGAGGAAAACTCATCCCACCGCGGGGTGGGCTGGGCTCCGGCTGTTTAATTATTGCCAGCTCATTAACAGGTGAGCTGGAAGCCGCAGGCAGCAGAGATAAGGAGGTCGCCGAGGGAAAGGCAGGATTAGACACTTGACCCTCGGCGGGGTGAGCTGGCTCCAGCCCGCCCCAGGGTACAGCGGGCTCTTGGATTGGCACTTCTGGGAATCCGGCTGGAACTGCTCCTGGGCTTTGCTAAGCTTGGCTGCCTCCCTGACTGGGAGAGCTGTGTCAGCAGGGCTGCCGGGGAGCTCTCCGTGCCCTGGCACGGTGGGGCTGGGTCCCCCTGGAACCTTCTGGAAAGAGCTGCCAAGGGGCTTGGGATCAGGGATGGAGGGAGAGGACACAGGGAATGGCTCCCACTGCCAGAGGGCAGGGGTGGATGTGATGTTGGGAAGGAATTCCTGGCTGGGATGGATTTCCCAGAGAAGCTCTGGCTGCCCCTGGCAGTGCCCAAAGCCAGGCTGGACAGTGGGGCTTGTAGCACCCTCGGTCAGTGGAAGGTATCCCTGACCATGGCAGGGCATGGGATGAGATGATCCTTGAGGTCCTCATCTCCTCCTGTTGTGGCAAGCGAGGGATTTCTGGTGCCAGCAGCAGCTTTTCTCCTCGGTGACAGCATCTCTGGGTTTTTTTGTGGTCCCGTGGTGTGAAACATCTTTGTAGGACACTTTCCCACCAAGCTCTCAGAGCATCACCATTTCCAGGAGAAAGCTGCTCGCTTTCCCAGCAGTGCTATTTTCTCCTTTTTCACAGGGTTGGGGGATGCTGGGAACTGAAAATGTTGGTTGGGGAAGGCAAAAAAAAAAAAAAAGAAAAAAGAAATATGTTTTGCTGTGCGCAGATTGAAAGAGAAGAAAAGCAAACCAAACAAATGGAGTGAATCACAGGCACCTCCTGTTGCAAGAGCACGACACAAAAACAACAGGCAGGGCACGACTGATGGAAGTTGTGGCTGGAAAAAGGAGCCAGATGCAAATTCCTGACCAAACTCCCAGCTCTGCACCAGCCAATTTGGGGACAGAACTGCTGAAAAGCGGCCTGGGAAGGTGTTCTGTGGGTGATGCAGTCGGTGCCTTAAATGGGACAGACTAAATTTAGACCCGAGTGCTTGAGTACAAACTAAATCTAAGCTTGAGCACGGAATAAATCTAAGTCCAAGGTGCTTTTTAGGGAAAATCTCGCAGGCTAAAAAGGGCTGGGAGGTGAGCGAGGAGGGGAAATGGGTTCCAGCCAGCTCCTTGGCTATTCCAGGCTGCTCCAGAAAAAGGGCTGGTTCCTCCTGCTAGGCACCCTTTTGCTGCCAGCCCCGGCCCCACCCGTGTGGCACGCCGTGAGAGCAGGATGTGGAGGTGTAATTGAGGTGTAGGGTGACACAGCCCTTAATGACAGCTCTGTCACCTGTCCCCTCCCCGCCTTGGCTCGCTGGGTCAGGGCAGCGATGGTTCCGCGTCTCGTTATGCCCTGGGGGCAAATCTTCCGTCTGGCAGGTGGGAGGGACGAGTTTCGAGTTTCGGGAGTTTCCTTGAGGAATTCGTGGCCGGTCCCAGGCAGACAACTGCCCTGGCAGTGCCCTGGGATCTCTCGGCGTTTTGGGAAAGTCTGCTTTCACATTCCTGCCCCCGGGGCTTTCCGAGGCTGGGGAATGTGGAGCTGCAGCCGGGGCTGGACGTGAGAGGAATGGGAAATCCGTGTCCCGGGTCAGCGGGCACACCGAGAGGGCTGGGGAGGGCTCCAGGGCATTCCCTGGCACAAAGCCGGAATGGCCCGGGGCTGGCACCTACCTGGAGTGCAGGGCGGGCGTGGGAGGTGTCCAGCAACAGGAGCGGGCTGGAAGGGCACGGTGGGGCCATCCCTGATCCCGCTGGGAAGGGCCAGGCTATTCCTGATCCCACTGGGAAGGGCATGGTGGGGTCATCCCTGATCCCACCTGGAAGGGCTTGGTGGGGCCACTCTTGATCCCACTGGGATCCTTCCCAATCCCACTGGCAAGGGCACCATGAGGCCATTCCCAATGCCTCTGGAAAGGGCATGGCAAGGCCATTCCCAATCCCAATGGGATCCATCCTGATCCTACTGGGAAGGGCACAATAGGGCCAGTCCCAATCTCGCGGACATCCTTCCTGATCCCGCTGGGAAGGGTGTGGTTGGGCCATTCTTGATCCTACTGGGATCCTTCCCAGTCCCATTGGGATGGGCATGGCAGGGCCATTCCTGACCCCACTGGGATCCTTCCCAATCCCACTGGGAAGGGCATGGCAGGGTCATTCCCGACCCCACTGGGAAAGGCTTGGCAAGGTCATTCCCAATCCCATTGGGATCCTTCCCAATGCTTCTGGGAAGGGCATGGCAGGGTCCTTCCTGATCCCACTGCAATCCTTCCCAATCCCACTGGGAAGGGCACAGCAGGGCCATTCCTGATCCTGCTGGGAAGTGCACACTGGGGCTGTTCCAATTCCACTGGGATCCTTCCCAATCCCACTGAGAAGGGCACAGCAGGGCCATCCCTGATCACACTGGGAAGGGCCTCACCTGCATTCCACAGGGATAAAACCTCTGGATCTTCCCACTCAGAACCTCCCTGGGGAACACCAAGGTGGCCGTGCCCTGTGCCCACCCTTGCCCTGGAAGGGTTTTCCAGCTGTGGGGAGCTGGGATAGGGATTTGGATGTAGCAGGGTTGTTCTGCTGCTGGATGCTCCTGGAGCTGCTCGGGGCAGCTTTTCCCCCTGGAAGGCCTTTCCTGGGAAATCAATGCCTGTGTTTGACTTTCCTGGGCTGGGAGGGGCTCCCCGGCTCCGCCGAATCCATCCTTTGTTGCACTGCCACAACATCCAGCAGTGCTTGTGCCATTGTTGGATAAAATTCCATCATCACAGCCTGGGACCAGTGCTGCAGAGCGGAGCTTTTGGGAAGTGGCAAAACCTGGCTCTAAATTTAGCCCCTGCAGCCGTGGGGCGCAGCCGGGAGGGCCGGACCTGCCGGATGGCACAAATCCACGGAATCAAAGGCTCCGGCCTCGCCTTGCAGCTCCAGTGCTGCATAATTATGGGGGGAGCGAGAGTGGGGCCGTGTTAGTATTCATGGAATCGCTGCCGAGCCCGCCAGCCTAGGGGTTTGATGTTTAATAAGGAGAATTCCAGCATTCCCGGAGCGTGGGGTGAGCAGAGCCCCGGCTTTGAATCCAGGGCTTGTTCCCTGTGGGGTGCAGGTTAGGGGTCTCTTTTGTTGCCTGGCTGAGTGGGTGTTTGGGATCCATTCCAGCTCCGGCTTGGAGCAGGGATATCGGCAGCACAGCTCCCAGAAGAGCTTTTGGGATCTCAAATCCCAATCCCAAACCCAAAGGGTTTTTCCCACCCCCCAAGGCGCTCCCAGAAATAGCCCGGGAATGCTTGACGTGCCAGGATATTTCCTTGCGGAGAGTGCCTCTGAAAAAGCGCATTTGTCAGAGAGTGCTCTGCAGTGTGGCCCTGCCGGGCATCGGGATGGCCGGCTTTTGTGGGATGGATTATCCCTGCTAATGCGGGCTCCATTGTCTGCCCGGCTCGGGAAAAGCTGGGCAGGGCAGGGAGCTCCCCAGGGCACCCCGGGAGAGCAGGCACAGGGTGGAAAAGGGGCAAGGGAAAAGCTGGGCAGGGCAGGGAGCTCTCCAGGGCACCCCGGGAGAGCAGGGACAGGGTGGAAAAGGGGCAAGGGAAAAGCGGGACGAGGAATTCCCATCTGGAGTGGCAATCCCGGCTGGGTGAGGATGTTGGTGGTCCTGCAAGGCCGTGCCCTTCGCTCGGAGAGGAGCTCGGAAGGGCTGGGGAGGCAGAGATCAGGTGAGATAAGAAAGAGAACACCGAGCTCTGTTGGCGGGTGATGAATCCCTGCTCATCTCCAAAGCGGCTCGGGGAGGGGGGTTGAGAAACTCCGGATGAGCCCCGGGGCCGCTCGGGGGGGATGAGAAACTCCGGATGAGCCCCGTGGCCGCACCTTGCCGGGATCTCGGGGTGAGACAGAGGTGTGGTGTGGCTCAGGCTGCTCTCACACCTCTTCTTTTTGGGGTTTCCTGCCAGCTCCTGGGCTCCTTAGAGGGATTTTAGGGCTGGGTGTCCCTCCAGTCCCTCTCTCCCGGCCTGTGCTGGTTCTGAGTGAGCAGCTGGAGCTTCCCCCAGCTGGAGAATGGGAAGGAAAGCAGCCCGCAGGCCCAGTCCCTGCTTTTGGGAACCGCAGCCTTTCCTGCAGGATGGAGGGAACGGCAAAATTCCCGTCAGGGCTTTTTACCCAGCCCGGGCTGATGGGAAAGCACTTTGGAAAACCTTTTAATGCTCCTTGCTGGGATGCGGCTGGCTGCGGGGAGGCATCGCTGCCAGCCTGGCCCCTGCCCTTCCCTGCCCCAGGGGCACGAGAGAGGCTGGGCTGGCTTCGGAGCAGCTGGAATTCCACCCGGACTCGCTGGTCCACGTTCCAGCCTCGGGCTGGGATGGACACACAGCCGTGGCCGAGGGAAGCAGGGTGTGGCTCAATTCGGCCAGAAGCTTTCTGTCTGGTTTCCCCAGGAGATTTTGGGGGTCCCTACTCCTTTCAGGGGCAGGAGAGAGCAGGAAAGCAGGGACAGGCAGCCACGGTCCTGTCAGCTCCGAGCTGGGCAGGAGAGGGGAACGGGGAGGGAGTGAGAGCCCAGCCAGGGTGGGATTTGAACTCCAAGGGAGCTCCTGGGGGATGGAACAGGAACGTGGAGGGAGTGAGAGCCCAGCCAGGGTGGGATTTGAATCCGAAGGAAGCTCCTGGGGGTTGGGAGAGGAAGGTGGAGGGAACAAGAGCAGGACCCAGTGGGAGCTCTTGGGGGATGGAACAGGAAGGAAGAGGGAACAAAAGCAGGGCCAGGATGGGATTTGGACCCCAAGGGAGTTCCTGGGGGATGGGACAGAAAGCTGGAGGTGTTACTGTCACTTCTGCTCTGCTGCTTCTGCTTCCTTTGTGAAATGACTCAGGTTGGGGCACGGGACAACCTGAAACACCACAGGGCTGCCCTGGGGGGATCCCTCAGCCTGGGCTGATCCCTCAGCCCTTCCTTCCAGGCTCTTCTTCTCCAGAGGGGTGTCCCTGGGGACTCTGGGGGGACAGGACCCTGCTCCTGGGGTGCAGCCCTGGCAGAGGCTGGGGACAGGAGGGCACAGCAGAGAGGAAGTGGTCTCCTCGCGTTTCTTGCCTTTTACGTTTCTCCTTTCACCTCCTTCTCGGAAACCCGTCCAGAAAATGTGAAATGTGTCACTTCTCACATTTCTCATGGGATGGTGCTGGGACCTCGCAGTCACAACCCTTCAAATTTTCCCTGGCAGGTCAGAGCAAACCTGCCCAAAACTCCTGAAGTGCCTCATTTACAGCCTGGCTGTTCCTATAAAAAACCCCATTGCTGCAGGCTCTGTCCCAGGAGGCTGCCTGGGGCATCCATCCCGTGGGAACGGGACACTCCTGTCCCTGCTGTGTCACCCCCCCCTCGGTGTCACACTGTTCCCTTTGAGCAAAGTCACGCTGGAAGGAAAACTTAGCACAGCAGCTCCTTGGAGACATATTTCCTCTTCCTGAAATGCCTCAATTTGGGAATTTATAGAATGTCTAAAAAAAAAAGAAAAAGAGAGAGAAAAGGCAGATTGGCTTCTTGCTGGAGCTCGGGGAGGAGGGAGGTGTGGTGAATCCAGCCCTGCTCTGGGGACAGAGGGGACCCTGGGGTGTCCCTGTCCCCCCTGGGAGAGGGTGGGAAATGCAGGGATTGTGCTCCTGGCCTGGCCTGGCCTGAGGGAATGATGGAACTCCGGCCGCAATGCGGAGTTTGGGAGCTGGGATGGAGCCCTGAGTGACTCAGGGAGTGGCCCTGAATCACATTGCTGGGAAAACAAGGGGACCTGGGCTGCTGTCACACATCCTGCGGGAACAGGGAGTGGGACAGGGACTGGTGACACCACATCCAGACTGGCAATGGGACAGCGATTGGTCACTGCATCGGGAGTGGGACAGGGATCAGTGTCACTGCATCGGGAGTGGGACAGGGATTGGTGTCACTGCATCCAGACCAGGAGTGGACAGGGACTGGTGAACACCACATCCAGACTGGCAATGGGACAGAGATCGGTGTCATTGCATTGAGAGTGGGACAGGGATTGGTGTCACTGCATCCAGACCAGGAGAGGGACAGGGACTGGTGTCACCGCATCCAGACCAGGAGAGGGACAGGGACTGGTGTCACCGCATCCAGACCAGGAGAGGGACAGGGACTGGTGTCACCGCATCCAGACCAGGAGAGGGACAGGGACTGGTGTCACCGCATCCAGACCAGGAGAGGGACAGGGACTGGTGTCACCGCATCCAGACCAGGAGAGGGACAGGGACTGGTGTCACCGCATCCAGACCAGGAGAGGGACAGGGACTGGTGTCACTGCATCCAGACCAGGAGAGGGACAGGGACTGGTGTCACCGCATCCAGACCAGGAGAGGGACAGGGACTGGTGTCACCGCATCCAGACCAGGAGAGGGACAGGGACTGGTGTCACCGCATCCAGACCAGGAGAGGGACAGGGACTGGTGTCACCGCATCCAGACCAGGAGAGGGACAGGGACTGGTGTCACCACATCCAGACCAGGAGAGGGACAGGGACTGGTGTCACTGCATCCAGACCAGGAGAGGGACAGGGACTGGTGTCACCACATCCAGACTGGCAGTGGGACAGAGATCAGTGTCACTGCATCGGGAGAGGGACAAGGACCGGTGTCACCACATCCAGGCAGCTCCCGGCGCTATCCTGGGAGCAGCGGGATCGATGTGAAGCGCCGGGTTTGCTGGCCCTCACTCAGAGCCGGGATGACGGCGCAGGTGACATCCAGGGACACTCCCACATTCCCAGCTCCTCAGTCAGCGTTTCCTGCTGCCTCCAGCGCCGATCCCAGCCGGACGCGCTGTCACCGAGGTGGGAACGTGTCACGGCGGTGCGGAAAGGAATGCGGGCTGGGGAATGTTTGGAGGCTGCTCGGGCAGCGGAGCAGGTGGCGGTGCCATCGGGGCCACCGCGAGTGACAGCGCTGCCACGCTGTGTCACAGCGACGCTTCCCGGGGCCCGGCTGCTCCGCGTCGCTGCCAGCGCTCGGCGCCGCGCCCGTGCCAATCCCGGTGCCCCGTGCCAATCCCGGTTTGCCACGTGCCAATCCCGGTTTGCCACGTGCGGGCGGCTCGGCCGCGTGTCCCCGTCCTGTGACAGCGACAGGGGAGCTCGGGGTGGCACAGCTCAGCCCTGGGGCAGTGTGGGAGCGGGCAGTGCCAGGGGAGGGCAATTCCAGGTGAGGGCAATTCCAGGGAAATGGCAATTCCAAGGGCAGGGAATTTCAGAGAAAAGTGCACTTCCAGGGGAGGGCAATTCCAAGGGCAGGTAATACCAGGAGAGGGCAATTCCAGGGAAGGGACAATTCCAGGAGAGGGCAATTCCAGGGACAGGAAATTCAAGAGAAAGGGCAATTCCAGGGAAGGGACAATTCCAGGGAAAGGGACAATACCAGGAGAGGACAATTCCAGGAGAGGGCAATTCCAGGGACAGGAAATTCCAGGGAAAGGGGAATTCCAGGGAAAGGGGAATTCCAGGGAAGGGGCAATTCCAGGGAGAGGGCAATTCCAGGAGTGGACAATTCCAGGGCCAGGCAGGCTCCCTTCCCTGCTCTCCCACCTCCCATTCCAAGGTTATTCCCCCTTTGCAGGAATTTCTGGGCAGGAAATGAAGGATCTGCCTCGTGCCCGCCCCAGCTCCCAGAACCGGGCAGGTTCTGCTCCATTCCACTTTCACTTCCATTCATTTCAGATAAATATCTCAGATAAATGCTTGATTTTAACCCTTCAGTGCCATCCCCTCCGCCCTGCTCTGCCCCAGCTCCGCATTCCCACAGAATTCCTGTCGGATTTAACCCTTTCCTCACCCAGGGAAGGCGTTTTAAAGCCTTTCATTCCATTTTCAGTCTCGTGGGAAGGGTGAGACAATACAGATCTATAAATCATGCCATAGCAATGAGGTGGAGTCGGAAAAGGGATTAATCCCACAAATTCCTTTTTTTCCGGAGCCGGGAGCGGTGCGAGCCGGTGACTCAGGAGCGTCTGGGCTGCGGGAGGCACTGCCAGCCGGGAATGCTGGGGAGAGGGAGAAGGAAAAGGAGAAGGAGGTGCTGACTCAGCCCCAGGCGGGTCGGGAGGTGGGGTTTGCCGGGAGAGGCTGCAGCCCATGCTGCCCCTCTGCTCCGGGGGTGGGAACAGCTGGCTCCGGGATACTCTGAGATGCTTTGGGATGCTCCCGGCTGCTCTGGGTTGTTCTGGTATGCTCTGGGATGCTCCAGAATACTCCAGGATGCTCCCAGATGCTTTGGGATGCCCTGGTGCTTCTCAAGGGGCTCTTGGTCCCAAGGGAGCCGTTTGCTCTGTCACCAAAGGCTGGATGCAAAGCTGGGTTGCTCCTCTCTCTCTGTGAAACACAAGTTCACTCTCCTGTGAACATGTAAAAAGTTTAATAATGGACAGAAGGAGACAAGGACCATGGAGCAAAGAGCTCCCTGTTATCTTCAGGGACACCCCTTAAATACCCTTTTAATTCCATCAGCCCTTTGCAAGTTCACAGCCCCTTGTGCACTGTGAACTTCTCCCCAGACTGGTTTACACGTTCCAAGAATTGTTTAGCACATCTCTTCTTTGGATCTGCTTTTTTAGAGCAGGAGGATTCCTGGGCTGTGGCTTTAGTCCCTTTTTGTCCCCTGCAGCAGAGGGTGAGTGCTGCTGGCTGCAGATGTGTGCAGGTGTGCTCATGCTGTGTTCCCTGGGTGTTCTCCATGCCAGCAGGCACTGTAGCACAGCACACTGAGAGCAGCTATGGCCCTGAGCTGAATGACAGCAGAGATAAATCCAGATCTTCATGGCAGAGTTACTGGAACACCCCACATCTAAAATCCATTAATACTTGCCAAAAGCCAATATTATAATGTGTGTCTATAACATCTCCACTGCATCTGCAGCACCTCCTGGTTCCCATCCCTGCTCCCTTCCCTCAGCCCCGGCATCCTCCAGGATGTCCCTGTCCCTGATTTGATGTCCCCGCTCCCTCCCCTCCGGCGGGAGCACAAAGCCGCCCTTTCTCCCATTCAGGCCCCGCAGCGGGGACATTCCCAGGGACAGTGGTGCCATTGATTGCCGCCCGAGCCGCGGGGCTGGCGGCAAACGCCGGGCACGGGGGCTCGGAGGGGTCAGCCAGGCTCTGGGAATGAGCCCTGTGTCCCTTGCGGCTCCGGGCATGGATTCGGGGGTGGCGGTGACGGCAGGGCCAAGCCCTCCGAGGGCACGGGCCTTTCTTTCTGGGGTCAAAAGCAGCTTTTGAGAGATGTCCCATTCTTTGGGGACACAACGGGACACGGCCCTGTCCCTGGAAGTGTCCAAGGCCAGGCTGGCGGGGCTTGGAGCACCCTGGCACGGTGGAAGGTGTCCCTGCCCTTGGCACAGAGTGGAACTGGATGAACTTTAGGGTCTGTTCCATTGACAACAATTCTGGCACTGAGGTGATGCCCTCTGACTCCTCATCCTCATCTCCTGACCCAGAGTTTGGGGTGCAGGGATGATCAAACCCCAGACCCACAGTTTGGGGTGCAGGGATGATCAAACCCCATATTGGCAGTTTGGGGTGCAGGGATGATCAAACCCCAGACCCACAGTTTGGGGTGCAGGGATGATCAAACCCAGACCCGCAGTTTGGGGTGCAGGGATGATCAAACCCAGACCCACAGTTCGGGGTGCAGGGATGATCAAACCCAGACCCGCAGTTCGGGGTGCAGGGATGATCAAACCCATATTGGCAGTTCGGGTTGCAGGGATGATCAAACCCAGACCGCAGTTCGGGGTGCAGGGATGATCAAATCCAGAGCCACAATTTGGGGTGCAGGGATGATCAAACCCAAACCCGCAGTTTGGGGTGCAGGGATGATCAAACCCAGACCCACAGTTTGGGGTGCAGGGATGATCAAACCCCAGACCCACAGTTTGGGGTGCAGGGATGATCAAACCCAGACCCACAGTTTGGGGTGCAGGGTGATCAAACCCCAGACCCGCACGTTCGGGGTGCAGGGTGATCAAACCCCAGACCCAGAGTTTGGGGTGCAGGGATGATCAAACCCCATATGGCAGTTCGGGTTGCAGGGATGATCAAACCCCAGACCCGCAGTTCGGGGTGCAGGGATGATCAAATCCAGAGCCACAATTTGGGGTGCAGGGATGATCAAACCCAAACCCGCAGTTTGGGGTGCAGGGATGATCAAACCCCAGACCCGCAGTTTGGGGTGCAGGGATGATCAAACCCAGACCCGCAGTTCGGGGTGCAGGGATGATCAAACCCAGACCCGCAGTTCGGGGTGCAGGGATGATCAAACCCAGACCCACAGTTTGGGGTGCAGGGGTGATCAAACCCCAGACCCGCAGTTCGGGGTGCAGGGATGATCAAACCCCAGACCCACAGTTTGGGGTGCAGGGATGATCAAACCCAGACCCGCAGTTCGGGGTGCAGGGATGATCAAACCCAGACCCACAGTTGGGTGCAGGGATGATCAACCCAGACCCGCAGTTTAGGGTGCAGGGATGATCAAACCCCAGACCCGCAGTTCGGGGTGCAGGGATGATCAAACCCCAGACCCACAGTTTGGGGTGCAGGGATGATCAAACCCCAGACCCACAGTTTGGGGTGCAGGGATGATCAAACCCCAGACCCACAGTTTGGGGTGCAGGGATGATCAAACCCAGACCCACAGTTTGGGGTGCAGGGATGTTCCCCCATCCCACCAGGATCCAAACCCCTTCCGTAACCCAAGCTGCTGCAGGCAGAGCAGGAGTTAGGACCAGCTCTGCAGGGCTTAGGACCAGCTCTGCAGGGCTTAGGACCAGCCCTAGAGGGCCGCCCCAGCGGCGCAGGGACCGCAGCAGCCGCTCCTGGAAGCGCTCTGGGGCCCCGTTGCCAGCTCCGAGCCCAGCCCAGGCTCGCTGGAGGCTGGCAGAGCTGTTTCCTCTCTCGGCTCTGATTCAGTCCCCACGGAGCTGCAGGATAAACAACAACCTCGGCGCCGGCCAAATGATTGTTTAGGGCTGCTTTGTTTGCGGCTCGCGGCTCAGCAGGGCTCGGCGAACTCAGGAAGAGTCCCCAGAGGAGCCTCAGGGCAGCAGGGGAGAAATGGGGGAGAGGAGGGGGAGCCGAGTTTGGAGCTCCAGCTCAGAACTTGGAGATTTGCCGGGGTTAGCAGAGATTTAGAGGCTGGGGTTTCAAACCCAGGAAAGTTCGGTGAGGTCTGGGCAGACCCCCTCGAGGCCTGTTGGTGATGGGGTCACGGCATTTCGTGGGGTTTTTGGGAAAGGAGAGGGTGTGAAGGGGGTTGTGCCTGTCCTGGGCGGGCTGGGACTGAGCCTGGCTGCAGAATCAGCCTGGAAGATTCTGTGCCAGCTTCTCCAGCTCGGGCTCAGCGGTTTCTCGGAGCCTTTGGGCACAGGGAAGGCTGGGCAGGGCACAAGGACAGGAAGGGATGGTCCCAGGGGAAGGGCACAAGGCGCTGTCCCCTCCGTGTGTCCCCAGCCCGGACCTGGGCGGTTCTGGCAGCTTCCCCAAGCCGTGCTGGGAAAACTCTGCTTGTTTTAAGGGATGAAAAACCTCAGGAGGTGGGAATAACCCCCCAAACCCAGCGGGAATTCAGTGACCTCCGAGGTTCCCCTTGCTGGGCGGGGCAGAGGGAGCTCCGGGCCGGGCAGTGCCAAGTGCCGGCCCTTGGCAATTAAGAGCCACGCGCCGCTAATTAATTGCCCGGCGGTGGCGGCTGCCAGCTCCAGCGGCGCTCCCCGCCTTCGGCCGAGCGCTGGGAGCGCTGCCCAGGGCAGAGGCCGCTGTGTTTGGGAAAGGGAAAAGCGGGAATGGGAAAAGCAGGAGGCGGCCCCGAGTCCCGGTTTTTGGGATCCCCGGGGGGAGCAGGGCCAGTCTGGCCCGGCCCACGCAGGGGGTTTGTAGGGAAGGGGGGCTGGAGAAGGTGGGATGTGAAAGAGGAAGGGCAGAGGGGCACGCGGCTGGATCTGCTGCCAGCTGGGACATCTGGGGGCTGGCTGTCACTTTTTGTTCCTGTCTGGGACACGGAGCCTGGGGGTGGTGGTTTTGGGTGGAACTTCCATCTGTCAGACGTGGGCTCTGGTCTGGGATCCATCCCTCCTGGAGATCCAAACCCTGTCCAGCCTTCTTGGGATACAAACCCTGTCCATCCCTCCTGGAGTTCCAAACCCTGTGCATCCTCCTGGAGATCCAAATCCTGTCCAACCTTCTTGGGATACAAACCCTGTTCATCCTCCTGGAGATCCAAACCCTCTCCATCCTCCTGGAGATCCAAACCCTGTCCATCTCTCCTGGAGACCCAAACCCTGTCCGTCCCTCCTGGAGACCCAAACCCTGTCCGTCCCTCCTGGAGACCCAAACCCTGTCCGTCCCTCCTGGAGACCCAAACCCTGTCCATCCCTCCTGGTATCCAAACCCTGTGCATCCCTCCTGGAGATCCAAACCGTATCCATCCTCCTGGAGATCCAAACCCTGTCCAACCCTCCTGGAGATCCAAGCCCTCTCCATTCCTCCTGGGATCCAAACCATGTCCATCCTTCTGGAGATCCAAATTCTGTCCATCCTCCTGGAGATCCAAACTGTGTCCATCTCTCCTGGGGATCCAAACCCTGTCCATCCCTTCTGGAGATCCAAACCCTGTCCATCTCTCCTGGGGATCCAAACCCTGTCCATCCTCCTGGTGATCCAGATTCTGTCCATCACTCCTGGAGATCCAAACCATGTCCATCCTCCTGGACATCCAAATTCTGTCCATCACTCCTGGAGAGCCAAACCCTGTCCATCCTCCTGGGGATCCAAACCCTGTCCATCCCTCCTGGAGATCCAAACCCTGTCCATCCCTCCTGGAGACCCAAACCCTGTCCATCCTCCAGGAGCACAGGAAGGGATGGGACCTGCAGCTGCCCCCAGAGCAGCTCCCTGAGGTGTGTGCCCTTCCCAGGTGCCAAGGAATATGTCTTCCCACGGAGGGAGAGGTTCCCAGTGTTCTTCCACCAGGAAAACACCTCCTCCATCTACGTCGGGGGCGAGGGGAGGCTCTACTACTACGACTTTGCAACGCGTGAGAACCACACGGTGAGAGGCGCCGCTCGCGGGTTCGGAGCAAAACCCCACACAAAGGGCCTGGGATCCATCTCCCGGCCCACATTCCAGCCCTGGATGAGCCTGCTCTGTGCCCAGCCGGCTCCGTCCTGCCAGGAAGCAGAATCCCAGCAGGAAAGAATGGGTTAGGTTGGGTTTGGGGTTGGGGTTGGGGTTGGGGTCAGGATTGAATCTCCTCTGTTGGCCGTGGACGGGTTCTTCCCTGTGTGGGTTCCCTCCGGGTTAGGGTTAAGTTTAGGGTTAGGCTTAGGCTTAGGTTTAGGCTTGAATCTCCCCTGTTGGCCATGGGCAGGTTCTTCCCTGTGTGGGATCCCTCTGGGTTAGGGTTAAGTTTAGGGTTAGGCTTAGGCTTAGGTTTAGGCTTGAATCTCCTCTTTTGGCCAGGGGCAGGTTCTACCTTGGGTGGGATCCCTCCGAAGTTCTCACTGCCCCACAGGGCGGATGTTTCCAGCCTGGGATTCTTTCTGGATCCATCCTGGGTATTTCCATCCAGGGGATTCCTTCTGGATCCATCCTGGGTGTTTCCAGCCTGGGATCCCTTCTGGATCCACCCTGGTTGTTCCATTCCTTGGATCCTTTGTGGATCAGTCCTGGATGTTTCCAACCTGGGATCCTTCCTGGATCCACCGTGGATGTTTCCTGGGGATCCTTTCTGGATCCATCCTAAGTGTTTCCAGCCTGGGATCCTTTGTGGATCCATCCTGGATGTTTCCAGTATTAGATCCCTTCTGGATCCATCCTGGTTGTTTCCATACAGGGATCCTTTCTGGATCCATCCTGGATGTTTCCAGCCTGGAATTCCTTCTGGATCCATCCTGGATATTTCCATCCAGGGGATTCCTTCTGGATCCATCCTGGCTGTTTCCTGGGGATCCTTTCTGGTTCCACCCTGATTGTTTCTGTCCAGGGATCCTTTCTGGATCCATCCCAAATGTTCCCATCCTGGGGTCCTTTCTGGATCAGTCCTGGCTGTTTCCATCCAGGGATCCTTTCTGGATCCACCCTGGATATTTCCAGCCATGGATCCTTTCTGAACTGAGAGCTGCCATGCTCAGATTTCGTCACTGGCATCCAGCCCGGCCTTCCTGCGGGATTTCAGGCGCCAGGGCTGGGGGACAAGGACACCTCGAGGGTTTTGGTGACCTTGTGGCGCGCTGAGCCCACGCTTGGTGGCAATGGGAGAGCAGGAAGGGAAACGTTTCCCTCTTCTTTGTCCTAGGAAGAGTTCCCGGTGAGAAATGAAGGGCAGTGCATGTCCTCTGGGAATTTGGTAGGTCCCACCTGTGAGGGAATTAACGGGATGGGGAGGATGTGGGATAGAGAGGGAACAGCGGGGTGGGGAGGATTTGGGATAAAGAGGGAACAGCGGGATGGGGAGCATTTGGGTTGAAGGAATAATGGGATGGGGAGGATTTGGGTTGAAGAAGGAATAACTGGATGGGGAAAACTTGGGATAAAGAGGGAACAGCAGGATGGGGAGGATTTGGATTGAAGGAGGGAACAGTGGGATGGGATGGATTTGGGTTGAAGGAATAATGGGATGGGGAGGATTTGGGATAAAGAGGGAGCAGTGGGATGGGGAGGATTTGGGATAAAGAGGGAACAGCAAGATGGGGAGGATTGGGGTTGAAGGAAAAAAGGGATGGAGAGGATTTGTGTTGAAGAAGGAATAATGGGATGGGATGGATTTGGGTTGCAGAAGGAATAACAGGATGGAAGGATTTGGGTTGAAGAGGGAACAGCGGGATGGGGAAGATTTGGGATAAAGAGGGAACAGTGGGGTGGGGAAGATTTGGGTTGAAGAAGGAATAAAGGGATGGGGTGGGTTTGGGTTGAAGGAGGGAATAACGGGATGGGATGGATTTGGGTTGAAGGAATAACGGGATGGGGAGGATTTGGGATAAAGAGGGAACAGTGGGATGGGGAGGGTTTGGTTTGAAGAAGGAATCATGGGACGGGATGGATTTGGGATAAAGAGGGAACAGTGGGGTGGGGGGGATTTGGGTTGAAGAGGGAATAAGGGGATGGGGAGGGTTTGGGTTGAAGAAGGAATAATGGGATGGGGAAGATTTAGGATAAAGAGGGAACAGTGGGATGGGGAGGATTTGGGTTGAAGAGGGAATAAGGGGATGGGGTGGGTTTGGTTTGAAGAAGGAATAATGGGATGGGATGGATTTGGGTTGAAGGAAAAACGGGATGGGATGGATTTGGGATAAAGGAATAACAGGATGGGGAGGATTTGGGTTGAAGAGGGAACAACGGGGTGGGGAGGATTTGGGTTGAGGGAATAACGAGATGGGGAGGATTTGGGATAAAGAGGGAATAACGGGATGGGGAGGGCTGGAGTATTTGTGTTGAAGGAGCTGCGTGTGCTCCTGATGAACTCCCTGGGGCCGAGGAGATGTGGGAAACCCCAGGCAGGAGCTGGGAAGTGGCGCGGTGCCGGGGGCTCTGTGCCATGGCCGGGCTCCTGTGCCCCTGCAGGAGGACAGCCGGAACTTCCTGACCCTGGTGGAGCAGTTCGGGGACGGGCTCTTGGTGTGCGGCACCGGCGCCTGCGCTCCCACCTGCTGGAACGTGGTACGCGTCCTTCCCCCTTCCTGGGTGGGCAGAACCCGGCCTGACCCCACTCAGGGTGCCCTTCTGTCCTTCCCCAGACGCAGAGGAAGGAGGGCCCGCCCTGGGATGGGAGAGGGATCGCTCCCTTCACCCCTGACTCCAACACCCTAGTCGTTGTCGACGGTGAGTGGGACATTTTCCCGTTTTCCTGTTTTCCTGTGGGTTTGTTGTGCTCAAAGCCCCTCTGGGACAAACAGCAACCCCCCGAGGCTGCTCTGAGGGCTTTGTCCCCTTGGCTCTCCTCGTTTTGTCCCCGTGGAAATGCACATCCCGTGGGGACAGAGGATGGAGATTCCCACTGGGGCGGGGGATGGGGGCTCTGTGTGGGAGGAACGTTGGGAATCAGGAGTGCTTTGGGTCAGGAGGGACCTGGGAAGGACCTGAATTGGGAATGCTTTGGAAATACTTTGGGTGGGGAAGGACCTCAGTGGGAGGGGCCTGAATCAAGAATGTTTTGGGTTGAGAGGGACCTTGGGAGGAGGGACCTGAATCAGGAATGTTTTGGGTCAAGAGGGACCTGAATCAGGAATGTTTTGGGTCAAGAGGAACCTCGGAAGGAAGAGGGGCCTGAATAAGGAATGTTTTGGGTCAAGAGGGACCTGAATCAGGAATGTTTTGGGTCAAGAGGAACCTCGGAAGGAGGGGCCTGAATCAGGAATGTTTTGGGTCAAGAGGGACCTTGGGAGGAGCCACCTAAATCAGGAATGTTTTGGGTCAGGAGGGACCTGGGAAGGAGGGGCCTGAATCAGGAATGTTTTGGGTCAAGAGGGACCTTGGGAGGAGCCACCTAAATCAGGAATGTTTTGGGTCAGGAGGGACCTGGGAAGGAGGGCCTGCAGTGATCCCACTGCTCCAGGCCTGGTGTGGGGACAGGCGAGGATCCTTCCAAGAACCTGTCCCTGCCGCCCTTCGAGGACTGGGATTCCTGTTCCATACCCACCATCCCTGCCATGCCCAGGAAGTCCTGGCTGCTTTCCCTCCTCCTCATGCTCTCCCCACTCCCTGCTGCCCCACAGGCCAGGACATCTACTCCACCATCAAGAAGAGCCAGCAGAATGGGAAGATCCCTCGATTCCGCCGCGTCAGGGGCGGGGGAGAGCTCTACACCAGCGACACCGTGATGCAGAGTGAGTGGGGACATTCCCACTGGGAGGACATTCCCACCAGGGGGACATTCCCACCGGGGGGATCCCCACTGGGCTCTCCCCCCCCACAGCTGGCAGAGGGCAGGAGAAGCCCCGGAGCCTCTTGTGGGCACTGATTGGTGCCAGATTAAGCAAAACTCGTTAGTTTTGCTCTGCTCGGTTTTGCAATGCCTGTAAATCCACCAACAAGGAATGTTTGGGTTGCTTGGGCCAAGTCAGCAGGCTCAGACACCAAATGTGGGACCAGCTCGAGCCCAGACAAGCCCTTTGTGACCTGTCTGGTGTGCCAGTGCCACCCAAGGAGTGGCCAACACCCAACGGTGACAATTATTGGTGTGAGGCTGCCATGAGACCAATCCCGTAACCAACTGGTGCTGGTGGGTCCCTGATCTTCCTAAAGCACCTTCTGACCCTCGAGAACTGGAAATCCTTGGTTCTGTGGCCATGGGATTTCGTGCTGAGGGAGACCCACCATTAAATGTTGTCTGCAGAAACTCCTGTGCACATCCTGGGTGCAGAAGCTGCAGTTTGTGGCACTGCCCCTGTGCCCCCTAAGCTTAATCTGACAGGTGGCTGCCAGCCAGGAGGCAGCCAGCTTCCCCTGAGCCCTGTCCCAAACCAGCACAAAAGTCACTTCCCTGTCCTTGGGGCGCGGGGAAATGAGGCTGGCGGGTCCCTCACGCGGGCTGGAAGGAAATCGGGTTGTGCAAAGTGCCCGGCAGCTTCCCCGCAGCCTTGGGCAACTTCCAGTGCGGGCAGGAGCCCTGGGCAAACCCCAGCCAGGGGCAAACCCCGAGGGGACGCGGGGAAAGGACCCTGCTCCACTCCCCCGGGCTTGTGGAAGGCTGGGGGAAACAGGGAATTAATGGGATAAAAATCAGAATGAAAATGGCAGCGGGATAAAACAGGGAAGGGGAAACCAAACCAGGCCTGAGGGGCTGATCCTGGGACATTCCCTGCTGTGGGAACAGCAGGATTTGATCCTTGGGGATTGCCTGCGGTGGGAGCAGCAGCTCAGGGTGCTCAGAGGGACCTGGGGGTGCCTTAATAGGAACGGTGTTATGGGGTTTTCCCAACACGGCGCGGATTGATCCTGCTGAGGGATCCTTCCTCTCTGCCTTCCCAGAACAGGAGGGACTCGGGGCTCTGGGGCTTCCCCAGGCTCCAGGGAATGAGGCTGTGCAGCCAGGCAGGAGGCACTGGGGAGGTGGCACTGATGCCTCAGGTTTAGCTTGGATATTTTCACATTCTGTGCTGTTTTAGTGTGTGGGTCTGGGCTTCGTATTGTGGGATGGTGAGCTCTGTGCACAGAGCAGGGAGACACAACAATTCCTGCTCCAGCTGGGCATGAAGGACAAATGATCCAAATCTCAGCCCCAAGGGCATAAACAACGTGGACCAAAGAGAGAAAAACAGGAAGGATGGGATTTCATAACCTAAAACTGTAACTGGACAATGAGCTCCAATACGCAAGTGGAGCAGGACTTCTAAAAGTCAGAGACCTTTGTGTCCGTTCTTGTGACCATTTTGGTTCATCTTGGTTGGCTCTTGTGCTGCCCGAGGTGGATCCATTGGGGAGATCCTTTTACTAAATCCTGGCTTTATTCTTGAGCTCAGTCTAGTCTCGGTTCTAGCTCAGCCTCCCCAAGGCATCGGGCTCGGAGCTGTCCTTTCCCTGGGCCACAGCCGTGTCCCACTCCCTGCCCTGTCCCCACCGCTGGCTTCCCGGCTGAAATCAGGTCCAAGCTCTGTCCCCTGCCTCCCCAGACCCTCAGTTTGTCAAGGCCACCACGCTGAGGCACGAGGAGCCTCACCAGGACAAGATTTATTACTTCTTCCGCGAGGACAACCCGGACAAGAGCCCCGAGGCGCCCCGGAACATCTCGCGGGTGGCCCAGCTATGTAAGGTACCTCGGGGACAGGCTGGGGTGGCAGCCAGGACAGCTCTGGGCGGGACAGGGGACGTGCCAGCTCCCCTGGGCTTACCCAGGCTTGGTTTGGCCCCTCTGAGTGGGGCACAGCCTTGTAGGGGAGAGAATTCCCACTGGGATGGCAGGAATGGGGTTGTGGCAGCATCCTGCAGTTCCCCGTTGGGATGGGCATTTTGGGGTGTTCCCCCCCCAATCCTGACTCCCTCCCCGCTGTCCCTGTCCCCCAGGAGGACAGGGGAGGAACCAGCTCCCTCTCAGCCTCCAAGTGGACCACATTCCTCAAGGCCACCCTGATCTGCGTGGACCCCGTCACCAAGGGCAACTTCAACTGGCTCCAGGATGTCTTCTTTGTCCCCGCGGGTGACTGGCGGCGCTCCAAGGTCTACGGGCTCTTCACCAACACCTGGTGAGGGGCCCTGGCCCAAATCCTCCCTTCCAGCCCTCTTTTCCCTCGGGAAAACAGCTGGAGCGGGCACGGCGGTGGGCACAGCCCGGTGTCCCCCCTCACCCTGTCGCTGTCCCCTCAGGGGAAGCTCTGCCGTCTGCGTCTACTCCTTTGGGGACATCGACAACGTGTTCAGGACATCGCGGCTCAAAGGCTACAACGGCCCCACCCCGGAGGTCAAACCTGGCCAGGTGAGGGAGGGCCAGGAGCCGCCCCGCGGGGGGCCCGGGGAATCCCGGGAAGGGGACACGGAGGGAGGCTGGAACAGGTCCGATCCCTTGGTGGAAAGCACAGGGAGAGGACCTCAGAGGGCACCTGGCACGGGCACAGCGACAGGGGCACAGCTGTCCCCTTTCTCTGCCATCCTCAGTACCCTGCCTGCCTCTGGTGCAGTGCCTTTGTCCCTTTCTGTCCCCTCTCCAGCAGTGTGTTCCCCCGGGGCAGCACCCTCTGAGTCCGGTCCCTTTTGCCCCCTTCTGTCCCCCGTGCCCTCAGTGCATCACCTCGAGGCAGCACCCTCTGAGTCCGGTCCCTTTTGTCCCCTTTTGTCCCCTCGGGGCAGCACCCTCTGATGGTCCCTTTTGTCCCCTTCTGTCCCCTGTCCAGCAGTGCGTCCCCTCGGGGCAGCACCCTCTGACTGTCCCTTTTGTCCCCTTCTGTCCATTCGGGGCAGCACTCTGACGCCGGTCCCTTCTGTCCCCTTCTGTCCCCTGTCCCGCAGTGTGTCCCCTCGGGGCAGCACACTCCGAGCGAGACCTTCAAGATCGCGGACAGCCACCCCGAGGTGGAGGAGCGGGTGGAGCCGCTGTCGCCGTCGCGGAGCCCCCTGTTCCACAACAAGCACCGCTACCAGAAAATCGGCGTGCACGAGGTGGCCGCGGCCGACGGGCAGCGCTACAACGTCCTCTACCTGGCCACAGGTGCGGCGACACCGCCCGGGGGACGTTCCCCGAGGGTAGGGCAGCGTTCCCAGCCTGGCATATGTTCGTCAGGCGGCGGCGGGCTGCCAAATTTCGGGAACAGCAGAACGCTGCCAAGCTGGCTGTGTGGGCACAGCCGGGCTCCGGGCAGCGTCCCAGGCACGGGGGAGGCGGGCACGGCTGGTGCTGGGGGGCAGAAATCCCTCCCTCGGTCCTTTTCTGGGGCTTGCCGAGCTGTCCTGGTCCCTCCCATCTGTGGGATGCGTTCCTGGAGGGAGCTGCAGGGGTTTGATTTCCTGATTTTGTGATGGGGAAAGTGCTCTCGGTGGGGGCTGGGGTTGGATTGGGGCCCGCGAGTGATGGATTTGGGATTTTACAGCTAGAGAGAAACAGAAACAGAGAGAAATAGGGAAACAGAGCAAGAGAGGTGGAAAGAGAGAAATAGAGACACTTTGAGAGAAACTGAGAGAGAAATAGAAAAATAGAGCAACAGAGTTAGAGAGAGACAGAGCAACAGAGTTAAAGAGAGAACGAGAAATAGAGAAACAGAGAAACAGAGAAATTGAGAAAGAGAAATACAGGAACAGAGAAACAGAGTTAGAGAGAAACAGAGAAATAGAGAGAAATAGAGAGAAACAGAACAATAGAGTTGAAATAGAGCGAAACAGAGAGACAGAGCGATGGAGAATTTGCAGAATCCTGTGTCTAAACCCAGCCAGTGCCCTGCAGGGTCCCCCTGGGCAGCTTGAAGGGCTCTGGGATGGACCTGGGGGGCTTCCCCTCCCCCTGGCAGAGGGGAGAAGGGATCCCTTTGGGAAGGGGGAACCCCGAGGATTCCCAGCCCTGTCCCCTCGGGGTGCTGCTCCTGCCCTCGTTGGGTGTCAGGTCCAGGGGGCACCTCCTGGCACCGTCACCCCCTGTCAGGGTGCCTCACCAGGGCCATGCCCTCTCTGTCCCCAGACAAGGGGTCCATCCACAAGGTGGTGGAGCTGCCGGACGGGGTGCAGAACATTGTGGAGATCCAGGTGTTCCCCAACAAGGATCCCATCCAGTCCATGATCCTGGACCACGCCAGGGTGGGTCCCTGCTGCGGGGCTGGGAGAACAGGGTGGGACAGGCACGGGTGGGTCAGTGCCAGCCCCGGGGTCTGGGAGTGAAATCGTGGAACTGTTTGGGGTTGGAAGGGACCTTCTGGGATCACCCTATGATGACCTTTAATGATCACTTTAATGATCACCCAGCCCCACCTTCCACTGTCCCAGGCTGTTCCAAGTCCCAGTGCCCACCCTGGCCTTGGGCACTGCCAGGGATTCAGGGGCAGCCACAGCTGCCCTGGGAATTCCATCCTGGCCCCTCCCCACCCTCCCAGGGAACAATTCCTTCCCAATATCCCATCCATCCCTGCCCTCTGGCAGTGGAAGCCATTCCCTGTCTCCTGTCCCTCCAAATTCCCTCTCCAGCTCTCCTGGAGCTTCTTTAAGTCCTGCCAGGGGCTCTGAGCTCTCCCTGGAGCCTTCTCCTCTCCAGGTGAGCACCCCCAGCTCTCCCAGCCCTGCTCCAGGGGAGCTCCCACCCTTGGAGCACCTCCTTGGCCTCCTTCCAGCAGCTCCAGCTCCTCCCTGACCTTCCCTGGGCCACGGGATGACTGTTGCCCCGCTCTCCTCCCGCAGGCCGTGCTCTACGTGGGCTCCAGCAGCCGCGTCCTGGAGCTGCCCATGGACATGTGCGGGGCCTACCGCAACAACTGCCACAGCTGCGTGCTGGCCAGGGACCCCTACTGCGGCTGGGCCAACGGCTCCTGCCTCTCGCTGGCCCTCAGCAGGTGAGGGGGGCCCTTCCCACCCCAATCCCACCAGGCTAACACCCACGTCCCCAGCATTCCCCCCCTGGGCTGAGCGCGTGCGTGGGTTTGGGGCGGATGCGCTGTCCCCAAAGGTTTGGGGTGCTCTGTGTGGGGCCATTCCTCCCCTGAAGAGTTTTGGGCACCCAACCCCTCTCCCTGAAAGTTTGGGGTGCTCGGTGCAGACTCATCACTCCCTTGAAGAGTTTTGGGCACTCAACCCCTCTCCCCAAGAGTTTGGGATGCCTTGCATGGACCCATCCTTCCCTTGAAAGGTTTTGGGCACCCAACCCCTGTCCTTGAAAGTTTGGGGTGCTCTGTGCGGATCCATCCCTCCCTTAAAGGGTTTTGGGCACCCAAACACATTTTCCCAAAACCTGGGAGTGGTCTGTGTGAATCCATCCCTCCCTTAAAGGGTTTTGGGCACCCAAACACATTTTCCCAAAACCTGGGAGTGGTCTGTGTGAATCCATCCATCCCTTGAAGGGTTTTGGGCACCCAGACTCTCTCCTTGAAAGTTTGGGGTGCTCTGTGCAGATCCATCCCTCCCTTAAAGGGTTTTGGGCACCCAACACCTGTCCCTGAAGGTTTGGGGCACTCTGTGTGGGTCCATCCCTCCCTTGAAGGGTTTTGGACACCCAAACACATTTTCCCAAAACTTTATAGTGGTCTGTTCAAATCCATCCGTCCCTTAAAGGGTTTTGGGCACCCAACCCTTCTCCCCAAGAGTTTGGGGTGCTCTGTGCAGATCCATCTCTCCCTTAAAGGGTTTTGGGCACCCAATCCCTGTCCCCAAGAGTTTGGGGTGCTCTGTGCAGATCCATCCCTCTCTTAAAGGGTTTTGGGCACCCAACACCTGTCCCCAAAGTTTTGGGGTGCTCTGTGAGGATCCATCCCTCCCTTGAAAGGTTTTGGACACCCAACCCCTGTCCCCAAGAATTTGGGGTGCTCTGCATGGATCCATCCCTGCCCTGAAGAGTTTTGGGCACCCAATCCCTGTCCTTGCTGATGGGCCTTGCACTGGTCATCTCCCCCTTCAAAACTGGGTTGGGAGGGGGAGATTCCCGCTCATCCCACCACTATGGGGGATTCTCCTCCCTGAACCGCCACTTCCCAAAGTTCTGTGTGTGCTTATTCCCATTCCCATCCCCCAGGGAGGCGCTCCAGAACCTGAACTTGGACTCGTGGCGAGGCAGCTGCCAGAGGGGTGACGTCAAGGAAGGTACTGGAGATGTTGTGGTTGGGGAAGGAACTGCTGGATTCTCCAGGGTTTGGATGGGTTTGGGTGGGTTTGGATGGGTTTGGATGGGTTTGGGTGGGTTTGGGTTGGTTTGGATGAGTTTGGGTGTGTTTGGATGGATTTGGAGAGATTGGGATGTGTTTGGATGGGTTTGGGTGGGTTTGGGTTGGTTTTGATATGTTTGGGTTGGTTTGGATGGGTTTGGATGGGTTTGGGTTGGTTTGGGGTTGTTTTGGTGGATTTGGATGAGTTTGGGTGGATTTGGGTGGGTTTGGATGATTTGGCTGGGTTGCTGGTTTGGATTTGGATGAGTTTGGATGGGTTTGGGTGGCTTTGGGTGGATTTGGATGAGTTTGGGTGGGTTTGGGTGGGTTTGGCTGGGTTTGGATGAGTTTGGTGGGTTGGATGGATTTGGGTGGGTTTGGGTGGGTTTGGGTGGGTTTGGATGGATTTGGGTGGGTTTGGGTGGGTTTAGATGGCTTTGGGTGGGTTTGGATGGATTTGGGTTGGTTTGGGTGGGTTTGGGTTGGTTTTGGATGGATTTGGAGGGATTGGAGGGTTTGGGTGGATTTAGATGGGTTTGGATTGATTTGGGTTGGTTTGGGTGGGTTTGGGTTGGTTGGCGGTTCTGGGTGGGTTTGTCGGGTTTGTCGCGCTTGGCTGATTTGGGTGGGTTTGGGTGGTTTGGATGCGTTTGGGTGTGTTTGGATGGATTTGGAGAGATTGGGATGTGTTTGGATGGGTTTGGGTGGGTTTGGGTTGGTTTTGATATGTTTGGGTTGTTTGGATGGGTTTGGGTTGGTTTGGGTTTGTTTGGGTGATTTGGGTGCGTTTGGGTGGCTTTGGGTGGGTTGGTGGGTTTGGCTGGGTTGGGTGGGTTTGGTGGGTTTGGATGGGTTGGTGGGTTTGGTGGTTGGATGGTTGGATGGTTTGGGTGGTTGGTTGGTTGGATGGTTTGGGTGGTTTGGGTGGGTTTGGCTGGGTTTGGGTGGTTTGGGTGGGTTTGGCTGGATTTGGGTGGTTTGGGTGGGTTGGGTGGTTGGATGGATTTGGTTGGTTGGGGGTGGGTTTGGATGGGTTTAGCTGGCTTTGGGTGGGTTTGGTGGTGGGTTTGGTTTGGGTGGGTTGGTTGGTTTGGTGGGTTTGGTTGGTTTGGCGGATTGGCGGGTTTGGGGGTTTGGGTGGATTTAGATGGGTTTGGATTGATTTGGGTTGGTTTGGGTGGGTTTGGGTTGGTTTGGATGGGTTTGGGTGGGTTTGGGTTGTTTTGGATGAGTTTGGATAGGTTTGGATGAGTTTTGGTGGGTTTAGGTTGGTTTGGAGAGGTTGGGATTAATTTGGATGAGTTTGGACAGGTCACCTGTCTGGGTTTGAGCAGCCAGGTGTCTGTAAGGAAGGCAGGACCCCCCCTGAAACAGAAAATGCAAACCCCCTCCTTTCGAACTGTTATCACTTTGAAATTAGAGGCTCTCAGGCAGAGACACGGGAGCAGGAATAGCAGGGCAGAGCAGAAGTTTCCAGGCGCTCTCTCTCAGCAGCCACCTCCGAGTCTTCCTCCACCCCTCCAAAGCCCAGACCGCCCCCACCCGACTCACCCCCACCCCGTGTCCCCGCAGACGACTTCCGCAACATCTCGGTGATGCCCCTCTCCCGCTACTACCTCAACTGCTCCATCGAGTCCCACTACGCCACCTACAACTGGTACCACGAGGACGTGCTCATCAAGAGCTGCAACACCTCCCACCCGCAGCACGACTGCTTCCACTTCATCCCCAGCGTGCGCCGCGAGCACTACGGCCACTACGTCTGCGTCTCCGAGGAGGACGGATTCCGCCAGGCGCTGGTCAAGGAGCGCCTGCTGGACCGCCAGCGCTTCCTCTGGCAGCGCGGCCACGCTCCGGCCACGCTGGCCTCGTGGCTCCAGCTGCTGCTCGTGGTGGCCCTGGCCGAGCTCTTCCACTGACGCCGCTCCTCCTCCGCGGACTTTGAGCCTCCCTCCCCGCCGGCCTCGCTGGCGGAGCCGCGGGAGGAGGCTGCCACACGCGGTGGCGGCCCCGCCGGCCGGCCATGCATGCGCTGATGCTCAGGGCGCGGCCGCTCCTTGCATGTGATGAAGATGAGGAGGAGGAGGAGGAGGAGCCGGCCCTCGGCCTCCTCCGGGGGCCGCTGCTTCCCGAAGTTTTGGGGGGTGATGTTGGGGTTGGCAGCGGCTGCGACGCCCCCGGCGAGTCCCCTCCCGCTCGAGGAGGGTTCGGGGCGTTGTGTTTTGCTCGCAGCCGGCTTTGGTGTGGGAGGGAGGTCGGGAATCGGCGCCGCCGCCTTGGGAATTTGCATGGAAAAGCCTCGGAAGGTGACTGGATTTGGGGTGTGGGGATGGGAAGGGGAGGTGGGAGCAGAGCCCGGAGCGGAGCGGGAGGCGCTGGGAAGACGCTGGAGACGCACAAATGCCCCGCGGGCAGCTGAGGGGCAGCGCAGCAGCGGGGCCGTGCCCGCTGCCACCCTGGCCCGGGCGTCCTCAGGGAAAGCGGCCGCGGATCTCAGGGCACCGGGGCGGCTGCGCCTGTCCCCGCCTCTGTCCCTGTGCCCCGGGGCGGGCCCGGGCTCCGCTTCCCCCGCGCTCTCGGAGGTCTCGGAGCCAGACTAAACTGTGAAAATCGGGATTTTCCCCCTGCCCAGGGGGATCCCGCTCCTTGTCCCAACCTCGCCCGGCCCGGAGCGGGGACACCCAGGGGACACCCTGGCCGTGCTTCCAATGCCTGTCCCGGCTCCTGCTCGCTCAGGAGGGGCCGAGGGGCCGCGTCCAGAGCCCGCGGGCGGCGGGCCAGAGCTTCCTAGTGCACTACATGCCCGAGATGTTCCCCATCCCCAGCCCAGGACAGAGCTTCTCACAGCCCTTCTCAAAGCACTTTAACTTTGTGGACTAACAGATATTTATTATACCGACTGCTCGTTTCTGTCTTGTAGGATTTTATAATATTACAGCGGGCGGGGGCGGATCACAGGAGAGGAAAATTAAAAAATGAAAAAACAAAAAACCGCCACAACAGCTACCAAAAAAAAACCCCCCCAACCCTTTCAGACCTGTAACCAAAGCGGATGGTTGGAATAAAGAGTGGAAAAAAAAGCAGGAGAGCGCCGGTTCTCACTGGGAATGACGGGGGCTGGGATCTCCCCTGGCTTTTTCCTGCTCTCTCCAGCCCCTGTTTTGGGGCTCCTGTTCTGATCCAGCAGCGAATTCCCGCTGGAAATCCCAAAGGAGGGAGTGAGCAGCAGCCCTGGGAAGGGCAGGGTGGGAACAGCGGCGGGGTTGGTGCTGTGGAGCCATCCCCCCTCCTCCTGCCTGGGCTGCTCCGGATTTTTGGGAAAAGCGAGCTGCTGTGAGGGAAAAGGGCAGGGCTGGGGCTGCAGGGAGGCGAGGAGCGGGAATTCGGGATTTCGGAAGGGGCTAAAAAAGGCAGGAGCCACCTAAACCTCCATCGAATCAGCCCCGGCACAAAGGCAGAGCCGGGTCGGGGCTCCTCCCGGGCCATTCCCGGTGCTCCTGCCGGGCCTTTGCCCGCAGGGAAATATTTCGGGATGGGCGAAAGAGCTGCAGCTCGGGACTGCGGCGACACACAGCCGGGTGGCGCTGGGGACACGGGGGTGGCACTGAGGGGACCCGGCTGTCCCCGCTCCTCACCGGGGGGAGGTTTGGCAGCCGAAAAGCGAAACCTTTCCCTGCCTCCATCCCTCTTTTGGCACAGAATTCCCGCTGGCTCCGGCGGCGTGTGGGAAGGGAGGAGGCAGGAGCCGGGAGCGGGCGATTCCCGAGCCGGGAGCGGGAATTTTGGCAGCCCCGGGGGGTGGGAACTCCGAGGAGCCCAGAGGCCGGGGGGGATTTTTGGGTGCAGCTGTTCCCATTCCCAGCTCCACCGGTGGGACCCCAAAATCCCTGCAAAGAGGCTCGGGAGCAGCGCACGAAGGTGACGCCCGAGAATTCCCACCCTGGAATGGACGGGAGCGGGCGCGAATTCCAGTTTGGAATTCCCTTTCTTGCCCAAAAACCCGGCTGGGAGTGGGGGCCGGGTGACAGAGACACGGGCAGGGTGTCCCCTCGCCTGGGAGCAGCCAGGACAAACCGCGGAGGCTTTTTTCCAGCCTTTTCCCGGCACAGGGAGAGCGGCCACGAACAAAATCCCCCAGGAGCGTTTGGGTTTTTCCCCCCAGGCTCATTTTTGGGGCTGTTCCAGCCCCGGGCTTGCTCCAGGAGGAGGATTTGCCGTGCAAGACCGTCCTGAATCCCCACGGACGGGATTCCAGAGCTGCCGGGACACCCCAGAGCAGCGCCCCGGGAATTTTTCCCGCTGGGATGGGGATCCGGAGCAGCTGGGGTTGCAGGGGTGGAGAGGCGCTGCTGCTCCATGTCCCTCCGTGTCCCTTAGTGTCCCTCTGTGTCCTTTGGCATCCCCTGGTGTCCCTCCATGTCCCTCTGTGTCCCTCTGTGTCCCTCCATGTCCCTCCGTGTCCCTCGGTGTCCCTCCATGTCACTCAGTGTCCCTCTGTGTCCCTCAATGTCCCTTGGCGTCCCTCGGTGTCCCTTGGCATCCCCCAGTGTCCCTCCGTGTCCCTCTGTGTCCCTCAGTGTCCCCTTGTGTCCCTCAGTGTCCCTCGGTGTCCCTTGGTGTCCCTCAGTGTCTCTCCATGTCCCTCAGTGTCCCTCGGTGTCCCTTGGCATCCCTTGGTGTCCCTCAGTGTCCCTCTGTATCCCTCCATGTCCCTCAGTATCCCTCTGTGTCCCTCTGTGTCCCTCCATGTCCCTCGGTGTCCCCCAGTGACTCTCGGTGTCCCTCGGTGTCCCTCAGTGTCCCTTCGTGTCCCCCCGTGTCCCCTGGGCGTTGCCCCCGTGTCTGTGGCTGGAGGGGACACAGCAGGTCCCACCCAGGACGGTGACAGCGCCGGGGGACAGCAGGGGGTGTCACTGTGTCCCCATGTCCCCAAGGCGTGGGGCTGCCGCCAGCGGGGTTTGGGACAGCAGTGGGGACAGGAGGGGACAGATCCTGGGCCTGGCAGGGGACAGCAAGGGACAGGGACCTCGGGGGACGAGGGGACAGTCCCCGTGGCCTGGCAGGGGACAGCTCGGCGCTCCGCGGAGGGAGGGGACACGGCGCTGTCCCCGCGCGGTGGCACTGACGGGCCCGGCGCGCCCCCCGGTGCCTGTCGCCGGTGTCGCATCCGCCGCCAGCCCCGCTCGGTGTCCCCGCGGCTCATCCCTGTCCTGGGGACACCCCAAAGAGGGGACCCCGTGTCACCCTCCACATTGTCCCTGGCTGGGGCCGTCGCTCCTGAGGACAAGGGACAAGAGACAAGGGACATTGGTCATGGGACAAGGGACATGGGACATGGGACATGGGACAAGGGACACGGGACACGGGACATGGGACAAGGGACATGGGACATGGGACAAGGGACACGGGACACGGGACATGGGACATGGGACAAGGGACAAGGGACATGGGACAAGGGACATGGGACATTGGTCATGGGACAAGGGACATGGACAAGGGACACGGGACATGGGACATGGGACATGGGACAAGGGACATGGGACATGGGACAAGGGACAGGGACAGGGACATGGGACATGGGACAAGGGACAAGGGACATGGGACAAGGGACATGGGACATTGGTCATGGGACATGGGACATGGGACACGGGACACGGGACATGGGACATGGGACAAGGGACAAGGGACATGGGACAAGGGACATGGGACATTGGTCATGGGACAAGGGACATGGGACATGGGGCAAGTTTCATCCCCAGCTCAGGCCGCCCCAAAAGCTGTTCCCAAAAGCTCGCAGGGGGAGTTTGGGATTTGGGGTTTGGGATTTGGGGTTTGGAGTTTGGGATTTGGGGTTTGGGATTTGGGGTGTGGGATTTGGGATTTGGGGCTTGGGGTTTGGGGCTTGGGGTTTGGGATTTGGGGTTTGGGGTTTGGAGTTTGGGGTTTTGGGGTTTGGGATTTGGGGTTTGGAGTTTGGGGTTTGGGGTTTGGGGTTTGGGATTTGGGGTTTGGGGTTTGGAGTTTGGGATTTGGGGTTTGGGATTTGGGACGGAGCCCGGGATTGCCGGGCCCGCCCCCAGCTCGGGGCACGTGAGGCCCCCCAGCAGTGGCACCTCGTCCCCAAGGCCACCCCCCGCCGGGGTGACCCTGGCTGGCGGCCCCCAAGGCTGTCCCGGCCGGGGTGGCCTGACCCGTGCCTCGTTATCATTCCTGGGGCACATCCCGCCCTTCTCCCAAGGCCACCATGTCACCTGTCCCCGGGGCCCCGCCGTGCCACCCCCGGCAGTGTCGCGGGGGGCTGTCCCCGGCGGGAGGCGGGCGGGAGCGGCTCGGAGCGCTCGGCATAAGAGCGAGGCCACCCCGTCCCTCCGGGCCACCCTCCCCATGCTCGCCCGACTTGTCACCAAGGCCGGAGCCCTGCGGGGATGTCCCCGAGCCGCGGCCGCGCCGTGTCGCCGCCTCGGCGGGGCTGCGGGCGCTGTCCCCTCGGCTGTCCCCTCGGCTGTCCCCTCGGCTGTCCCCTCGGCGCCCCGGCCCTTTAACCAGGTGCCGGGGGAGTGGCGGGCGGGCTGGCTCAACCTGTACCGCTTCTGGCGGGAGGGCGGCCTCAGCAACCTGCACCTCAGCATGGCCAGCAAGTTCCGCCGCTTCGGGCCCATCTACAGGTCAGCTGGCCCTGTCCCCTCCCCGTGTCCCCTCCCCGTGTCCATTGCCGGTGTCCCCTCCCCGTGTCCCCTCCCCGTGCCCCCTCCCTGCGTCCCCTCCCTGTGTCGCCCCCCTGTGTCCCCTCCCTGTGTTGCCTCACTGTGTCCCCTCCCTGTGTACCCTGCCCGTATCACCCCCCTGTGTCCCCTGCCCTGTCCTCTGCCCAGTCTTCTGCCCCTGTCCCCTCCCCGTGCCCCCTCCCTGCGTCCCCTGCCCCCATCCGTGTCCTCTCCCGTGTCCCCTCCCGTGTCCCGTCCCCGTATCCCCTCCCCGTGTCACCTCCCTGTGTACCCTGCCCGTATCACCCCCCTGTGTCCCCTGCCCTGTCCTCTGCCCAGGCTTCTGCCCCTGTCCCCTCCCCGTGTCCCCTCCCTGTGTCCCCTGCCCATGTCCCCTGCCCATGTCCCCTGCCTTGTCCCCTCCCCGATCCTCTGCCCGTGTACTCTCCTCGTGTCCCCTCCTGTATCCCTTGCTCTGTCCGCTGCTCCTGTCCCCTCCCGTGTCCCCTCCCGTGTCCTCTCCCCGTGTACTCTCCTCTTGTCCCCTGCCCGTGTCCCCTGCCGGTGTCCCCTGCTCGTTTTCCCACCCCCTGTCCCCTGCCCGGTGCCCTGTCCGTGTCCCCTCCCCGTGTCCCCTGCTCGTATCCCTCTGCTCGTGTCCCCTGCCTCTGTCCCCCGCTCGTGTCCCCTGCCGTGTCCCGCGCCTGTCCCCTCCCTGTGGCCCCTGCCCGGTCCCCTGCCTCTGCCCCCACCGTGTCCCCTCCCGTGTCCCCTCCCCGTGTCCCCTGCTCGTGTCCCCTAGCTGTGTGTCCTGCCCATGTCCCTAGCCCGTGCTCCCTCCCCATGTCCCCTCCCATGTCCCCTGCCCTGTCCCCTGCCGTGTCCCCTGCCCTGTCCCCTCCCGTGTCCCCTCCCGTGTCCCCTGCCCTGTCCCCAGCCCAGCCGCGTTCCCAGTCCGGGGCTGAGCTGCTGGAGGAGCCTGGCCCAGCTTGGGGACACCGTGAGGGACAAGAGGGGAGGGGACAGGGACCGCGGGGTGGGAGGGGACACGAGCAGGGGACACGGGCAGGGGACAGGGACTGTGGGGTGGGAGGAGACAGGGACTGAGGGACAGGAGGGGACAGCGACTGTGCTCTGGGATGGCACAGGGCCCTGTGGATGTGGGATCTAAGGATAACGGGGACAGGACACTGCCATGGGGACAGGACACTGCCATGGGGACACGACATTGCCATGGGGACACAACACTGCCATGGGGAGAGGACACTGCCATGGGGACGGGACAGCACACTGCCATGGGGACAGGACAGGACATTCCCATAGGGACAATATTGCCAGTAGGGGACAGACATACTTGCCATGGGGGAGGCCACAGGGACAGTACAGGACATTCCCATGGGACTGGACCCTGCAGGGGACGGACATGCCAGGAGAACAGGACATCACCATGGTACAGGACAGACACTGCCATGGGGACAGGACGGGACATTGCTTTGGGACAGATGGGACACTGCCATGGGGAGAGGACACTGCCAGGGGGACAGGACAGGACACTGCCATGGGGACAGGACAGGACCCTGCCATGGGGACTGGACAGGACATTGCCATGGGGACAGGACACTGCCATGGGGACTGGACAGGACATTGCCATGGGGACAGGACACTGCCATGGGGACTGGACAGGACATTGCCATGGGGACAGGACACTGCCATGGGGACAGGACAGGACATTGCCAGGGGGACAGGACAGGACCCTGCCATAGGGACAGGACCCTGCCATGGGGCCAGCCCCCCCGGGTCAGGGTGCTGATGTCCCCGGTGTCCCCAGGGAGAAGCTGGGTGCCTACGAGAGCGTGAACATCGTCAGCCCCGCGGACGCGGCCGCGCTGTTCCAGGCCGAGGGGGCCCTGCCCGAGCGATTCCGTGTGCCCCCCTGGGTGGCCTACAGGGACTTCCGCAACAAACCCTACGGCGTGCTGCTCAAGTGAGTGACAGGGACACCCCAAACCCGGGCTGCTCAAGTGAGTGACAGGGACACCCCAAACCCGGGCTGCTCAAGGGAGTGACAGGGACACCCCAAACACAATCCGGGGGGACCCCAAACCCGGGCTGCTCAAGGGAGTGACAGGGACACCCCAAACCCGGGCTGCTCAAGGTGAGTGACAGTGACACCCCAAACCCGGGCTGCTCAAGGGAGTGACAGGGACACCCCAAACCCGGGCTGCTCAAGGGAGTGACACCCTAAACCCGGGGGGACCCCAGACACGGGGGGGACCCCAAACACGGGGGGACCCCAAACACTGGGGGGCGACCCCAAACCCGGGCTGCTCAAGTGAGTGACAGGGACACCCCAAACCCGGGCTGCTCAAGGGAGTGGGGACAGGACACGGGAGGACCCCAAACACAGGGGGACCCCAAACCCGGGCTGCTCAAGGGAGTGGAGACAGGACATGGGGGGACCCCAAAAGGGAGTGGGGACCCCAAGCCAGGGCTGCTCAAGGGAGTGGGGACCCCAAAAATGGAGCGAGGACCCCAAACCCCAGGCCTGGGGACCTCAAAAAGGGAGTGGGGACCCCAAACCCGGGCTCCTCAAGTGAGTGCAGACCCCAAATTCCCTCCAGTGAGTGCGGACCCCAAATCCGTGCTCCTCAACCCAGTGGGGACCCCAAATCCCCTCCAGCAAGAGGGGACCCCAAATCTGGACTCCTCAAGGGAGTGGAGACCTTAAATCTGGCCTCCTGATGCTCCTCAACTGAGTGGAGACCCCAAACCCCAGCTCCTGTCATTCCTTAAGTAATCTGGGATCCCAAATCTGGGCTCCTGTCACTTCTCAACTCAGTGGGGACCCCAAATCCCCTCCAGTGAGTGAGGACCCCAATTCTGGGCTCCTGATGCTCCTCAAGGGAGTGTGGACCCCAAACGTGGGCTCCTGTCATTCCTCAACTGAGTGGGGACCCCAAATCCCAGCTCCTGTCACTCCTCAAGCAATTGGGGATCCCAAGTCTGGGCTCCTGTCACTTCTCAACTCAGTGGGGACCCCAAATCCCCTCCAGCAAGTGGGGACCCCAAATCCATGCTTTTCAAGTGAGTCCGGACCCCAAATCCCCTCCAGAGAATGGGGACCCCAAATCCCCTCAAGTGGGAACCTCAAATCCGAGCTCCTCAAGTGAGTGGGGACCCCAACTCCCCTCAAGCCAGTGGGGACCCCAAATCCAGGCCCCTCAAGTAAGTGAGGACCCCAAACCCGGGCTCCTGCCGTGACAGTCCCAGCGCGGCCGGAGGGCCTTGGGGACGTGGGGGGGGCTCTGGGGGTGACAGTGGCGTGTCCCCGAGCAGGAAGGGCGAGGCGTGGCGCTCGGACCGGCTGCTGCTCAACAAGGAGGTGCTGGACCCCGCGGCCGTGCCCGGCTTCGTGCCCCTGCTCAGCGCCGTGGGCGAGGACTTCGTGCGGCGCGCGCGGGCCCAGGCGCGGCACAGCGGCTGCTGGAGCGGCGACTTCAGCCAGGAGCTCTTCCGCTTCGCCCTCGAGTGTGAGTGACACGGGAACGCCCCCAAAAGAACCCCCAAAAGAGACCCAAAAAACCCCCCAGAAGAATCCCCAAAAAACCCCAAAAGAACCCCCAAAAGAACCCTAAAAAGCTCCAAAAGAACCCCAAAAGAATCCCCCCAAAAGAACCCCAAAGGATACCCCCAAAAGAACCTCAAAAGAACCCCAAAAAAGCCCCAAAAGAACCCCAAAAGAAACCCCAAGAGAACCCCCAAGAGACCCCAAAAGAAGCCCACAAAACCCCAAAGAATCCCCAAAAGAATCCCCAAAAGAACCCCAAAAGAACCCCCAAAAGAATCTGCGAAAGGACCCCAAAGGAAGCCAAATAAAATCCCCAAAATAACTCCCAAAAGAATCCCCCAAAAACCCCAAAGAATCCCCAAGAGAACTCCAACAGTATCCCCAAAAGTATCCCCAAAAGAATCCCCAAAAGAACTCCCAAAAGAATTTCAAAAACCCCAAAAGAACCCCAAGAGAACCCCAAAAACCCCAAAAGAACCCCAAAAAACCCCCTGTGGCCATGGGGACAGGGATAGGGACAGGACATGTCCCTGACTGTCCCTGTCCCCAGCAGTGTGCCATGTGCTGTCCGGGGAGGTCCCTGTGGCCATGGGGACAATGACACATCCCTGTCCCCTCCCCAGCAGTGACCCACGTGCTGTACAGGGAGGTCCCTGTGGCCGTGGGGATGGGGACAATGACAATGACGATGACAATGACGATGACACGTCCCTGTCCCCAGCGGTGTGCCACGAGCTGTACAGGGAGGTCCCTGCAGCCATGGGGACAGGGACAAGGACACATCCCTGTCCCATCCTCAACGGTGTGCCATGGGATGGGGACAGGGACAATGACATATCCCTGACTGTCCCTGTCCCCAGTGGTGTGCCACGTGCTGTATGGGGAGGTCCCTGTGGCCATGGGGACGATGACAATGACAATGACAATGACGATGACGATGACGATGACAATGATGATGACGATGACAATGACAAGGCCAATTGCTGTCCCCAGCAGTGTGCCACGTGCTGTACGGAGAGTGCCTGTGGCTGCTCCCTGTGGCCATAGGGATGGGAACAAGGACGATGACGATGACGATGACAATGACAATCGCTGTCCCCAGTGGTGTGCCACGTGCTGTACGGGGAGGTCCCTGTGGCCATGGGGACGATGACAATGACAATGACAATGACGATGACGATGACGATGACAATGACGATGACAATGACGATGACAATGACAATGACGATGACGATGACGATGACAATGACAGTGGCCATGGCTGTCCCCAGCGGTGTGCCACGTGCTGTTCGGGGAGCACCTGGGGCTGGTCCCTGTGGCCATGGGGATGGGGACGATGACGATGACGATGACAATGACGATGACGATGATGTCAATGACGATGACAATGACAATGACACATCCCTGTCCCATCCCCAGTGGTGTACCACGCGCTGTACGGGGAGGTCCCTGCGGCCATGGGGACGATGACAATGACAATGACAATGATGATGACGATGACGATGACAATGACAATGACAATGACAATGACAATGACAATGACACTTCCCCGTCCCCAGCGGGCTGTACGGGGAGCGCCTGGGGCTGCTGCAGGATTTCGTGCAGCCCGAGGCGCAGCGCTTCATCGAGGCCGTGTCGCGCATGTTCCACACCACGGCGCCCATGCTGTACCTGCCGCCCGCGCTGCTGCGCCACCTGCGCAGCCACACCTGGCGCCAGCACGTGCAGGCCTGGGACGCCATCTTCTACCAGGGTCAGTGCCACCTCCCCTGTCACCTCGCCCTGGCACCTCTGGGGACACCTCATCCTGTCACCTTGCCCTGTCACCTCACCCCGACACCTCTGGGGACACTTCACCCTGACACCTCTGGGGACACCTCGTCCTGCCACCTTGCCCTGTCACCTCACCCTGACACCTCTGGGGACACCTCACCCTGTCACCTTGCCCTGTCACCTCACCCTGACACCTCTGGGGACACCTCGTCCTGCCACCCCTGGGACACTTCTGGGGACACCTCACCCTGCTGCCTCACCTTGTCACCTTGCCCTGTCACCTCACCCTGACACCTCTGGGGACACCTCACCCTGTCACCTTGCCCTGTCACCTCACCCTGACACCTCTGGGGACACCTCGTCCTGCCACCTCCCCTGACACCTCGCCCTGTCACCTCTGGGGACAACTCTGGGGACACCTCTGGAGACACCTCCTGGGGACACCTCGCCCTGCCACCTCCATCTGTCACCTCTAGGCACACCTTGCCCTATCACCTCTGGGGATACCTCACCCTGCCACCTCACCTTGCCACTGCTGGGGACACCTCACCCTGTCACCTCACCCTGCCATGTCTTCCTGTCACCTCACCCTGGCACCTCTGGCGACACCTCTGGGACCACCTTGCCCTGCCACCTCCGGGGACACCTCTGGGGACACATCCCACACGTTCCTAAACCAGCATTCCTCACCTCAAAATTTACCCATAAACACCAAAATCTCCCTCAAACCCCTTTCCCACGCGCGGGCGCCTGCCGGGGCAGTGACAGTGACGTCCCCTCCTCCCCCGCGGTGTCCCCGTGTCCCCTCAGCGGACAAGTGCATCCAGAACGTGTACCGGGACCTGCGGCTGCGGCGCAAGAGCCGCCAGGAGCACGTGGGCATCCTGGGCAACCTCATCCTGCGCGACAAGCTGCCCCTGGACGACATCCGCGCCAGCGTCACCGAGATGATGGCCGGGGGGGTGGACACGGTGTGGGACCAGGGACACGGCCTGCAGGGCCACGGGACAGGGACAAGGGGCTGGCTGGGGCTGGGAGAGGGTCCTGGTTGGTGATGGGTGGGGCAGGCAGGGAGAAGGTCCTGGGTGGGGCAGAGAGAAGGTTCTGGTTGGTGTTGGGTGGGGCCAGGAGAAAGTCCTGGGTGGGGCTGGGTGGGGCAGCCATCCAGAAGGTTCTGGGTGGGGCAGGGAGGAAGAAGGTCCTGGGTGGGGCAGGGAGAAGGTTCTGGTTGGTGTTGGGTGGGGCAGGGAGGGGCAGGGAGAAGGTCCTGGGTGGGGCAGGGAGAAGGTCCTGGGTGGTGATGAATAAGACAGGGAGAAGGTCCTGAATGGAGCAGGACAAGGTTCTGGGTGGGGCAGGGAGGGGCAGCCATGGAGAAGGTCCTGGGTGGGGCAGGGAGAAGGTCCTGGTTGGTGTTGGGTGAGACAGGCAGAGAGAAGGTCCTGGTTGGTGATAGGTGGGACTCAGAGAAGGTCCTGGGTGGGGCTGGGTTGGTCAGGGAGGAAGAAAGTCCTGGGTGGTGATGGATGGTTCAGGGAGAAGGTCCTGGGTGGCGCATGGAGAAGGTCCTGGCTGGTGTTGGGACAGGCAGGGGGAAGATCTTGCTTGGTAATGGGTGGGATAGGGAGAAGGTCCTGGAAGGGGCTGGGTGAGTCAGCCACGGAGAAGGTCCTGGTGGGTGATGGATGAGACAGGGAGAAGGTCCTGGCTGGTGCTGAGAGGAGGAGGGAGAAGGTCCTGGTTGGTGATGGGTGGGGCAGCACCAAGATGGGCAGGAGCAGGTCCTGGCAGGGCTGAGCAGGTCCTGGCAGGGCTGTGCAGGTCCTGGCAGGGCTGAGCAGGTCCTGGCAGCTCTGGGCCAGGCAGGAGCAGGTCCTGGCAGGGCTGAGCAGGTCCTGGCAGGGCTGAGCAGGTCCTGGCAGGGCTGTACAGGTCCTGGCAGGCTGAGCAGGTCCTGGCTTCATGGAGCAGGTCCTCGCAGGGCTGTGCAAGTCATGGCAGTCTGAGCAGGTCCTAGCAGGGCTGTGCAGGTCCTGGCAGGGCTGTGCAAGTCCTGGCTGCATGGAGCAGGTCCTGGCAGGGCTGTGCAAGTCCTGGCTGCATGGAGCAGGTCCTGGCAGGGCTGAGCAAGTCCTGGCAATTCTGGGCCAGGAAGGAGCAGGTCTTGGCAGGACTGAGCAGGTTCTGGTGGAGCTGAGCAGGTCCTGGCTGCATGGAGCAGGTCCTGGCAGGGCTGAGCAGGTCCTGGCAGCTGTGTCCCCTGTGCTGTCCCCAGACGTCCATGACCCTGCAGTGGGCCATGCTGGAGCTGGCGCGGGCCCCGGGCGTGCAGGAGCAGCTGCGGGCCGAGGTCCTGGCAGCCAAACAGGAGGCGGGCGGAGACCGCGAGAAGATGCTGAAATCCACGCGGCTGCTGAAGGCCGCCATCAAGGAGACACTCAGGTGAGGAGGAGGAGGAGCTCAGGTGAGGAGGGTGAGGAGGAGGAGGAGGAGGAGGAGGAGGAGGAGGAGGAGCTCAGGTGAGGAGGAGGAGCTCAGGTGAAGAGGAGGGGCACAGGTGAGGAGAAGGAGAAGGAGCTCAGGTGAGAAGAAGGAGCTCAGGTGAGGAGGAGGAGGAGGAGCTCAGGTGAGAAGGAGGGGCTCAGGTGATGGGTGGGGCAGGAAGGGAGAAAGTCTTGGGTGGAGCAGGAGGAGGAGGGGCTGAGGTGAGGAGGAGGAGGAGCTCAGGTGAGGAGGAGGGGCTGAGGTGAGGAGGAGGAGGAGCCCAGGTGAGGAGGAGGGGCCACTCAGGTGAGGAGGAGGAGGAGGAGGAGGAGCTGCTCAGGTGAGGAGGAGGAGCTCAGGTGAGGAGGAGGAGCTCAGGTGATGGGTGGGGCAGGAAGGGAGAAAGTCTTGGGTGGGGCAGGAGGAGGAGGAGCTCAGGTGAGGAGGAGGAGGAGCTCTGAGGAGGAGGAGGGGCTGAGGTGAGGAGGAGGAGGGGCTCAGGTGCGGAGGAGAAGGGGCTCAGTTGAGGAGGAGGGGCTCAGGTGAGAATGTAGGGTCTTCAGGTGAGGAGGAGGGGCTGAGATGAGGAGGAGGGGCTCAGGTGAGGAGTAGGAGGGGCTCAGGTGAGGAGGAGGAGGAGCTCTGATGAGGAGGAGGGGCTCAGGTGAGGAGGACACGCCCTTCCTGCCCGGAGTGTCCCCAAGGCCCGCGGTGGCACGTGTCGCGCAGGCTGCACCCGGTGGCCGTGACCCTGCAGAGGTACACCACGCACGAGGTCATCCTGCAGGACTACCGCATCCCGCCCGGGGTGAGGGACACAGGGACACCGGGACACGGGGACACGGGGACACCGGGACACGGGGACACCGGGACACGGGGACACCGGGACACGGGGACATGGGGACACCGGGACACCGGGACACGGGGACACCGGGACATGGGGATGTTGGGATGTGGGGACACGGGGACACGGGGACATTGGGACACTGGGACACAGGGACATGGGACACGGGGACATGGGGACATGGGGAAATGAGGACATGTGGACACGGGGATGTGGGAACATGGGGACATGGGAACATGGGGATCTCAGGACATGAGGAAACGAGGACATGGGGACACAGGGATGTGAGGACACAAGGACACTGGGAAATGAGGACACAGGGAAAGGAGGACATGAGGACATGGAGACATGGGAACATGATGACACAGGGACATGAGGACGTGGGGACAAGGGGAGGTGGTGACACGGGGATGTGGTGACACAAGGACATGGAGACACAGGGACATGGTGATACGATGACACAGTGACACGGTGACACAGTGACGCGGCGGCACGGTGACACGACGCCCGTGTCCCCGGCGCTGCGCGCAGACGCTGGTGCAGGTGGGGCTGTACGCCATGGGCCGCGACCCCGCGGTGTTCGCGCGGCCCGAGCGGTTCCGCCCGCAGCGCTGGCTGGAGGCCGGCCCCAAACCCTTCCTGGGGCTCGGCTTCGGCTTCGGGCCCCGCCAGTGCCTGGGCCGCCGCATCGCCGAGCTGGAGATGCAGCTCTTCCTCATGCACGTGAGTGTCCCCTGTCCCCAGCACGAGGGGACAGCGCCGCGGCCACTGGGGTCTGTCACACGGGGTCCCCAATGTGAGGGGACAGTGCCATGGCAGTGGGGTCTGTCACACGGGGTCCCCAATGTGAGGGGACGGCGCCATGGCAGTGGGGTCTGTCACATGGGGTCCCCAATGTGAGGGGACAGCGTGGTGGCAGTGGGGTCTGTCACACGAGGTCCCCAATGTGAGGGGACAGCGCCATGGCAGTGGAGTCTGTCACACGGGGTCCCCAATGAGAGGGGACAGCGCAGTGGCCATGGGGTCTGTCACACGGGGTCCCCAATGTGAGGGGACAGCGCCATGGCAGTCGGGTCTCTCACACAGGGTCCCTGACATGAGGGGACAGCGTGGTGGTAGTGGGGTCCATCCCGCAGGGTCCCCAGAGCCAGGGGACAGCACCGTGGTTGTGGGGTCTCTCACACAGGGTCCCTGACATGAGGGGACACTGCGGTGGCCATGGGGTACGTCCTGCAGAGTCCCTGATGCCAGGGGACAATGAGGTGGCTGTGGGCTCCATCCCCATGGGTGAGGGGACAGCGTGGTGGCCATGGGGTCTGTCACACAGGGTCCCCGACACGAGGGGACAGCGCGGTGGCCGCGGGGTCTGTCCCCATGCAGTCCCCAACACGAGGTGGCCGCAGGGTCTGTCCCCACGCGGTCCCTGACACGAGGGGACAGCGTGGTGGCCGCGGGGTCCATCCTGCGGAAGCCTGGTCTGGCTCGGCTCAGAGTGGCCTGGGAGGTCACCCCGGGCCTGGCCCCAGTGTCCCCAAGGCCCCCCGGGCCCACGGCCGTGTCCCCTCCCCCAGATCCTGGAGAACTTCAGGATCGAGACCCCGCGGGCCCTGGAGATCGGCACCAAGTTCGAGCTCATCCTGGTCCCGGACCGGCCCGTCCAGCTGAGCCTGCGGCCCCTCGAGGGCCAGCCCTGAGCGGGGACAGCCCGGGGACAGCCCCGCGTCCCCGCGGTGGCGCTCGGGGACAGCGGGGACGCTGCCGGGGCCGCGCCCGGGCCCGAGGCTGCGCTTTGGGGGGCGGAGCGAGCGGGGAGGGGGATTTGGGGGGTGGGGGGTCCCCTCTGGGGCCGGGGGTCCCGCCGAGCTGCCCCGAGCCTCTGGAATGTGCTGGAGCCTCTGGAATGTGCTGGAATGTTCTGGAATGTTGGGCCTGGCCTCCGCTCCATGGGAAAGGCGCCCGCGGGGTCGGGGCAGGGGGGCAGCGCCCGGGGGGGCTCGGAAAGGGCCCGAAGGGTCTGGGGGCACCGGGAGGGAACCCCGGGGGGGACAGCAGGGGACACTGGGGACAGGGGAGACAGCGGGGAGAGCGGGGACACTGGGGACAGTGGGGACATTGGGGGCATGGGGGACACTGGGGCATGGGACACTGGGGACAGTGGGGACATTGGGGGCATTGGGGACATTGGGGATACTGGGGACATTGGGGACATTGGGGATACTGGGGACATTGGGGACACTGGGGGTTTTTTGGGATACTGGGGACATTGGAGACACTGGGGACACTGGGGACATTGGGGACACTGGGGACATTGGGGACAGTGGGAACACTGGGGGATACTTGGGGACATTGAGGACACTGGGGACATTGGGGACACTGGGGAGACTGGGGGACACTGAGGAGACTGGGGGACATTGGGGATACTGGGGACATTGGGGTCATGGGGGACACTGGGGATCACTGGGGACACCAGACACACTGGGGACATTGTAGGTCACTGTAGGACGCTGGGGACACTGGGGGACACTGGCTGTCACTCCCAGAGGAGGGCTCTGCAGTGGGCAGTGAGACACTGGGGGTCACTGGGGACACCGGGGACACTGGGGGTCACTGGGGACACTGGGGTCAGTGGGGGCATTGGGGGACACTGGGGACACTGGAGACACTGTAGGGTCACTGGTGTCACTGAAGGGTCACTGGTGTCCCCAGTGTCCCTGTAGTGTCCCAGGTGTCCCTGTAGTGTCCCTGTACTGTCCCTACAGTGTCCCCAGTGTCCCCGGTGTCCCCTGTCCCCTGTCCCCGCGCTCACCAGGGCCAGGCCGTGCTCCCGCTCCCGCAGGCGCGTCCCCAACTCCTGCTGGCTCCGGGCCCAGCTCCGGGCGGTGTCCTGCAGCTGGGACAGACAGACCCCAGAGGGACAGACAGACAGACAGACAGACCCCAGGGGGCTGGGACAGACCCCAGAGGGACAGACAGACAGACAGACCCCAGGGGGCTGGGACAGACCCCAGAGGGACAGACAGACAGACAGACCCCAGAGGGACAGACAGACCGACAGACAGACCCCAGGGGGCTGGGACAGACCCAGAGGGGACAGACAGACAGACAGACCCCAGAGGGACAGACAGACAGACAGACAGACCCCAGGGGGCTGGGACAGACCCCAGAGGGACAGACAGACAGACAGACCCCAGGGGGCTGGGACAGACCCCAGAGGGACAGACAGACAGACCCCAGGGGGCTGGGACAGACAGACCCCAGAGGGACAGACAGACAGACAGACAGACCCCAGGGGGCTGGGACAGACAGACCCCAGAGGGACAGACAGACAGACAGACCCCAGGGGGCTGGGACAGACCCCAGAGGGACAGACAGACAGACAGACCCCAGAGGGACAGACAGACCCCAAAGGGACAGACACCAAACGGGGTGGGGACCCCACACCGCCATGGAGACCCCAAACCTCCCTGGGTGCCCCCAGCCCCCCGTGGGTGCCCCCAGCCCCCCGTGGGTGCCCCTTCCCCCCCCGCGGTGCCCACCTGCCTCTCCAGTGCCCGGGCCCGGCCCTGTGCCCGCTCCAGCCGGGCCAGCAGCTCCAGCTGCTCGCCAGCCCCCGCCGGCGGCTGCGGGCACGGGAGCGGGGTCGGGATGGCCCGGGGGTGGCGGGGACCTGTCCCCTCTGTCCCCTCTGTCCCCTCTGTCCTCTCTGTCCCCTCTGTCCCTGCTGTCCCCTCTGTCCCCGCTGCCACCCCCGTGTCCCCTCTGTCCCCGCTGCCACCCCCGTGTCCCCTGTATCCCCCCGCCATCCCCGTGTCCCCTCTGTCCCCGCTGCCACCCCCGTGTCCCCTGTGTCCCCGCTGCCACCCCCGTGTCCCCTCCCGCTCTCACCGCAGCCCGGGCGGGTCGGGCCGGCTCCTCCCGCAGCCGCCTCGGGGCCAGCAGCGCCGCCAGGGTGGCACCTGTGGGGTGGCACCTGTGGGGTGGCACTGGTCAGGTGGCACCTTTGGGGGGACAGCGGGACGTGTCCTGTGTCCCCCCCAGCGCGGGGACAGCGATTCCCATCCCCTGCCGTGCCCGGGGAGGGACAGGGAGGGTTGGGGACATCCCTGAGGGTTGGAGACACCCCTGAGTGTTCCTGTCCCTTCCTGCCCACCCCGGACCATCCCAGAGACACTTGGGGACATCCCTGAGTGTCCCTGTCCCCTCCACAGGGAGGACCCACCCGTGTCCCCTCCTGCCCATTCCGGACCATCCCGGGGACACTTGGGGACATCCCCGAGTGTCTCTGTCCCCTCCTGCCCATCCCGGGGACAGCTGGGGACCCCCCGAGTGTCGCTGTCCCCTCCTGCCCACCCCGGGGACAGCTGGGGACCCCCCGAGTGTCGCTGTCCCCCGCACCCACCCGCGGCTCTCTCCGCGCTCCTGTCCCGCAGCAGCAGCCGCTCCATGGCCTCGATCACCTGGGCACAGGGCACCGCTGTCCCCGTGTCCCCAGCGCCGTGCCAGGCCCGGGGGGCCCCGCCGTGTCCCCAAACGCGTCCTTGTCACCCGAGGCGCGTCACCTGGTCCCGCTGGAGCAGCGCCCGCCGCAGCGCCCCGGCCTCGGCCGCCGTGTCCCGGCAGCGCCTCAGGGCCCGCTGCCGCTGCTGCCGCTGCCGCCGCTGGAGCAGCCCCAGCTCCTTCTGGCGGTCGTTGTTCTGCGGGAGGAGCCCCGGCAGTGCCGGGCACGGCCCGAGCCCCGCGCCAGCCCCGCCGTGCCCGCCGTGCCCGCGGGGCCCTACCCGGATCAGCTCGTTCTGCAGCCGCTGCACCCGGTCCCGCAGCGCCCGCAGCTCCGCCGCGCCCGCCGCCAGCTGGCGGGACAGGGTGGCTGCGGGGACAGTCCTGTCACCACCCGCGGGGACTGCGGGGACAGCCCGGGCACCACCCAGAGTGGCTGCGGGGACAGCCCGGTCACCACCCGCGGGGACTGCGGGGACAGCCCGGGCACCACCCAGAGTGGCTGCGGGGACAGCCCTGTCACCACCCAGGGTGGCAGTGCCCAGCGTGGCCCTGCCCAGCCCCACGGTGACATGCCATGTCTCGGTCACCCACTCAGGGTGGCAGTGCCCAGCATGGCCCTGCCTGTCCCCAAGGTGACACGCCACATCCCGGTCACCTCACCCAGGGTGGCAGTGCCCATCTCACAGCCCAGGGTGGCTGTAAGGAAGCATTGTGTCCCTGTCACCCTGTCCCTGTCACCCACCCAGGGTGGCAGTGCCCTGCATGCCCCTGCCCATGCCCAGGGTGACATGCCACATCACATGGTGGCAGTGTCCCCCTTGCCCTGCCCCAGGGTGACACACCATGTCCCTGTCACCACGCAGGGTGGCAGTGCCCTGTGTGCCCTGCCTGTGCCCAGCACACACCCAGCCTGTCCAGCAGCTCGTCCCGGGTCAGCACGTCCAGGCCACCCTGGAGGTGGCACTGAGTGGCCCATGGAGGTGACACTGAGTCCCCATGGAGGTGGCGCTGAGTGGCCCATGGAGGTGGCACCGGGTGTCCCATGGAGGTGGCATTGCTGTGCCCGGTGTCCCCATGGAGGTGGCACTGGGTGGCAGTCGCGTGGCGCGGGCGGTGTCGCCGAGCGGGGCTGGCTGTGACAAGGCAGTGCCACCACCAGGTGTCCCCTTCGCACAACGGCTCGCGGGCTGGCGCTGCTCTGGGGACACTGGGGACACCGGCACTGTGACACCGACATTGGCGACACTGAAGCGTGTGACACTGGTGACACGCTGACCCTGTGACACTGGGGACACTGACACGGGGACACCGACACTGGTGACATTGGGGATATTGACACTGTGATACTGTGACACTGATGCTGGTGACACTGACACGTGTGACACTGACCATGTGACACTGACACCGTGGCGCTGACCCTACGACACTGACCCTGTGATACTGACATGGTGACACTGGGACACTGTGACATTGACACGGTGACTCCGGGGACACGGACACCGTGTCACTGCCATTGTCACACTGCCATTGTCACACTGCCATTGGTCACGTGCCCACCCGGCCCCCCCCGTGTCCCCCCAAAGTTCCCTTGGTCACCCCCGGGTGGGGGGAGGGGAGGGGGAGCGATCCCAAAGGATCAGGGCGTTATTCCCAATCCCACAGCAGCGATCCCAAAGGATCAGGGTGTTATTCCCAATCCCACAGCAGGGATCCCAAAGGATCAGGGTGTTATTCCCAAAACCCCACTGTCCCAAATCTCCCTTCCATACCAGGAAAATCCCATTTCCCGGGGGTTTTTAGGGCCATGAACGGCTCTGCTGGAAGGACACTGATGATCCCGATGGGATGTGGTCAATAAATCCCAACCCCATCCAACAATTCCCAAACCGAGGCTGGGAAAGGGAGCAGGAGAGGGAGAGGGGAAATGGGATGGGAACATCATGGGATAAATCTGGTGTGGGCATGGGAACAGATCTGTGCCCTCCATGGATCCATGGATCCATCCATCCATGGATCCATCCATCCATCATCCATCCATCCATCCATCCATCCATCCATCCATCCATCCATCCATCCATCCATCCATCATCCATCCATCCATCATCCATCCATCCATCCATCCATCCATCATCCATCCATCATCCATCCATCCATCCATCCATCCATCCATCCATCCATCCATCCATCCATCCATCATCCATCCATCACCCATCCTCCTCCATCCACCCATCCATCCATCCATCCATCCATCCATCCATCATCCATCCATCATCCATCCATCCATCCATCATCCATCCATCATCATCCATCCATCCATCCATCCATCATCCATCCATCCATCATCCATCATCCATCCATCCATCATCCATCCATCATCCATCCATCATCCATCCATCCATCCATCATCCATCATCCATCCATCATCCATCCATCCATCATCCATCCATCATCCATCCATCATCCATCCATCCATCATCCATCCATCATCCATCCATCATCCATCCATCCATCATCCATCCATCATCCATCCATCCATCCATCATCCATCCATCCATCCATCATCCATCCATCATCCATCCATCATCCATCCATCCATCCATCCATCCATCCATCCAGTCCATCCATCCATCATCCATCCATCCATCCATCCATCCATCATCCATCCATCCATCCATCCATCCATCCATCCATCCATCCATCCATCATCCATCATCCATCAGCCATCCATCCACCATCCATCCATCCATCCATCCATCCATCCATCCATCCATCCATCCATCCATCCATCATCCATCATCCATCCATCATCCATCCATCATCCATCCATCCATCCATCCATCCATCCATCCATCCATCCATCCATCCATCCATCCATCCATCCATCCATCCATCCATCATCCATCCATCCATCCATCCCTGGGAACTGCCGGCAGGCACAGCTCAGGGCGGGGCCTCTCTCTGTCACGACTCGGCGATGTCGGCGACACCGGCAGGAGCCGCTCGCCCCCCCAGTCCCCGCCGGCTCCCCCGGCCCTGGCCGCTGCCCGCGGGGCGGGGACGGCGGGACGGGGCTGGGGAGCGGCAAGGGGGGCGGGGGAGGCGGGATCGATCCCTGCCCGATCGATGGCTCCTGCCCGGGGCTCGAGGCACACCGCGCTCCCCCGATCCCGCTTTTCCGCGAGGGGAACGCTCCGGGATGCGGGATGCGGGAGCAGCGTCCCCCCCGCTCCCGTGCCCGTCCTCCCTCGGGGCTCAAGGCCGGCATCGCCCTGGAATTCCCGCCTGGATCGGGAATAGCGGCGCGGGAGGCTCCCGCCTGCTTTTCCTCCATCCTCCGAGGGATGCGCGGGCGGGACGGGGGGAGCCGAGCCCCGACGGCATCGCCGCCGCTCCGGGGGAGCCGCTAAGCAGCGGCGGAGCGGCGGAGAACGCCCGCGGGCCGAGTAGCGCCGGCGCCCCCGCTTTTTGGGGGGGGCTATTTCTGTATTTTCGGGGGTAGCGGCGGTGCGGAAGCGGCCGCGGGCGGCGCCGGCCGGGTGGGTGGTGGGTGGGTGGTGGGCTGGGAGAAGGAAGGGGGTGGCGGGCGGGCGGAGGGGGAGGCTGGCAGAAATGCAAATCGCTGCCTCTCGCTGTGCCTCGGCAGCCCAGAGCCCGCACGGCCCCGCCGCCGCTCGCAGCTCGGCCCCGGCAGGCGCGGGGGCAGCGGGCGGGGTCCCCCCGGTCCCCCCGCCCCTCGGCCGGTTGGCAGGAGGAGGATGAGGAGCGCCGGGAAGGGCTGAGGGTTGGCGGAGAGGCACCTAGGAGAGGGTGAGTGGCGGGGGACAGGAGAGGGGGAATAGGGCGGGGATGAAGTAGGGAGAGACGGGGGAGAGAGGGAGGGGAGAGCCGGAGGGAAGGGAGAGGAGAGGGAAGCGAAAGAAATAATTGGGGAAGGAGAGATAAAAGCAGAGGATAAGGAAAATGGAGGTTAATTAGTTGGTTATTTCGCGGGGCGGGGGAGTGGGGGAGGAAAAGCCTGATAGAGCCGGGAAAAAGAAAGTGAGAAGGGTGGGAAGAGCTGGCTGGGAAAGAGGGAAGGAAAAACCTGATCGAGCCGAGAAAGAGAGAGTGAGGAGGGTGGGAAGAACCGGCCAGGGGAGAGGGAAGGAAAAACCTGATCGAGCCGGGAAATAGAGAGTGAGAAGGGTGGGAAAGGGGAGAAGGAAAAACCTGATCGAGCCGGGAAATAGAGAGTGAGAAGGGTGGGAAAGGGGAGAAGGAAAAACCTGATCGAGCCGGGAAATAGAGAGTGAGAAGGGTGGGAAGGGGGAGAAGGAAAAACCTGATCGAGCCGGGAAATAGAGAGTGAGAAGGGTGGGAAGAGCCGGCCGGGGAGGAGGGAAGGAGAACCTGATCGAACCTAGAAATAGAGAGTGAGAAGGGTGGGAAGAGCCGGGCAGGGAAGGAGAGAAGGAAAAACCTGACCGAGGCGAGAAAAAGAGAGCGAGAAGGGTGGGAAGAGCCAGCGGGAAGGGGAGGAAAGCGGGGGAGAGGGCGAGGAGGGGATGCGCGGGAGGCAGCGGGCGGCAGCCGGGGGGAGCCGGGCACAGACAATGGGGCGCGGCCCCGCCGCCTCCACCTCCCGCCGCCGGGCGGGGCCGGGGCGCGCTGGCGCTGAGCCCCGCGCTGTCCCCTGCCAGGGGGACATGGCCCCGCTGCTGGCGCTGCTGCTGGCCGCCCTGCTGGGCTCGGGCCGGGCGTGCCCGGAGCCGTGCGCTTGCGTGGACAAGTACGCGCACCAGTTCGCCGACTGCGCCTACAAGGAGCTGCAGGCCGTGCCCGCGGGGTTGCCCTCCAACGTGACCACCCTGAGCCTGTCGGCCAACAAGATCAGCTCGCTGCCGCGCGGCGCCTTCGCCGAGGTGACCCAGGTGAGCTCGCTGTGGCTGGCGCACAACGAGATCGCCACCATCGAGCCCGGCGCGCTGGCCGTGCTGGCGCAGCTCAAGAACCTGGACGTCAGCCACAACCAGATCGTGGAGTTCCCCTGGCGGGACCTGCGCAACCTGAGCGCGCTGCAGCTCCTCAAGATGAACAACAACCGCATGGCGACGGTGCCGCCCGACGCCTTCCGCACGCTCAAGGACCTGCGCTCGCTGCGCATCAACAACAACCGCTTCGCCACGCTGGCCGAGGGCATCTTCGACTCGCTGGGCTCGCTGTCGCACCTGCAGATCTACAACAACCCCTTCGAGTGCTCCTGCGCGCTGCAGTGGCTGAAGCGCTGGATGGAGAGCACGCTCATCTCCATCCCCGAGAAGGACTCCATCGCCTGCGCGCTGCCCGAGCGCCTGCGCGGCGTGCCGCTGGCCAAGCTGCCCCAGCTGCTCTGCTCCGCGCCCGCCGTCAGCGTCGGCTTCTCGCCCGACCTGGACGCGGCCGAGCTGCCCGACGGCCTCACGCTGAGCCTGCACTGCGCCGCCAGCGGCTCGCCGCCGCCCGAGCTGCGCTGGAAGATCCGCACGGCCGGCCAGAGCCTGGAGCTGGGCGGGAGCGGCCCGGAGAGCGCGGCCAAGGAGGAGCCGCGGCCGGAGCCCGAGCGCTTCGTGGCGTTCAAGAACGGCACCTTGGTGATCCCGCGCCTGAGCAAGCGCGAGGAGGGCACCTACACCTGCGTGGCCACCAACGAGGTGGGCAGCAACCACTCCTCGGTCAGCGTGGCGGTGGCGGGCCCGCAGAAGTACCCGCCGGCGCCCGGCGGGGACCCGCGGGGCGGAAAGGGGCAGGCGGGCGACAGGAAACCCGACGCCGAGGCGGCCAAGAACAGCGTGCTGACCCCGGAGGAGAGGGGCAAAGCGCTGGGCCCCACCCGGCAGAGCCGGCCCGGCTCAGCGGCGGGGCCGGAGCCTGAGGGCCGGGGCCGGGTCCCGCTGGAGCCGCCGGGGCTGGAGAAGAAGTGCGGGGCCTCGGAGGGCGGCTCCAAGTACATCTCCAACCACGCCTTCAACCAGAGCGGCGACTTCAAGCGGCACAGCTTCGAGCTGGGCGTCATCGCCCTGGACGTGGCCGAGCGCGACGCCCGCGTGCAGCTGACGCCCACCCAGCCCGGCGGGGGCCACCTGGGCGTGCTCTACCTGTGCCAGCAGGGCCGCCAGGGCCACGCCCTGCTGCAGTGGTCGCAGATCGAGGCCGGCGTGAACTCGTACTGGTTCCAGGGCCTGAGCCCCGGCACCAACTACTCGGTGTGCCTGAGCTCGCCGGGCGAGGAGTGCCGGGTGCAGGTGGTGTTCACCACCAAGAAGGAGATCCCGTCGCTCATCATCATCGTGGTGGTCAGCATCTTCCTGCTGCTGCTGGCCACGCTGCCGCTGCTGGGCGCCACGTGGTGCCACCTGCTCGCCAAGCTGCAGGCCAAGCCCTACAAGCTGATCATGAAGGCGCAGAACCCCGACCAGATGGAGAAGCGCATGGCCGCCGACTTCGACCCCCGCGCCTCCTACCTGGAGTCCGAGAAGAACTTCGGTCCCGGCGAGGCCGAGGCTGAGGAGGAGGAGGAAGAGGAGGAGGAGGAGGCGGGGGATGAAGAAGGAGCGCGGTGGCGGCGCGGGAGGGAGGGGGAAGGCGCGGCGGAGCTGGAGCGGGAGGAGAGCGTGGCCGCCAGCTCCATGGCGGAGTCGCAGTCCAAGGGCGGCGCCGAGGAGTTCGAGGTGCGCTCCGAGTACAGCGACAAGCTGCCGCTGGGCGCCGAGGCCGTCACCATCTCCCCGGAGATCAACGGCAACTACCGGCAGCGGCCCCGCTGAGCCCCCCAGATCCCCCTGACCCCGCTCCCACCCCCCGCTTCGCCCGGGGAAAAGCCTCCGGGAGCGAGCGGAGCCGCCCCCGCCTCTCCTCCCCCTCCTCCCCCTCCTCCTCCTCCTTCCCCCACTTCTCCTTCTCGCCCGGTGCCGCCGGGATGAGCCTCCCACGATTTCGTTTCCATTTCGGGCACCGGCGGTGCTCGCTGCCGGCTCGGCGGCGACAACGATTCCCTCTCCCCCGGCTCCCTCTGCCGCCCGCCAGCACCGGGTCCGCTTTCCCCTCCGAGACAAAAAACGAAAAAAACCCCGAGAAAACGGCTAAGAGCAAAAAGCCTGATAGCCCCAAATTCTCTTGGCTGGAATCCTTTCAGTCCCCGCCGCTCCTCGGCGCCCGGTGAGTCCCCTCTGCTCCCCGGTTCTCTCCTGTCGAGCCGGGAGCTGTCCCCGCCCAGCCGGGACCGGTCCCCACCGAGCCAGGGGCTATCCCCGCCGAGCCCGGGGCTGTCCCCGCCGAGCCCGGGGCTGTCCCCGCCCAGCCGGGACCGGTCCCCACCGAGCCAGGGGCTATCCCCGCCGAGCCCGGGGCTGTCCCCGCCGAGCCCGGGGCTGTCCCCACCGAGCCCGGAGCGGTCTCCGCCGAGCCCGGAGCGTCCCCGCCGCTCTCCGGTGCGTGCCCACGGCGCTCCGGCACATCCCGGTTTTCCCCGGCGGGTGCCGACATTCCCGGTCCCCGCCACTCCCGGGCTGTTCTCTCCAGCCCCCGATGGATATTGGTGCTCCCCGGTCCCCGCCACTCCCGTTCCCGGTGGGTCCCGGTGCTCCCAGGTCCCCGCCCTCTCGTTCCCGGCAGGTCCCGCTCTCCCCGTTCAGCACCGGGCTCGCCGGGACAGCTCCGCGCCCCGAGGCGCCGGGGGCGCCCCGATCCCCGATTCCCGGTCCCCATCTCCAGTCCCCGGTTCCCGGTCCCGTCCCCTCGGTGTGTTTTGGGTAGAGTAGCCTTGTAGCCAAGTGTGTGTGCCGCAGACGCGCCCGGAGCCCGCGGCCGAGGTGGCCACGGTGGCCACGGTGGCCGCCAGCCCCGGTGCCGCTGGCCCCGGTGGCGCGGAGAGCCGCGGGCGCTTTCTCTGCGCGCTTCTGTCCGTGACGAGTCAATAAAAGGGATTGAAAGTGGAGCCGCCTCCGTGCTTGGGGGGAAAAACCGGGATTTTGTCCCCAGGGCGGGGAGGGGACAGCCAGGAGGTGGCACCGCCACGGCCGCCTCCTTTTATGTGTGCTGCGCATTTCTTTTTTTTTTTAATATGGTGAAAACAACAATTCATTTTTTCCGGCCATAAAGCAGGCGCGGAAACCGCGTTGGCGTGCGAACGGAATCGCCCAAATCCATTAAATCTTCCCTATAAATTCACCCCGGAGAGGGGAAAAAAAGGAATTCCATTTTCCCCCGGTGAGCGTCGGAATCCGCTGGAGCAAGGAAACATCCCACGGATGTGTGTTTCCCACCGTTTTATGGACCATTTTCTGTCGTTTTCCAGATCATTCTCTGTCGTTTTAATTATAATTTCCATCGTTTTTATACGATTTCAGATGTGCTTTCCACCGTTTTAGGTGTGTTTTTATCATTTTAGGTGTGATTTCTGTCATTTTAGGTCTCTTTTATTTATCATTTTATCTGTAGCGCATTTAATTTTTGATGGAATTCCTGCACTCCCACCTCCCTTTTTTTTGTAAAAAAACACCCCAAACCTCGCTCTTTTTTTGCCTTTTTCTCCCCAAACTCCCTTCCCTGCTGGTGCCACCTCGGTCCCCAAGGGCTCCCAGCCCTCATCCCAAAATTCCCGCTGGATTTCTGCTCCAAATCCCATCCCACCGATGAAATCCCCCCCGGCAATCCAACATTCCTTTCTCCAGGGGAAAAAATCCCCCAAATCCCCCCAATATCCCCCCAAATCCCGGGAGCCCGAGACTGCTCCAGGTGTTCGGATCCACCTGGATATTCCCATCATTGTTGACATTCCCATCACTGTTGCCATTCCCATAATTAATTGCGGATATTCCCGCAATTGTTGCCATTCCCACAATTAATTATGGATATTCTCACGATTGCCGGCGTTCCCATAATTGCTGATATTTCCATAATTGCCAACATTCCCGTAATTGCCGATATTCCCGTAATTGAGCGCGGTGCTCGGGAGTCACGGCGGGAATGGGAAAAGAACAATCAGCCCAGCTGCCTTTAATTAGGGAACCGCGGATTCCCGGGAATCCGGGATCAGCCCGGGATTTGCTGCTCTCCGGGAGGCCACAAATAAATTGGGGGGGAGGGGGGGAATTTGCATTTTTCCTGGAAAAAATTCCTGCTGGGAATGGTTAAAGCACCCACGGAGTGCTCGGAATTCCCAAAAATCCTCTGGTTTTATCCCCATGGCTGGAATGAGCGGAGAGTTCCCCAGGGAATCCCAGCCCTGCAGAGAGAATGGCCCAGTTCGACCAATCAGGAATTCCCAGTTTGATCAGTCAGGAATTCCCAGTTTGACCAGTCAGGAATTCCCAGTTTAACCAGTCAGGAATGTCCCAGTTTGACCAGTTGGAATGTCCCAGTTTGACCAGTCAGGAATTCCCAGTTTGACCAGTCAGGAATGTCCCAGTTTGACCAGTTGGGAATGTCCCAGTTTGACCAGTTGGAATGCCCTAGTTTGACCAGTCAGGAATTCCCAGTTTGACCAGTTGGAATGTCCCAGTTTGACCACTTGGGAATTCCCAGTTTGAGCAGTTGGGAGTTCCCAGTCTGACCAGTTTGGGGTGGACAGGGACCGTTCCCAGTCCTTCCCAGCCCAGGCCCCCAGGCCCAGGCCCAGTCCCAGGCCCAGGCCCGGCCATTTCCCATGCCATGCCCATGGCCCAGGCCACCCATGCCAGCCCATCCCGCCCAGCCCCATGGGCCCAGGTTCACAGCCCCATTCCCATTCCCATTCCCATTCCCATTCCCATTCCCATTCCCATTCCCATCCCCATCCCCATTCCCATCCCCATCCCCATTCCCATTCCCATCCCATCCCCATTCCCATTCCCCCATTCCCATTCCCATTCCCATCCCCATATCCATTCCCATTCCCCTGTAGGATCTGCAGGATGAAATCCCCACAATCCAAATTTTCCGACCTTTTCCCAGGAATTCTCATCAGAGACATGAGGAGGTGGAGCTGGTGCCATCCCCAGTGCCATCCCTGATGCCATCCCCAGTGCCATCCCCGGTGACATTCCTGGTGCCATCCCCAGTGCCACCCCCAGTGCCACCCCCGGTGCCATCCCCGGTGCCATCCCCAGTGCCATCCCCTGGTGACATTCCCAGTTTCATCCCTAGTGCCATCCCTGGTGATGTTCCCGGTTGCCATCCCCCAGTGCCATCCCCTGGTGACATTCCTGGTGCCATCCCCATTGCCATCCCCAGTGCCATCCCCTTGGTGACATTCCCAGTGCCATCCCCATTGCCATGCCCGGTGCCACCCCGGTGCCATCCCCCAGTGCCATCCCTGGATTTGGGAATTTTCTCCTCCCTCCTGACCCAGCCCTGGCCCCACAACCCTTCTGTGGGGTCACCCCACAACCCTGTGTCCCCAAATGCTGTCCCCAAACCCTGTCCCCTGTCCCCACTCCCTGTCCCCAGTCCCTGTCCCCAGCCCCAGTCCCCAAACGGGGTTTTGGGGGATTTTTGGGGTCAAGGGTTTGAAAGGGGGACAAGATTTTAGGGCATTTGGGGCTGAGGGCTGTGCAGTCAGGGGGTTTTATGGGATTTGGGGTGCAGAGTGGTGGGTGGATGGGTTTTATGGGATTTGGGGAGCAGAGTTGGGGGTGACGGGGTTTTATGGGATTTGGGGAGCAGGGGTGTGAGGGGTGAGGTTTTATGGGATTTGGGGTGCAGAGTTGTGGGTGGATGGGTTTTAGGGGATTTGGGGCTCAGAGTTGTGGGTGGATGGGGTTTAGGGGATTTGGGGGTCAGAGGGGTCGAGTTACAGGGATTTGGGGGATTTGGGGGGGCGGGGGTGTGGGGGGGAAGCTGTTCTGGGGGATTTGGGGGGCGGGAGTGTGGGGCGATGAAGTTTTTGGGGATTTTGGGGGACAGGGATTTGGGGTGATGGGGTTTTAGGGGATTTTGGGGGACAAGGATTTGGGATAAGGGTTTTTTAGAGGGTTTTGGGGCTCAGGGGTGTGGGGTAATGGGTTTTAGGGGATTTTGGGTAACAGGGAATCGTGGTAACATGCTCTTAGGGGATTTTGGGGGGCAGAGATGTGGGGTGATGGTTTTTAGGGGATTTTGGGCTCAGGGATTTGGGGTGATGGTTTTTAGGGGATTTTGGGCTCAGGGGTTTGAGGTGATGGTTTTTAGGGGATTTTGGGGGGCAGGGATTTGGGGTGATGGTTTTTAGGGGATTTTGGGCTCAGGGGTTTGAGGTGATGGTTTTTAGGGGATTTTGGGGGGCAGGGATTTGGGGTGATGGTTTTTAGGGGATTTTGGGCTCAGGGATTTGGGGTGATGGTGTTTTAGGGGATTTTGGGCTCAGGGGTGTGGGGTGATGGTGTTTTAGGGGATTTTGGGGGGCAGGGATTTAGGGTGATGGTTTTTAGGGGATTTTGGGCTCAGGATTTGGGTGATGTTTTTAGGGAATTTTGGGGTCAGGGGTTGAGGTGATGGTTTTTAGGGAATTTTGGGGGGCAGGGATATGGGGTGAAGGTTTTTAGGGGATTTTGGGGGGCAGGGATTTAGGGTGACGGTTTTTAGGGGATTTTGGGGGCAGGGGTTTGGGGTGACAGTTTTTTGGGGGATTTTGGGCTCTGGGGTTTGGGGTGATGGTTTTTTAGGGGATTTTGGGCTCAGGGGTTTGGGGTGAGGGGTTTTTTAGGGGATTTGGAGCTCAGGGGTGCACGCTAACAGGTTTGAGGGGATTTTGGGGCTCAGGGATTTGGGGTGATGGTATTTTAGGGGATTTTGGGCTCAGGGGTGTGGGGTGATGGTGTTTTAGGGGATTTTGGGCTCAGGGGTGCGCTCTAACGGGTTTTTAGGGGATTTTGGAGGAGCCGAGGACGGGCCCCGCGGGCGGGCGCGGGTCGGTGCCATGGAAAACAATCCCGGCCCGGGGGACGGGGAGGGGACGGGACAGGAGGAGGAGGAGGAGGAGGAGGAGAAGCCGAGGAGGGCCCGGGAGCGGCGGGGCCGAGTCCAGCGGAGCGGGGACACCGGGGCTCCACCGGCGGTGACGGGGCGGGGGGCGCGGGCCCGGGGAGCGGGGCTGGAGCGGGAAAAACCGGGGAAAAGTCGGGAAAAAAGCTCCGGGAAAGGAGGGGAAGAAGGAAGGAAGGAGGCAGGGCGGTTATTCACGGCTCTGGAATGCGCTGAGAGGCGGCGGGGGAGCCCCGGGGGGCTCTGGAAAAGGGGTGGGATGCCACCCGGAGCTCCAGGAGGGACAAAAGTCCGGGATTGCCCTCCCCAGTCACCGGGAGATGGGGTCTGTCCCTCCCTGGGCACCCCGAAACGTCACCTGGAGGTCCCCCAGAGCCAGCGGGGCGCCTCTGCCACCCCTCAGATGCCGATGGGGTTTATTCCCGAGAAATTCCCGCTGGGAATGGCCCGGCTGGGAATGGAGGGCAGGGCAAGTCAGACAAAGGGGTCTGGCTGCCAGCTGCTGGGAATTCCGAGCGGGAAGGAACCTCTGGAGTGCCCTGGAAAAGTCACCGAGAGGGGAATGAGGAGTTAAGTGGGGAAAAATTCCCTTCCCGAGGATTCCAGCGGCCACGGGGACCCCGCAGCCCCTGGCTGAGAGAAGGCGCCGGGTTTTTTCCATGACACGGTCTGCGAGCCCGCTGGAAATCCCGAAAACCCCGTGATTTATGGGATGGCCGGTCGGGAAAGAGCCGCGTGTGGCTCCGTTCCTCCTCAGCCCAGCGGGAGGAACCCGGAACCCCCCGGCTCCCGCTCCTCGTCCCAAACAAGGTTTCATCCCAAACCCGGAAAAGGATTTCCAGAGGGGGGAAGGACGAGCTCGAGGGGGAGAGGGAGAGCTCCCCTGCTAGGGCCGGGATTTAGGGAATCTCCCCAACCGCTTTTGCCAGCTGGAATCGCTTCCCGTCCCGGCGGTTTGGCCGGGCTCATTCCCATCTCTGTCCCCGGCAGGACGCGAGGATGAGGCCAGAAGTTGGGCAGTAATGAGATGTGTGGAAATCCCGTACACAGGGGGCGAAGGGAATGGACAAAAACCACCCCCCCCCGTTCACTCTCTCCCCTTCCCCACGCCTCACCCCCCCCCCCTCCCGCCCCCCCCTACCCAAACCTTCACCACTCCCCCCCCCCACCCCACCCACCACACCCCACAACACAACCCCCACCCCCACACCCCCCCATTTTGGTTGATTGGTGGATCAAACATCTACGAAGAACAGGGAGAGCGATGCTGGTAAGAGCCGGGAGATACCAGAGAGCACGGGGACGTAAAAGACGGGGAAGTTATCAATGACACAGAAAGTAAAATACTCAAGAGTATAAGAAGAAAGAGCACTAAGGGGCATTGTAAGGTCACCGAAGGAGAATCGATGGCCGAGGGGAACGAGCTGCAGTCGAGGTGGGCTGGGAGACAACCAACTCTCCGGTGGGTGGTAAGCACGGGAGTAATTAGACGCAATGAAGCCACTCAAGAAAAGGACCTGGAGTAAAACAACCGGATTGGCGGGTCATTCCGACCTGCAGGAAATGCGCAACACCTCAAGCGCGCTGAAGATCCTCGCTCAGCAAAAGCGGGATGGAAAGCCGGCCGGCAGGGCGAGCTGCAGGAAATGAGGGAAGGCGCGCTCGCTCTGGTAAAAGAAAAAAGACAACGAGCCTGGGAAACGATGGAATAGAACGGAAAATTAGAGGGTGTATGAGAAGGAGGATAGATGGGAAGATGACAGATACGTACACAAAAAATTCAACTGATTTATACATGAAAGATATGGATGGATCAATAAAGGAGGGGTGAGCAACGAAAATATAGGGGTAATCTAAAGGGCACGGACTCCACGATGGAGCACGAGAAAGGATAGGAATGAGGGGAAGGTCCGGTAAAAGAATAAAAAGGAGAGATATGCGTGCCGACACTCGGCCCAGATGACATACAATGTAAGGAAAGGCATGCCGCGGGCCCCGGGAAGGGGCCGACGCATTGAAACTGAACTGAAGAGGGCCGGCAGACCCCCCGCCAGGAAGAAGATCCGCTGGCAGATAAGAAAGGACGGAAAGACGAGGGACAAATAAGAAGGGCAAAGCGTGGGAAGGGAAGGAGGCGGCCCAGGACGGAAGGAAGAGGCAAGCCCAGTTACCTGGCCTTTAAAGCACCCCCCCACACCCTTTGACGCCCCCACCCAACATGGCCAATCACACGACTTCGGCAAGGACCCCCACCGGACAGACCCCGCCCGGCCCCACCACCCCACAACCTCGACCCCCAACTGCCGGCGGCCCCCCCACGTTACCAACCACCGCCACACCACCCCCCCCCCCCCCCCCCCCCCACCCCCCCCCCCCCGGGGGACGCGCGACGTGGTCCGTTCAAACGTGGTCGCATGGCCGGCTAGGCCAACCCCCCCCCCCCCCCCCACCCGGCCACGAGGACGCTGCCCCCCGCAGCCCAAGACCCCCAGGAAGGGAACTCACGCACCGTCCGGAACCAGAGCAGCCAATCGGGGAACGACGCTGGGCACCGTCCCGCAACGGACCACCCCCCCCCCCATGGCCGCCCACCGAGCCAGAAAGTCCCCCCCAGAAGTCTCACGACGTTCATAGTCTACAGCGTGCCAGCCAGGCTCGGAGGGTGCGGGCCACCCCCGCCCTCCCGAGCAACGGAACGCCTACGCCTGGGAATACCGGCACCCCCCCACACCGCAGCCCCACTATCCCCCGGGGATGTGCTCGGTGGAAGGGACCAGACGGCGCCCACTCGGATTACCGTTTTTCCGTACGTTTTTCTATCGTAGTGCCTTTGCTGAGCCTTCTGGCTACCATCCCAAACAGGGCCCGAGCGATCAACGCCCAGACGACCGAACGGCGCCGCCACACGCCCCCCCCCCCGCCCACAGCCCCCTCCACCCACCCCCCCCCCACCCCCCAACCCCCCCGCGGCGGGCACAGGGGCGGGCTGACTCCCCATCCCACCCCACCCCCACACCCCCCCAGCCCCCCCCCCTCGCCCACAACCCCCCTCCTACCCCCCCCCCCCAGCCAGTCTCTTACCGTTCCTGGACCGCACGCGACGCCACCGAGGACTCCCCCCACCTCCCCCATGTCGGGAGCCCCCCCCCACGCGACCCCACCCAACCCCCCCCCCCCCCCCCACCTCCAGACCCCGGATTCCGACACCCTGTTCCCGGCTGCCCCCGCTTCCCGCTTTTCTCCCTGCCCAGATCTGAGGGGGCCGCGGGAGGTGACAGTGGTGACAATCCCGCCCCAGAGCCACCACAACTGCCGCCGGGGAGGGATCCAAGGATAAAACCCCTGGGAATGGGGTTCTGGGGGACGCGGATGGGACAGAGGTTTGGGATGGACCCACAGCCTCGGATCAGGAAGGAATTCCTGGGTTTTATCCCTGCAGGGGCATTCCGAGCACCTCCAAGGCCTTGGAATGCCTCAGGAATCCCCAAAACCCCCTGAGCGCCATCCCAAAAACCCCTCTGGGCTGGGCTGGGCCCACCAGGCTTGAGCCAAAGATTCCCAAACGTTCCCGGCGGGAATGGGGGAAAAGATTGGGAACAGCAGAGAAGCTGAGCTGCCTTGAAGCCATAAACATTCCCTGAGTGCTCCAGAATTCCTGGCGGGGCAAATATTCCTTCTCCAGTGTCCCGGGAAACCCCCGGGGGATTTTGGGAATGTCCATGGCCCCCGGACGGGGGGACACAGCTCCGGAATTCCCAGTGGGATCTGGGCACGCCCTGCAGCCCCCTGGCCTTGTAACGCCCTGTAGGGACAGCAATAAATGCCTTTAATTAACGCCTGTAATTAATGCCTTTAATTAAGAAATACCCATCATAAACACCTGACATAAAGAAACAATTGTAATGAATACCTTGAATTAATAATTACTTTTTTATCAACACCGTGAATAAACTCCTTTTTTTACCTAAACCAGCCGGGTTTCGCTTGGTCTGTGCATCCCAAAATCCCAAATCCCCCCCCGAGCCGGCGGCTCCTGGGCTCCCCCAGATTGTCCCCAACCCTCCTGGATCAGGGGACGCTTCCGTCATTCCCAGCGATCCCGAATCCTTCCCAGTGCTGGAGAATCCCCAAATCCTTCCCAGTTCTGGAGCACCCCAAGGATCCCCCAAATTTCCCTGTTCCCCCTCACTCCAAACCTGGAAGGAACCCCCAAAATCCCGGGATACCCCAAAATCCCCCCCTGCAGCAGCTGGGAATGGAAGTGACCCCCAAAGCAGAGCCTGGGGCTCTCCAGCACTGAAATTCCTTATCCAGAGGGATTTTAGGGAAAGGGCAGCCAGGTCTCTGTGGGGAGCTCCCGGATTCCCATAAATTATTCCCACCGTGGGATAAAAACCGTGGCCCCAATGGAAGTGTTGGGTTCATTTCACAGGATCTGGCTTTTAAACTCCACTTTATCCCCGGGAATAGCGAGGTCCAGGATTATTCCTGAAATTCCAGCTGGGAAAGGGGTGATTAGGAGGCGGAATTGGGGGTTTCCAGATGAGCCAAAAGCACCAGGAAGGGGAAGAAATTCCATAATCCTGCCCAGGGCGCTGCTGCTGTCCCGAAAACAACACGAATTCCATGGATCTCCAGGGAGCCTTGGGTGGGGCTGTGGAAACAGATCCCGAAATTCAGCCCCACCCGTGGAACAGAGCTGACACAGATTTTAGGGAATTTTAAAGGGATTTTAGAGATTTTTGGGATTTTAAAAGGGATTTTTAGGATTTTTAAAGGGGTTTGAGGCTGCCTTTGGAGCTGCAGGGGTTGGGATGGGCCGGGAGGGAATCCTGGGAAAAGGGAGGGGATTCCTCAAGGAAACCCCAAAACATGGGAGTCACCCCCAGCGCCCCCAAACCCCCCTGAGGGTGCCGAGAACATTCCAGAGGGAGGGAATGGGGTCCCTGGGATCCTGCAGAGAGCTGCTCTGGCCACTTCCAAAGGAATCCCAGGATGATCCAGCAGCTCCGTGTGGGGTGGGCTGAGAATTCCCAAGGGAATCTTGGGGTGTTTGGGACCCGCCAGGAGCCTGCTCATTCCAGCTCAAGAAGTTGGGAATTCCGGGATTTAAGAGCAGGAAGAGGAGATCCAGCACCACCTCGTTCCCATCCCGACGGTGTTTTATCCCCAAAATTCCCCGTTCCCATTCCCACCCTTCCCAAAGGAACATGAAGGGAGCGGTTTTCCCATAAAACGGGATCACGGATCAGATCCCGACATTCCCAGCTGGAGCAGATCCCTGAAATCTCTGCTGGGTAGGGCCATCCCAACCATTCCCTGGATTCGGGGCTGGGGTGGTTCCAAATCCTGCTGGAAGGGGGAATATCCAAGGAAAAACTGCACATCCCGGGAGTAGGAACGAGGTCTCCATTTATTCTCCTTCCCCTGCGCTTCCCAGCGAGGCTTTCCATGGATCCCAGCCCTGGAAAACCCCGGGATCGCCACAAAACCGGGAATGGAAGAGGACGGGGAGCAGGGTGGGGTTTGATCCTTCAAAAATTGGGGGAAAAAACATCCCAGGAGTGGATGTGGAGCCGAGAGCGGGAAGGGAGAAGCCGGGAATGGGAATTTTCTCCCACGTGGAGCTGCCGGGGTAATTCCCGGTGGTTGGGAATTCTTTCAGCCGGCTGGGGATCCCTCCGAGCTCCTCTCCCGGAACCCTGGGAATTGTCCTGTGCTGGAAGAGCTGCTGAGAGCCAGGCTGGTTGCAGGAGTGAATCCCAAAATATTTTTGGGATGCTGGGAGTGTTTTCCTTGGCTCGGCTCCATCCAGGCTGGGCTCAAAGGAGTCACCTCTGGAGCTTGGGAGTGGATTTAGGGATAAAGCCTCGGAGAGAGTCGGGAGGCTGGGAAAGGGCACGGGAAGCACCCGAAATTGGGGGATGGGAGACGGGCGATGGGATGGGATTGCCGGGAATTCAGGGCCTGGGAATGCCGAGCTGGGCGCCGTTGGCTGCGGGGTCGGCCAGGGCGGTTTTTCGGGAAGCGGTCAGCGAGGGGTTGTGCAGGAGCGTGTAGGCCACCCACCAGCGCGCCCGGATCCGCCGGCCCCGCGCCCTTCCCGGAGCCGGGCGCTTGGGATGCATCAGCTGGAGGCCTGGAAGGAGATGGGAGCAGCAGGGAGAGGATTCAGGGCCTGGAAAAGCACCAGGAGAGCGGGAGAGGGGTTGGGATGAGGTGCGGAGGGATGGATTGCTGCTGGGAAAGGGGAGCTTGGGATGGAATTCCTGGGAATTCTGGCTGGGATGGAATTCCCAGAGGAGCTGTGGCTGCCCTGGGATGCCTGGAAATGCCCAAGTAAAGGTTGGAGGGGGTTTGGAGCAGCCTGGAACAGTGGGAGTTGTCCCTGGATGGGCTTTAGGGCCTTTCCAACCCAAAGTGTTGCAGGATTCCCAGATTCCAGTCCCAGCCCCATTTTCCTGGAGCCACCAAGATCCCACCACAGCCCAAAGAGTCCCATCCCTATCCTGGAGTGGGATCAGCCCTTGGATGGATGGATGGATGATGGATGGATGATGGATGGATGATGGATGGATGATGGATGGATGGATGGATGGCTGATGATGGAGGCTGGATGGATGGTTGGAGTTGGCAGGCATGGATGGGCTAGATGGATGAGGATGGCTGGGGATGGATGGATGGGATGGAGGATGGATGGATGGATGGATGGATGGAGGATGGCTGGATGGATGGATGGATGGATGGATGGATGGATGGATGGATGGATGGGATGGATGGATGGGATGGATGGATGGATGGATGGATGGATGGATGGATGGATGGATGGATGGATGGATGGGATGGATGGATGGATGGGATGGATGGATGGATGGATGGATGGATGGATGGATGGATGGGATGGATGGATGGATGGATGGATGGATGGATGGATGGATGGATGGATGGATGGATGGATGGATGGATGGATGGATGGATGGATGGATGGAGGATGGATGGATGGATGGATGGATGGATGGGATGATGGATGATGGATGGATGATGGATGGATGGATGATGGATGGATGATGGATGGATGATGGATGGATGATGATGGGTGATGGATGATGGATGGATGATGGATGGATGATGGATGGATGGATGATGGATGGATGGATGGATGGATGGATGATGGATGGATGATGGATGGATGATGGATGGATGATGGATGGATGGGTGATGGATGGATGGATGGATGGATGGATGGATGGATGGATGGATGGATGATGGATGGATGATGGATGGATGATGGATGGATGATGGATGGATGGATGGATCCATGAATCCATGGATGGATTGATGGAGGTGTCTCCCCACCAACCAGAGGTGCCACCCAGAGGTCACCATCCTGTCCCTTCCCCCCATTCCCCCGGTGCCCCCAGTCCCACCTTCCTCCAGCTGTGTGTCCCGGGGCGGTGCCGGCGGCTCCGTCCGGCCGGGCTGGAGCAGCAGGGAGCAGAAGGCCTTCAGCAGCGGGTGGCACTGGCTGACCTCCACCCTCAGGTAGTGGCAGTAGGTGCGGTACCCTGCGGGGACACCGCGCCCTCTCTGGGGACAGCATTCCCCATTCTCTCCCCGGAGCCCAGGGACGGATCCAGCTCTGGCCTCCACGCTCCCACAATCCCAGCAGGAACAGGAGGGGCGGGTCTGAGGTCCCTGGTGGTCCCCTCCCCTTTATTCCAGGAGGTCCCCGGTGGTCCCCTTCCCTTTATTCCAGGAGGTCCCCTGAGGTCCCCTCCCCTTTTTCCCAGGAGATCAGGTGAAACCCCAAACCGACTTTTTCATCCCCACTTTTTTGGGGATACCAAAGTAGGCCCCAGCTGGCACCACCCGCTCCAGATGTTCCATTCCCAGTGGTCTTGAAGTCACCGTCAATCCCAGCAGGAAAAACAGAGGAAGGCTCGAGGCCCACCAAGGTCTCCCCTCCTTTATCCCGAGACACGAGGCAACCACTGGTGGCACCCCAAAGGTCATTCCCAATTTTTTGGGATCAAAGAGCAGGGCCAAGCAGGAATCGGGAGAAGCCACCTGCTTCCATCGTCCCATTTCCAACCCACCCTCAATCCCACAGGAAAAACGGGAGAAGCCCTGAGGTCCTTTCTCCTCCATCCCAGGACACGAGGTGACCTCTGGTGATCCTCCAAGGTCACCACTCGTTTTTTTGGGCTAAAAACCAGGAATCAGGAGAAGCCACCTGCTCCAGCTGTCCCACTCCCAGCGTCTGGGGCCACCCTCAATCCCAGCAGCTCCGGGTCCCCACCCCAACCCCCGGCGGTGGCACAAGGACCCGGCTGGTGGCGCGGTGGCCTCTGGCCGTCCCACCTGGGTCGAAGGTCTCCACGCCGCGGTGCAGCAGGCTGATGTCCAGCCGGCAGAAGTGGACGGCGTTGTAGAGGCCGGAGATGACCACGCGCCAGACCGCGGCCATGGCGCCCACCAGGACGTTGGTGGGGAAGAGCAGGAAGGTGACGATGGACAGCGCGCGCCTGCGGGGCACACGGACCACGGGATGGCCCTTCCCGGGAAAGCTCCGGCCACCCCAACCCCCCCCTCCCCCGGCCCGGGTGGCTCCAGCCCCGCTGGGAGAAGCCAACGCCCTCCCAGGCTCCTGGAGAACCCTCAGGAGCTCCTCGTCTCCTTGGAGAGTGAGGAACTGGCCAAACCGCAGGGTTGGGATTTTGGGATGGAGGCCACCAGCTCCAGGAGAGCCTCGCTGGCCTGCCAGGGGGACACCTGGGTCCCTCTGTCACCATGGTCATGGGTGGTGACACCATTCCTGAGTGGGGGACATCTGCCAGTGGTTTGGGATGGGCACCAGGAGAGTCTGTGTGCAATGCCAGGGGGTGGCACAGGACACTTGGGTCCCTCTGTCACCGTGGTCACGGGTGGTGACACCATTCCTGAGTGAGGGACATCTGCTGGTGGCCTGGGATGGACTCCAGGAGAGCCTTGCTGGCCTGCCAGGGGGACACCTGGGTCCCTCTGTCACCCCGGTCTGGGGTGGTGGCACCATCCCTGAGTGGGTGACATCTGCTGGTGGCCTGGGATGGACTCCAGGAGAGCCACACTGGCCTGCTAGGGGGACACTTGTGTCCCTCTGTCACCCCGGTCTGGGGTGGTGGCACCATCCCTGAGTGAGGGACATAATCCGGTGGTTTGGGATGGACACCAGGAGCCCCTGCCCTGCCAGGGGGTGGCACAGGACACCTGGGTCCCTCTGTCACCGTGGTCACGGGTGGTGACACCATCCCTGAGTGGGGGACATCTGCCAGCCGTGACCGACCCCACCCGGCCGATCCTGAGGGATCTGGGCCTGCCCAGCCTTGGCCAGTGGAGCGGGGCCACCCTCGCCGGTGTCACCCCACCAAAATCCAGGCCAGAACATCCGGAGAAACCCCCGTGGGAGCCTGGAATTCCTGCCAACCCCCACCCTGGGGACAACGGGGGACGATGGCGGTGTCCCCGTACCTGTTGGTGATCTCCTTCTGCAGGGAATGCTGCTCCAGGAACTGGAAATGGGCCAGGAGATGCTGCACGAGCACGGCCACCACCAGGGTCAGCCAGAAGGGCCTGGAAGGGTGGGATGGACACTGGGAATGTCCCAAAACGCCGGGAATGCCCCAAAATGCCACCCCAGGCAGCAGAAACCTCAAAAAAAAACCCCAAATGGAAAAACCCCAAATGGAGCATCCCAAACCCATCCAGGGCCATTCCTTGGGGTTCCCAGCCCTGCCTGTGTTCATCCCGAAGAGCAGGATGGACACTGGGAATGCCCCAAAACACCGGGAATGCCCCAAAACACTGGGAACGTCCCAAGGCACCGGGAATGTCCCAAGGCATCGCCCCAGGCAGCAGGAACCTCCAGTGGGGTTGGAAAAACCCCAAACGGAGCATCCCAAACCCATCCAGGGCCATTCCCTGGGGTTCCCAGCCCTTCCCAGCTCACCACATGTTCCGGATGATCCCGAAGAGCGGGGAGCTGGTGCCCAGCTGGAGCGGGATCACCACCAGGAAGGTGAAGGCCACGAAGCAGAGGAAGAAAATCACCTGCTGGATCAGGAGACCTGGAATGGGAACACGGAGCGGGAATCCGGGATGGAAAAACGGCTCTCATTCCCCAAATCCCTGCACGGGGCTTTCCCGCCAATCCCATGAAAACCCCGCCAGTCCCCAAAACCCAAGGGATTGTTCCCACAATTCCTGGGGGTGGAGTGCAGGTTTTCCCTCTTTTTGGGGTCCCCCTCCCCATTCCCAGGATGATCCAGGCTGGGATGGGGATGAGGAGCCCCCAGAATGCGCCGGGGATCAGAGGCTTCCAGAGCTTTTCCCACCTAAATATTTGGGATTGAGCCAAACCCGGGCATCATCCCACCCCTTCTTCCTCTTGGAATTCCAAACCCAATTTTTCCAATTACTTTTCCATTTTTTCCCGATTCCCAACCATCCAGCATTCCCAAAACCTGGCAGATCACGTTTGGGGAAAGGGGGATTAAAACCCTCCCAGAAACGGGGCAAAACCAGGGAATTGCTGCTTAATCCTGAAGAAAATCGGGATCCCCCATCCCGTGATCCCAAAATTCCATTACCCAGCCATCGTCCCACCCCTTCCTTCTCTTTGAATTCCCAACCCAATTTTTTTCTGATTTTTTTTTTTTTTTTTGGCAGTTTTTCCAATCATTTTTCCGGTTTTCTCCCAATTCCCAACCATCCGAGACTCCCAAAATCAGCCAGATTCCATTTGAGGAAAGGGGGGCAAAAACCCTCTTGAAAATGGGGCAAAAAACGGGGAATCGCTGCTGAATCCTTAGGAAAATTGGGATCCCCATCCCGTGATCCCAAAATTCCATTACCCAGCCATCATCCCACCCCTTCTTCCTCTTTGAATTCCCAACCCAGTCATTCCAATCATTTTTCCCAGTTTTCTCCCAATTCCCAACCATCCCATGCTCCCAAAATCAGCCAGAGTCCAGTTGAGGAAATGGGGAGAAAACGGGGAATCGGTGCTGAATCCTTAGGAAAACCGGGATCCCCCCATGCCGTGATCCCGAAATCCCGGTACCCAGGCAGGCGAAGGCCGCCTGGAAGCTGGAGAAGGCCATCCAGCAGACGAGGGATTCCCGGGAAGGCCGCAGGATGTGGGCCTTGGAAAACACGTCCAGCACGGCGCCCTGGTACAGCGCCCGCAGGTTGGACCTGGATGGAAAACGGCCCCGGATGGATCCCGGCCCGGGAATGGGGACAGGGACATCGGGAATGGGAATGTCAGGAATGGGGACAGGGACATTGGGAATGGGAATGTCAGGAATGGGGACAGGGACATTGGGAATGGGAACATCGGGAATGGGAACGTCGGGAATGGGGACAGGGACATTGGGAATGGGGGCAGAGATATTGGGAATGGGATCGGCGGGAATGGGGACAGGGACATTGGGAATGGGAACATCGGGAATGGGAATGTTGGGAATGGGGATGGGAACACTGGGAAGAGGGGTGGAGACATTGGGAATGGGGATGGGGACATCAGGAATGGGGGACGGGGATATTCAGAATGATGATGGGAATATTGGGAATGGGGATGGGAACATTGGGAATGGGACAGGAATATCGGGAATGCGGCTGGGAATATTGGGAATGGGGATGGGGACATCGGGAATGGGGCTGGGGATGTCGGGAATGGCAACACTGGGAATGATGATTGGAATATTGGGAATGGGGTCAGGGACATTGGGAATGGGCATGGGGACATCAGGAATGGGGGATGGGGATGTTGGGAATGATGATGGGAATATTGGGAACGGGGATGGGAACATCAGGAATGGGGGCAGAGACGCTGGGAATGGGGAAGGGAACATCAGGAATGGGGCTGGGAGTATTGGGAATGGGGATGGGGAAATCGGAAATGGGGATGGGGACATCGGGAATGGGGACAGAAGGAATGGGGATGGGAACATGGGGAATGGGGGCAGGAATATCGGGAATGGGGCTGGGAATATTGGGAATGGGGGGTGGGAACATCGGGAATGATGATTGGAATATTGGGAATGGGGCCAGGGACATTGGGAATGGGCATGGGGATATTTGGAATGGGGGGAAGGACATGGGGAATGGGGATGGGGAAATCGGAATGGGGGCAGGGACGTGGGAAATGGGGCTGGCATCATCGGGAAGGGGAGTATTGGGAATGGGGCTGGGGGTATTGGGAATGGGAATAGCGGGAGTGGGAGTGGCGGGAGCAGGGCCGGCCCCACCTGTGCGTGCCCAGGCTGCGGAGCAGCAGGGCGCAGGTGAGCAGGCAGCACAGCACCAGCGAGCAGATGTAGCACACTGCGGAAAAACAGGGAAAAAATTCCTGGATCCGGGGTCGGGAATACCCCTGGGAGCAGGGTTTGGCTGGGAACTGTGCCTCGGGAATGAGGGATTGGCACCGTGCCTCAGTTTCCCTCCTTTTGTCACTCCCTCCCTCAGCTCCCAAGGGGGGGATGGAGGGGACAGAGGGAGGGGAAAGGGGATGGGAAATCTGGGAAAATCCCTGGAGCGAGCTGGGATGGGGGTCTTGGGAAAAAGGATCAGCGGGAAAGTGGGAGGAGGGAAAAAATGGGATGAGAGAGGTTTGGGGATCCAGGAAAAGTCCCAGAAATCCTCCCTGGAGCTGGCGGGGATCCCAAGAAATGAGGGGAGCACCCCTGGTATTCCCTGGTACCTGGAATTCCCTGATCCCTGAAACTCTTTTATTGAAATTCCCTCATCCCTGAAATTCCTTTATCCCTGGAATTCCCTCATCCCTGTTATTCCACGATCCCCAGAATTCCCTCATCCCTGCTCTGCCTTCATCCCTATTCCCTCATCCCTGAAATTCCCTGATCCCTGAGATTCCCTGATCCCTGGAATTCCCTCATCCCTGCTATTCCCTCTTCCCTGCTCTTCCCTCATCCCCCATCCAAGGATTTCCACTCTCCAGGGATCCAGGCCCATCTGTTCACTTCCAGCACATTTCCAAGCCCGCAGCATCTGCCAGCTCTTCCCTCCGGCTCTTCCCTCTGGCTCTTCCCAACGGCTTTTCCCGGAGTCTCTTCCCGCCTTGGCACGTGCCAGCCTGGCACAGCCCCATCCCTGCCAGCTGCTCCCATAATCCCTCCGGAATCCGCCCCATCCCATCCTCCAGGTGGGGAATCTTCCGAAGGTTCCTCTGGAATCTGCCCCATCCCATCCTCTGGTGCGGGAATCTTCTGGAAATCCCCCTGGAATCTGCCCCATCCCTGCCAGCCACTCCCAAAATCCCCTTGGATTCTTCCTCATCCCGTCCTCCCAGAATCCCTCTGGAATCCTCCTCATCCTGTCCTCTGGGCTGGGAATCTTTTGGAAATCCCTCTGGAATCTGCTCATCCCATCCTCCAGGTGGTGAATCCTCCCAGAATCCCCTGGGAATCCACCCCGTGGAATCCACCCCCTCCCATCCTCTGGAAATCCCCCTGGAATCTGCCCCATCCCGTCCTCCCAAAATCCTTCTGGAATCTGCCCCATCTCGTCCTCTGGGCAGGGAATCTCCTGGAAATCCCTCTGGAATCTGTCCCGTCCCATTCTCCCCAAGTCCCCCTGGAATCCTCCCAGTCCCCGCCAGCCACTCCCAAAATCCCCCAGGAATCCACCCCATCCCATCTTCCCAGAAACCCTCTGGAATTTGCCCAATCCCATCCACCAGGCGAGGAATCCTCCCAAAATCCCTCTGGAATTTGCCCCATCCCATCCTCCCCAAATCCCTCTGGAATCCACCCCATCCCATCCTCCAGGTGGGGAATCCTTGGGAAATCCGCTGGAATCCCCTCTGGAGTGTGGCTCTGGCCGGGATCCGGATTGGGATCAAGATTGGGATTGGGATCCGGATTGGGATTGGGATCAGGATCCAGATTGGGATCAGGATCCAGATTGGGATCAGGATCTGGAAAAAGGATCAGGATCTGGATTGGGATTGGGATCCAGATCTGTATTGGGATCGGGATCTAGATTGGGATCAGGATCCAAACTGGGAACAGGATTGGGATCAAGATTGGGATTGGGATCCGGATTAGGATCGGGATTGGGATCAGGATCTGCATTGGGATCAGGATCTGGAAAAGGGATCAGGATCTGGATTGGGATTGGGATCCAGATCTGGATTGGGATCAGGATCTAGATTGGGATCAGGATCCAGACTGGGAACAGGATTGGGATCAAGATTGGGATTGGGATCAGGATCCAGATCCGGATTGGGATTGGGATCAGGATTGGGACCTAGATTGGGACTGGGATCAGGATTGGGATCAGGACCTGATTGGGATCAGCATCCAAACTGGGAACAGGATTGGGATCAGGACTGGGATCAGGATTGGGGTTGGGATCAGGATCCAGATTGGGAACAGGATAGGGATCAGGATTGGGATCAGGATTGGGGTTGGGATCAGGATCCAGATCCAGATTGGGATTGGGATCAGGATCGGGATCTGGATGGGGATCAGGATTGGGACCTAGATTGGGACTGGGATCGGGATTGGGATCAGGATCCAGATCCAGATTGGGGTTGGGATCAGGATCCAGATTGGCAACAGGATCAGAATCCAGATCCGGATTGGGATCAGGATAGGGATCAGGATCTGGACTGGGACCAGGATAGGGATCAGGATGGGGATTGGGACCAGGACCGGGATGGGGTTGCCATGGGGCTGCACCTTCCAGAGCCCAGAGGAAGTGCCGGGCCGTGCGCAGCTCCTGCTCCAGGTCCCCGGGCACGGCCGCGCCCTGCGAGGGCACCAGCCCGAACTGCACCAGCAGCACCACCACGTCCTTGGTCATTCCCGCACGGATAATCCGCAGCGGGGGCACCACGGCCACCAGCAGCAGCACCGCCACCTGCGGGATTTCGGGATTTACCGCTCGGATCCCACGGGATTTCGGGATTTACCGCTCGGATCCCACGGGATTTCGGGATTTACTGCTCGGATCCCATGGGATTTTGGGATTTACTGCTCGGATCCCACGGGATTTTGGGATTTACAGCTCGGATCCCACAGGATCTAAGGCTCGGATCCCTCAGGAATTCGGGATTTACAGCTCAGAGCCTGCGGGATGAACAGCTCAAATCCCACTGGATTTACACCTTGGATCCAGTGGGATTTCAGGATTTACAGCTGGGATCCCACAGGATTCACGGCTCAGATCACACAGATTTTGGGATTTATGGCTTGGATCCCACAGGATTTACAGGATTTAGGAATTTGCGGGCTGGATCCTGCAGGATTTATAGCATGGATCCCGCAGGATTTAGGGATGTACGGCTCAGATCCCACAGGATTTTGGGTTTTACAGCAGGGATCCCAGGGGATTTAGGGATTTACGGCCCAGATCCTGAGGGATTCATGGCTCAAATCCAGCGGGATTTTGTGATTTATGGTCGGATTCCACAGGATTTTGGGGTTTACGGCTTGGATCCTGCAGGATTTACAGCTCGGATCCTGTGGGATTTCAGGATTTATGGCTCATATCCTGTGGGATTTAGGAATTTATGGCTCGGATCCCACAGGATTTACAACATGGGTCCCATGGGATTTATGGATTTACAGCACAGATCCCATGGAATTTAGGGATTCATGGCCTGGATCCCACAGGATCTAAGGCTTGGATTCCATGGGATTTGGGGATCTACAGCACATATCCTGCAGGATTTCAGGATTTACAATTCAGATCCCATGGGATTTCGGGATTTACGGGAGCGCAGAATTCCGGAAGGAATTTTAACACCATTCCCGGGTGACGCCCAGGATCCTCCGGGAATGTCACCTGGTAGACGGCGACGAAGGCCACGGTGACAGACACCACCAGCTTCAGCGGGATCCGGAATCCTGGAGGGAAAAGTTGGGAATTTGGGTTGGTGGAGCAGGATCAGGGTGCACCCAGCAAAGGGAACACCCTTTGGAATGGGATTTCCACAGGGAATTCCTGCCAGAATGGAGAGTCGGGAACGGACGGAAGGCTCCATCCTGCTTTTCCATGGAAACTTGGGATATTCCCTGCCCCCTCCATAGATGGGAATGGCTCTGCATTCCCAGGATTTCACTGCCTCAGTGCAGGGCAATTCCCTTCTCCAGCCCCCGGCTGCTCCCATCCTTCCCTGGCCAAGCTTTCCCGGGAAAACCATGGCTGCCCCAAACTCTCTGGAATTGTCCCAGGACCCCTTTTCCATGGATTTATGGGGCCTCCATGGGGATCCCATCACTCCAGTACCCCTTTTCCATGGATTTATGGGCCCTCCAAGGGTTTCCCACAATTCCATGGATTTATGGGGTCTCCATGGGATCCCCATCATTCCCACCACTCCCAGGACCCCTTTTCCATGGATTTGTGGATCCCTGCCCCAAGCACAGCTGGATTTGGGCTCTAAGCCAGGTCGGGTTGGACAGGGCTTGGAGCAACCCAGGATTTTGGAAATGGCCTGGCTGATCCATAAATCCCAACCCCAACCGTTCCCGGATCCCATGGGATTTTCCAGGTGCCCACCTTCCTCGGGAATGTAGACGTAGGAGAGCAGGTAGGAGCGGATCCGGGAGCTGAGGCTCTCATCGATCTTGACAGAGCTGTGGGAGGTGGGGGAGGGTGACATTCCCGACCTTTGGGAACGGGATTTGCCGGGAATGGGAATTTCCATCCTTACCTCCCCTTCCGGGCCCGCTTGGACAGCAGGGCCTTGAGGTACTTCCTGTAATAGCTTTTCCCGGAAATCTGGGGATAACGGATGGATTCGGGGTGGCAGAGCTGCCCTGGCCACCCCCCCATCCCAGGCGGATCCCGACAGGAATTCCCGAGTCGGCGTAAGGAATGGGAGGCGTTGGTAGGGAAAAGTGGGAATAAAGTGGGATTTTGTTCCCAAACCCCTCTGGGATCCCTCTCTCCCCCCTGCCGGGGTCACCTCAGGCCTTTCCCGCTTTTCCCTCCTCTCTTCCCACCCAAGCCCTGAGCTCTGAGCTCTGGGGATTATCCGGGAAAAGGAGGAGAGCCCGGAGCCGGCCTGAAGGGAGCCATTGATGGCGGGAGCCTCTTGTGTAAGGGATTGATCCCGAGGGAATTTCCTGACCCCGCTGCTGGCGTGGGGACAGCAAGGAAGAACCCACACGGCAGGGCTGGGAGGGGAACGCATGGAGATCCCGGTCCCAAAACCAATCCCAGTCCCAATCCCGATCCCAATCCCAGTCCTGGGATAGCAACTGAGAACCCCCAGCAGCAGGGACAGGAGGGGAATGCACGGAGATCCTGATCCTGATCCCGATTCCAATCCCGATCCCCATCAAGCTCAACACCGATCCTGATCCCAACCCTGATCCCAATCAGGCTCTCAATCCTGATCCTGACCCTGATCCTGATCCCAGGCCCAACCCTGATCCTGGTTCCAGTCAGGCTCTCAATGCCAATCCCAATCCCAATCCCAATTCCAGTCCCGATCCTGATCCCAATCCTGATCCCGAGTTCCCAAGCTCCCAAATCCCGATTTCCCATGTCCGTACCCACGGCTCGGGGCTGTCCCTGAGGCAGAGGCTGCGCAGGAGCAGCACTGAGTAACAGTCCCAATCCCGATCCCAATCCTAATCCCAATCCCAATACTAATCCTGATCCCAATCCCGATCCCGATCCCGAGTTCCCAAATCCCAATTTCCTGTGTCCACACCCACAGCTTGATGCTGTCCCCGTGGCGGAGGCTGCGCAGGAGCAGCACTGGGCAACAATCCCGATCCCGATCCCGATCCCGATCCCAATCCCGATCCCGATCCCAATCCCGATTTCCCGTACCCACGGCTCGGGGCTGTCCCCATGGCGGAGGCTGCGCAGGAGCAGCGCTGGGTACCAGAGGCTGAGCAGGGACAGGGACAGCAGCGCGGGGACATGGGACAGCAGCGAGTACAGACGGTGGATCTGCGCGGGGACACGCGGTCACTGCCACCACCCCTGGGGACACGCGGTCACTGCCACCGCCCTGAGGTCACTGCCACCACCCTAGGGTCACTGCCACCGCCCCTGGGGACACGGGGTCACTGCCACCACCCCAGGGCCACTGCCACCACCCTGAGGTCACTGCCACCACCCCAGGGTCACTGCCACCGCCCCAGGGGACACGGGGTCACTGCCACCACCCCAGGGTCAATGACACCACCCCAGGAACACTGCCACCACCCCCAGGGATATGGGGTCACTGCCACCACCCCAGGGGACACTGCATCACTGCCACCACCCCAGGAAAACTGCCACCACCCTGAGGTCAATGACACCACCCTGGGGACACCGCCACCACCCCCAGGGACATGGGGTCACTGCCACCACCCCAGGGAACACTGCATCACTGCCACCACCTTGGGGACACTGCTAACCCCCTGGGGACACCACCACCACCACCACCCTGGGGACACCCACATCACTGCCACCACCCCAGGAACACCGCCACCACCCTGGGGACACTGCCACGCCCCTGGGGACACCGCCACCACCACCCCCAGGGACACCACGTCACTGCCACCACCCTGGGGACACGGGGTCACTGCCACCAGCCCAGCCAGGGGACACTGCAGGGACACACTGGGGGCTGGCCAGGGAGCCACAGCACCTCAGGGCCACTCCAGGAAGCCACCTCCACCAGGGCCACCTCACTGTCCCTTTCCCGGCCTTGGAAAGGTGACAAGGGAGCCACAACCCCTCAGGGCCACCCCAGGAGGTGACAAGTTCTCCATGGCGCTTCAGGGCCACCCCAGCAATCCGTGCCACCTCGGGGTCACACCAGGAGGTGACAAGTACGCCGTGGCGCTTCAGTGCCACCCCAGGAAGCCACGCCCCCCAGCGCCACCGCGGTGCCACCCACCTGGGGCTGCAGGGGACACTGGGCGCGGTGCCAGGCCTGCGCCCCGCAGTGTCCCCAGGCCAGCAGGGTCCCCGCGGCGTAGCCCAGGCGGTGGCGGGGGGTGGCACAGGCCAGCAGGGGCGAGTACAGCGCCGGGAAATAGAGCAGGGCCAGAACCTTCCAGAACTCTGCAGGGACACAGCGCCGCGTCAGCACCGGGGACACACACACACAGGGGACAATGCCACCGCCCTGGGGACACTGCCACCGCCCTGGGACATGGCCACCACCCTGGGGACACTGCAACCATCCTGGGGACATGGGCACCGCCCTGGGGACACGGGCACCACCCTGGGGACACTGTCACCGCCCTGGGGACACTGCAACCGTCCTGGGACATGGCCACCACCCTGGGGACACTGCCAGCACCCTGGGACATGGCCACCACCCTGGGGACACTGCAACCGCCCTGGGGACACTGCAACCGTCCTGGGGACACTGCCACCGCCCTGGGGACACTGCACCACCCTGGGACACGGGCACCACCCTGGGGACACTGTCACCGCCCTGGGGACACTGCAACCGTCCTGGGACACTGCCACCACCCTGGGACATGGCCACCACCCTGGGGACACTGACACTGCCCTGGGACACTGCCATCCCCCCAGGGATACTGAGTCACTGCCACCACCCTGGGGATGCTGTCACCACCCTGGGGACACTGGGTCACTTCCACCAGCCCAGCCAGTCCTGCCCAGGGATGGGATTTGGGAATTCCGAGCCCTTCTGAGAGTGGGGATTTGGGGATTCCGAGCCCTCCCCAGGATGGCTCCGAGTCTCACCGCGGGCGGCGGGTGTCCCCGCGGGTGTCCCCGCGTGTGTCCCGGTGCGTGTCCCCTCGGCGGGTGGCAGCAGGGGCAGCGGGCGCGGCTCGCTCAGGACGCGGCCGAGCTCGGAGCAGAGCAGCGCGAGGGCGGCGGCGGCCACGGCGCGGTGCCCGTCCTGCTCCAGGAGATTCCCGGGGCTGCAACCGCCCCGGTCGGGAATGCCCCGGTCGGGAATGCCCCGGTCGGGAATGCCCCGGTCCGGAATGCCCCGGTCCGGAATGCCCCGGTCCGGAATGCCGCTCCTCCCGCGCAGGGACTGAGGGAATTCCCGCTCCTTCCCAGGGAGGGACTGCGGGAATTCCTGCTCCTTCCCAGGAGGGACTGCGGGAATTCCTGCTCCTTCCCAGGGAGGGACTGCGGGAATTCCCGCTCCTTCCCAGGAATGGGATCTTGGGAATTCCCGCTCCTTCCCAGGGAGGGACTGCGGGAATTCCTGCTCCTTCCCAGGTTGGCACTTTGGGAATTCTGAGCCCTTCCCAGTAATGGGATTTTGGGAATTCCTGCTTCTCTTCCCAGGAATTGGGTTTTGTGAATTCCCACTTCTTCCCAGGGATGGGATTCTGGGAATTCCTTCTCCTTCCCAGGAATGGGATCAGTGGGGTTTGGGAATTCTGAGCCCTTTCCATGGAGGGGATTTTGGGAATTCTGAGCCCTTTGCAGGGGATGGAATTTGGGAATTCTGTGCCCTTTCCATGGAGGGGATTTGGGAATTCCGAGCCCTTTCCACAGAGGGGATTTTGGGAATTCTGAGCCTTTTGCAGGGGATGGAATTTGGGAATTCTAAGCCCTTTCCACAGAGGGGATTTTGGGAATTCTGAGCCCTTTCCATGAAGGGGATTTTGGAATTCCAAGCCCTTTCCAAGGAAGGATCAGCAGGGTTTGGGAATTCTGAGCCCTTTCCACGGAGGGGATTTTGGGGATTCTGATCCCTTTGCAGGGATGGGATTCAGGAATTCTGAGTTGTTTCCAAGGATGGGTTTTGGGAATTCCTCTCCAAGGATGGGATTTTTCAGACCTCCAAGGTTTTCCCAGGGACGGACTTTGGGAATTCCAGGTCTTTTCTAGGGATGGGATTTTGGGAATTCTGAGCCCTTTCCAGGTGAAATGAGCAGGGTTTGGGGAATTCAGAACACTTTCCATGGAAGGGATTTTGGGAATTCCAAGTTGTTTCCAAGGATGGGATTTTGGGAATTCTGAGACCTTTCCAGAGTGAGGATTTGGGGAATTCCAAGTACTTTCTAAGGAATGATCAGCGGGGTTTGGGAATTCCCAGTAGTTTCCCGGGATTTGGGAATTCCAAACCCTCTCCAAGGAAGGGATTTTGGGAATTCCAAGCCCTTTGGTGGCGGGATCAGCAGGATTTTGGGAATTCCTTACCTGAGCAATCCCGGGACGCCGTTCCAGCAGCTCAGGTGGAGCCGGCGGCGCTTGACCAGGAAGGACAAGGCCAGGATCACGGCCAGCTGGAAGGGGATGGAAATCCATGGAAAAGGGGCCTGGGAATGGTGGGAATCCCATGGAAACCCCATAAATCCATGGGAAAGGGTCCTGGGAATGGTGGGAATCCCATGGTGACTCCATAAATCCATGGAAAAGGGTTCTGGGAATCATGGAGAATATGGGAACGCCATGGAGACCCCATAAATCCATGGAAAAAGAGACCTGGGAATGGTGGGAATGATGGGAATGATGGGAATAAGGGGATCTTCATGGAGGTCCCATAAATCCATGGAAAAGGGTTCTGGGAATCATGGAAAATATGGGAATGTCATGGAGACCACATAAATCCATGGAAAAGTGTTCTGGGAATGGTGGGAATGATGGGAATGATGGGAATCATGGGAACCCCATGGAGACCCCATAAATCTTTGGAAAAGGGATCCTGGGAATGATGGAAAATATGGGAACCCCATGGAGGTCCCATAAATCCATGAAAAAGGAACCTGGGAATGATGGGATTGATGGGAATGATGGGCCCCATGGAGACTCCATAAATCCATGGAAAAGGGTTCTGGGAATGGTGGGAATGATGAGAATGATGGGAATGATGGGATCCTCATGGAAGTCCCATAAATCCATGGAAAAAGAGACCTGGGAATGATTTGGGAGGAACTTTGGAGTTCTCGTCCCACAAGGAAGCGAAATCCCGGAAATCCGGGAATTCCGGGATGGCTTAGTGGGGAAATTCCATCCAAGATTTGGAATTTTGGGAATGGAATGTGGGGGTGCGGGATTGGGGTTTTTTTCCCGGGAATTTTGGGGTGGGGATGTCGGGGTGGATACTCACGGAAAGGGGAGCCATGACGGCGTGGTACAGCTGGGGGGAGAGCGTGGGGCGGCATTCCGGGATGGCGTCGGGAAAAAGGCTGGAAAAACGGAAAAAATCCCGGATTCGGGGGGGCTGGACCCTAAAAGGGCCGGGAAAAATGGGGGAAATGGGGGAAATCCCAGGTTTTGATGGGAATGAATCTGGGAATGACAGGGCAGGCCCAGGGCCGAAAATCCAGGAATGAATCTGGGAATGACCAAAAATCCCAGGATTTTTAGAGGGTCCAAAATTCAGGGAAGGGACATTTGGGGACATTTTGGGGATACTTTTGGGGGCATTTTGGGGGTATTTTTGGGACATTTTGGGGACACTTTTGGGGACACTTTTGGGGCCACTTAAGGGGACAATTTTTGGGGACATTTTGCGGCCACTTTTGGGGGCATTTTGGGGACATTTTTGGGCCACTTTGGGGACATTTTGGGGACACTTTTGGGGACATTTTGGGGACACTTTTGGGGACACTTTTGGGCCACTTTGGGGACATTTTTGTGGACCTTTTGAGGACACTTTTGGGGGCATTCTGGGAACACTTTGGGGGCATTTTGGGGACACTTTGGGGACAATTTTGGGTCCTTTTGGGCCCACTTTGAGACTATTTTGGGGACTTTTTGGGGCCATTTGGGGCCATTTTAGGGGACATTTTGGGGCCATTTTGGGGGACAATTTTGGGGACATTTTAGGGGACATTTTGGGGACAGTTTTGGGGGACAATTTTGGGGTCTTTTTGAGGCCACTTTTGGAGCCACTTTTGGGGACATTTGGGGACATTTTGGGGACACTTTTGGGGGCATTCTGAGGCCATTTTGGGGACATTTTAAGGGACATTATGGGGACACTTTTGGGGACATTTTGGGGACTTTTTGGGGACATTTTTGGGGACATTTTTGGGCCACTTTGGGGACATTTTAGGGACAATTTTGGGGACAATTTTGGGGACATTTTGGGGACATTTTGGGGCCACTCACTCATCGTGGGGCGCGGACTCCGTGGATTCGTAGATGTACCAGTCGGATCCCAAATCCTCGTCCAGGAAAATTCCCGGCTCCGGGGGGGAATCCCGAAATCCCACGGAGCCGTTGGGGGCCATGGCTGCCCCTCCCCCACCGGGACCCCTGCGGTTGGAAAAGTGGGAAAAACCCCGGGAAAGTGGGAAAAAAAACCCCAGGAAATGGGAAAAAAAACCCCAGGAAAATGGGAAAAACTGAGAAAAACCCTGGGAAAGTGGGAAAAAATGCCGGGAAAAATGGGAAAAACACAGGGAAAAACACCAGGAAAAGAGGGGAAAAAATGTGGGGAAAATTCTTGGGAAGGCAGGGGAAAATGCCAGGAAAAGAGGGATGGGAGCTGGAAAAATGGGAAAGAAGAGGTGAAAAGTGGGAAAAAAGCCAGGAAAAGAGGCAAAAATGCTGGGAAAAGGGATGGGGGATGGAAAAGTGGGAAAGAAGCTGGGAAAAGGGGGGAAGTGTGGGGAAAGGAGGGAAAACTCTGGGGGAAAAAATGAGAAAAGTGGGAAAAATGCCAGGAAAAGTGGGAAAAATGCCGGGAAAAGTGGGAAAAATGCCGGGAAGACGGCTCTGATCCCAAATCCCAGCTGATCCCCGCTGTTCCCGCAGCCGGGGCGGGGCCGCTCCCAGGGCCGATCCCGAGGCTCCGGAGCCGCTCCCGCCTTTGTTTGGGTTTTCCAGGGAATTCTCGGAGCTGGAAAAGCCGCGCGAAGGTCGCGGCGGGGGGAGGGGGAGGGACAGAGGCGCTGTCCCCAAAGTGCCACCAGCGGCGACGTGGTGAGCCCGGGAACTGTCCCCAGCGCCATCCCGGGAATTCCGGGGCAGTTTGGCCGGGATAAGGCCAGAAATGTCCCCAAGGGCCACCTGAGGGCTTGGGGACACCCCGGGATGGCCCTTCCCGGTGTCCCCAAGGGGCAGCAGGAGCAGCCTCGGGGACACCGCGGGGTTTGGGGACACCCCGGCTCTGGGATGTCCCCAATGTCCCCAGGGCTGTGAGGGGACAGCTGGGGCTGGCTCTGCTCCAGCGCTGGAATTCCCTCAGGATTGGGATCAGGATTGGGATTGGGATTGGGACGGATCCAAGAGATCCCCGCAGGTGCCCCCCAGCAGTGGCGCTGTCACCAAGTGCCACCAGCTGTCACCCCCTGGCACCGCTGGCACAGCGGCCCCGGCAGCTTTTCCTGGGATTTCCCCCGTGCCAGGATGGAAAATTTGGGATTTGTGCCTCCCTTCCCAAAAATCCACCATGGGAATCCATGGTCCTTGTCAGGGCGATCCCAAATCCCAAATCCCAAACCCCAGATCCCAAATCTCATCCCAAATCCCATCCCAGATCCCATCCTGGGCTTGGGATTTGGGAATGGGGTTTGGGATTTGGGATTTTGGGAATGGGGTTTGGGAGTTCCTGATTTTTTCAGCCTCCCAGGACACAGGGAACAGCTCATTCCCGATTTCCTGGGAACTCTCATTCCCGGCTCATTCCTGATTTTCCACCTCTGGAGCACCCCGGGAATTGTCGTGTCCCCCCCCCCCCCCCCATGGAATTGGATCCCTCAGCTCCTTCCTGACTCCCGAAATCCCAAAAAAAGAGGCGGGAACGCCAAGATCCCAGCGGGATCCGCATTCCCGGCCGGGCCCATCCCAGCTCCCGCGTTTTCCTTGGAATCCGATCCCGCCGCTCCTCCCGCGACCTTGGAGCGCTCCAGGGAAACTCCCGCCCATCCCCCAGCCCCTGCTCCCGGGAACTTCGGGATCCGGGAGAAAACCGGGAATGGGATCCTGGAGGGAATTCCCAGAATGAAACCGGGAAGGGGAAAAGGATCCGGGAGGGAATTCCCAGATCCTGGAATGAAAGTGGGAGTGGGAAAAGGGGATCCAGAATAAAACCGGGAATGGGATCCAGGAGGGAATTCCCAAGTCCTGGAATTAAACCAGGAGGGGGAAAAGGGGATCCAGAATAAAACTGGGAAGGGAAAAGGGATCCAGGAGAAAATTCCCAGAATAAGGCTGGGAATGGAGAGGGGATCTGGAGGGAATTCCCAGAATAAAACCAGGAATGGAAAAGGATCTGGGAGGAAATTCCCAGATCCCAATCCAGCTTTTAATCAAAATGATCCAAATTTCATTCCTGAGTTTTCCAGGGAATTCTTGGGCTGGGGGGTTGGGATCATCAGGAATTGCCCTTAATTCCCGATCCCTGCAAATCCCACAAGTGGATTTAGGATCAGATCCCACCCCGGCACCCCCCAAAGACCCAAACTGGGCCATCCCAAAACGATCCCAAAAAAGCTGCGGGAACAAAGGGCCGGAGCTCCTGAACCCCCAGAGCCTCTCCCAGGTTTTTGGGGGGAAAATCCTCTGGAAAAGCAGCCCTGGAGCGCTCCCGACCCCACAAACATCCCAGAGATTCCCAAGGGATTGAGGAGCTCCTGGAGGTGCTTTTCCCAACCCCATTCCAGAGCCCACCCCAAAATCCCTGTGGCTCCCCCATTCCCAAAATCCCGGGAGAGCCGGGAGCTGCTCCAGCTCTTCCCAGCCCCATTCCTGATCCCATTCCCAACCCCACTCCCAGCCCCATTCCTGATCCCATTCCCAACCCCATTCCTGATCCCATTCCCAACCCCATTCCCGTTCTCCTTGATCCCACCCCAAAATTCCCCCCAAAATCCTCAAAGTTCCCCCATTCCCAAAATCCTGGGAGCTGCTCCAGCTTTTTCCAACCCCATTCCTGACCCCATTCCCAATCCCAACCCCATTCCCAACCCTATTCTCAATCCTATTCTCAATCCCATTCCCAAACCCATTCCCAATCCCATTCCCGACCCCATTCCAAATCCCACCCCAAAATCCCCACAGTTCCCCCATTCCCAAAATCCTGGGAGCTGCTCAAGTTTTTCCTAACCCCCTTCCCGACCCCATTCCCAATCCCAACCCCATTCCCAACCTCATTCTCAAGCCTAATCCCAACCCCATTCCCAATCCCACCCCAAAATCCCCACAGTTCCCCCATTCCCAGAACCCTTGGAGCTGCTCCAGCTTTTCCCAAACCTCATTCCCAACCCCATTCCTGACCCCATTCCCAACCCCATTCCTGGTTTTCCTTGATCCCAGCCCAAAAATTCCCCCCAAATCCCTGCAGTTCCCCCATTCCCAGAACCCCGGGAGCTGCTCCAGCTCTTCCCAACCCCATTCTTGATCCCATTCCCAATCCCCTTCCCAACCCCATTCCCAACCCCCTTCCCATTCTCCTTGATCCCACTCCAAAATTCCCCCCAAATGCCTGCAGTTCCCGCATTCCCAGAATCCCAAATCCTGATCCTGGGATTCTGCAGCCCCCAGGGAAAGGGAACCCGGGGGTTAAACCCATGCTGGGGGTGGAATTTGGGATTTTTGGGGATTTTTGGGAATTCCCACAAGCTCCCTGGGCAGGATTTGGGTCCTCGGGGGGTGAAATCCCTGCCTGGGGGGGGGGGCGGAATTTGGGAATTTTTTTGGGATTTCTCTGATCCTGGAATGATGGAGACCTCAGGCCAAGGGAAACCCGGGGTTGAAATCTCTGCTGGGGGGTGGAATTTGGGAATTGTTTGGGATTTTCCTGATCCTGGAATGCCAGAACCCCCCGGGGGAAAGAGAAAACCGGGATGAAAGCGCTGCTGGGGGGGCGGGATTTGGGATTTTTTGGGGGAATTTTCCTGATCCTGGGAATCTGCAGCCCCCGGGAAAAGGGAAACTGGGGGTTAAACCCCTCGGGGGGGGGGGGCGGAATTTGGGATTTTTGGGAATTCCGGCACCCCCCGGGCTGGATTTGAGTCCGCTGGCGGTCAAATCCCTGCTGGGGTTGGGAGGGTCGGAATTTGGGAATTTTTTGGGGGGGATTTTTTTGGGGGGGAATTCCCGCACTCCCCGGGCAGGATTTGATCCCAAATTCCCAGCCTGGAATCCTCAGCCGAGCCGGGAGAGGAAACAACCCCGAGAGCTCGGAAAGGGAAGGAGGGAAAAAAAGAGGGAAAACCCCCCAAATCCCGGTTTACCTTTTCCTCCTCTCCTCCTTCCGGCCGCGCCTGCGACTGCCCCGCCGAGCCGGGCTTTGCTAAGCTCGGTCTAAAGCCCGGCCCGGCCCGGCCCGGCCATGCAGCTCGGGAGGCTCCGCCGGCTGCGGGAACTGCGGGAACTTTGGGAATTTGGGAAAACTTTGGGATCTTTATCCCCTGCATGGAGGCCTGGCCGGGGGCCAAGCGCGGCGCTGGAGGGATTTAAACGCGGCCCGGGGGGTTTGGGGCTGAGCTCGGGGGGGGGGGGGGGGAGGGAGGGGGCGGCTCCCGGCTTTTCCCGGGATTTGGGATTCGCTGGGATGGACGGGGAATGTCGGGAATGGGATGGGAACTGCGGGGTGAGGAGCGGAGAGCGATCCGCTCCCCAAATCCCAGAAATTTCTTGGGGTTTTTTGCGGGAATTTGGGGCCAAACCCCACCCCGGGATGGAGGGGGGAGCGCAGGGATCGGGATCGGGATCGGGATGATTCCACAGGAATCGGGATGATCCCACAGGGATTGGGATCGAGATCGGGATGATCCCACAGGGATCGGGATCAGGATCAGGATGATCCCACAGGGATCGGGATCAGGATCAGGATGATTCCACAGGGATCGGGATCGGGATGATTCCACAGGGATCGGGATCGGGATGATCCCACAGGGATCGGGATGGGCAAAACGGAGCCCGATCCTTTCCCCAGATCCCCAGGTTTTATTGGAATTTGTTGGGAATTTTAGGGAAAAGCCCCTTGGGATGGAGGGGGAAGGGCAGGGGGAGCGGATCCCAATCCTTTGCCATAAATCCCACAAATTTATCGGGGTTTTTTTTGGGAATCTGGGGCCAAACCCCCTGGGATGGAGGGGGAAGCCCATCCGTGGGATGGAGGGGTTGGAACGATCCCACAGGGATTGGGGTGGGCAAAGCTGAGCCTCTCCTTTTCCCTAAATCCCACAAATTTATTGGGATTTCTTGGGAATTTGGGGGCCAGACCTCCTTGGGATGGAGGGGGAGGGCAGGGATTGGGATGATCCCACAGGGATTGGGATGGGAACTTCCCTCATCCTTATTGAGATCCAGGGACAGCTGAGCCCGATCCTGTCCCCAAATCCCCAAATCCCACGGTTTTCTTAGGATTTCTTGGGAATTTCTGGATCCATTCCCCAAACCCTCCAGGTGTTTTTCTTGGGATTTTGCTTCTCCTGGCACATCTGGGAGAGGAATTTTGGGAAAAACATCCCTGGGATGGAGGGGGGAATGCAGGGATTGGGAGGATCCCACGAGGGTCAGGATGATCCCACAGGGATGGGGATGATCCCATAGAGATTGGGATGATCCCACAAGGATCAGGATGAGCCCACAGGGATGGGGATGATCCCACAAGGATTGGGATGATCCCACAGGGATGGGGATGATCCCACAGGGATGGGGATGATCCCACAGGGATGGGGATGATCCCACAGGGATTGGGAGGATCCCACGAGGGTCAGGATGATCCCACAGGGATGGGGATGATCCCACAGGGATGGGGATGATCCCACAAGGATTGGGATGATCCCACAGGGATGGGGATGATCCCACAGGGATGGGGATGATCCCACAAGGATTGGGATGATCCCACAGGGATGGGGATGATCCCATAGAGATTGGGATGATCCCACAGGGATGGGGATGATCCCACAAGGATCAGGATGAGCCCACAGGGATTGGGATGAGCCCACAGGGATCAGGATGCACAAAGCCGGGCCCGATCCTTTCCCCAAATCCCAAATCCCGCCATTTTCTCAGGATTTCTTGGGAATTCAGGGACGCCAAAGCCCGGGATCATCCCCAGGGATCCCACAGAGAACGTGGGAATGGGACAGAGAAGATTTTGGGATGCCGAGAGGGCGGGAGCGGCCCCAAGCCCATCCCCCATCCCACAAATCGGGGAAAAACCTGGGAATGCGGACAAATCCCCACGTGACGGCAAATCCCGGCAAAACTCATCCGGGTGGAAAATCCCGTTGAATTTTTAGCCCGAGCCTCGTGACCCCGAGGGATCTTTGGGATTTGTTTTGCTCTTCCCACTTTTCCCAGGGTTGGTTTTAAAGGGAAAACGCTGCTGGAGGATCCCGGAGGAGATTCCTGGGAGATGGCTGGAATTCCCAGTCCTCGGGGGTTTTCCTTAATCCCAAGTGAAAACGTTCCTGGGGAAATCCATCCCCATTCCTGGCAGGATCACCAAACCCCTCCAGATATCCTGGAAAAACTGGAATTCCAGGAATTCCAGGAGTTTGGGTTTTTTTCCTGGGAAAGGGGCTTGGAATTGGGGCTGCTGGGACCTCCAGGGTGGCCCTGGAAAAGCAGGCATGGGAAAAGCAGGAAAAGCATCCTGGATTATCCAGGGACACGTCCAGGGGTGGGAATTCCAGGGAATTCCCTTGGGACCTTCCAGCCATGGGGAATTCCCATTTTTCCAGTTTTATCCCGGAGAGCTGGACAAGGATCCAGGGAATTCCAACATCACCCGTCGCACCCTCATCCCAATTCCATGGGATCCTCATCCCAATTCCATGGGATCCTCATCCCAGTTCTGTGGGATTCCATGGGATGTTCATCCCCATATCCGTGGAATCTTCATCCCAATTCCCACATCATCTTCATTCCAAATTCCATGGAATCTTCATCCCAATTCCTGCCTCATCCTCATCCTGATTTCCATGGAACCCTCATCCCGATTTCTGTGGGATCCTCATCCCAAATTCTCTTCTATCCCAGTTTCCAACTCGTCTCAATTTTCAGCCCATCCCAGTTCCCTCCTCATCCCAAATTCCATGGAATCCTCATCCTGATTCCCACCTCACCCCAAATTCTGTGGCATCCTCATCCCAAATTCCGCCTCATCCCGATTTCCAACTCCTCCCAATTTCCATGGAATCTTCATCCCAATTTTTGCCTCATCCCCATCCCGAATTCCACCTCATCCTCATCCCAATCTCCATGGGATCCTCATCCCAATTCCGCCTTATCCCGACTCCCACCTCATCCCGATTTCTGCCTCATCCTCATCCCGAAGGACCAGGAGGCTTCCAGGGAGGTGTTGGATTTACTTGGGAATTCCAGCCAAGGGATTTTGGGGCTGGGATTTTGGGATCAGGAATTTGGGGGGGGTCAAGAATTGGGGCTGGAATTTTGGGGCCGGAATTCCGGCTCGGTGCCTCGCAGGTGCCTGAGGAATCCCCCAGAAAAATCCCAAACCTTCCCTCCCCGCGGCCTCCGGGGCCATTTGATCCCAAAGCTTTTCCCTCCCCCGGGATAATCCTGTTGTTTCAGGCCTGGAATGTGGGATTTTCATGGAATGTGGAGCTGTCTGGGACAGGAGCCACCTGCGGGCCCGGCTCGCCTTTCATCCCGAAAAATGTGGGAACTTCATCCCAAAAAAATGTGGGAACGGGCCCTGGAGGAGGCTCCAGCATTCCTGAGAAACCCTGGAGTTCCAGGGAATGGGATGGATCAGGGATGGATCCTGAATTCAGACATGGCTGATCCAGAATTTGGGAATCTCTCCCTGAATTCCCAGGATCTGGAATTTGGGAATCTCTCCCCAAATCCAGACGTGGCTGATCCAGAATTTCCAGTCTTTCCCTGAATTCCCAGGATTTGGAGGATCCAGAATTTGGGAATATGTCCCTGAATTCCTAGGATCTGGAATTTGGGAATCTCTCCCTGAATTCCAGCAGGGCTTGGGGTGTCAAGAATTTGGGAATCTTTCCCCAAATTCCCAGGACTTGGAGGATCCAGAATTTGGGAATTCTCCATTACAGCCTCAGGAATTCTGGCTTCTCTGAGGTCCCGGAGCCCTGAAATCCCAGGAATTCTGAATTCCGGTGCCACATCCGTCGGTTCCGCGCTCCGGGCGGGAATTCCACTCTGGCTGATGGATGGGAAAGGCCTCAGCACCGGGATAGTGATTTCCCATCATTTCTCCAGAGCCTTGGGATGATGAATTCCCGGGAATTGGAACCTTTGGATGATGAATTTCTGGGAATTGGAGCCTTTGGATAACGAATTCCCAGGCACGGAGCGACTGCTGCCGCAGAATCCAGGATTATCCCATGGATCATTCCCAGCAGCAGGGAGGGAATAAGGGAGGGGGGGGAAGGAAAGGAGGGAAAAAATGAGGGAAAAAAATGGGAAAATGGAGGGGGAATGAGGGGGAGACGGAAGGGAAAACAAGGGGAAAAGAGAGTGGGAAAAAGGAGGGGAGAAAAGAGGGGGAAGAGGGAAATGGTGGGGGGAACAAGTGGGAAAACATGGGCAAAATCAGGGAAAATGAGGGGGGAAAAGAAGGAAAAAAGAGGGAATAAAAGGGTGGGGAACAGGAGGGAACAAAGGGAAAAAAGGGGGGGAAAAAAGGAAAAGTGGGGGAAAGGAGGAAAAATGGTGGGGGAAAAAATGGGGGGAATCTTGGGAAAAAGGAGGGGGGAAAGTGGGGAAAAGGAGGGGGGGAAAAGTGGGAATTTGGGATTTGTGGAGCTTCCAGGGGTTGGAGAATGGGATCAAAGCCGCTCCTGGCTTCGCTCGTGTCGGGGTTTGCCCCTCTGGATTTTCCATGGAAAAATTCCAGCTCCTGGAGATTCTGGGGGTTTGGAAAATGGGATCAATCCTCTCCTGGTTCATTGGGATTTTCCATGGAGCTCCTGGGATTCCTGGAGATTCCAGGGGTTTGGAAAATGAGAGAAAAATCCCAGGGAAGAAGAGGGAAAACCTTCCCTGGGAGCAGGATGGGAATGGGCCGGCACAGAGCAGGAATCCACTTTTATTTTCCCTAAAAATGAGGGGGGAAAAGTCCTTGGATGGAAAAGCTGGAAAATCTCCAGGTTTTCCATTGGCTTGCCTGGAAAAGCACAAATTCCCAGATTTAATTCCCACAATTTTCCGGCATGGCGGCCCTGGAAGTGCCACGGGAGCAAAGGGAAAGTGGGGCAGGAGGGGGAGGGGACGGGAGAATTCTGGGAAGAGAATTCCAGGTGGGAACAGGGACGAATTCCATTACGGAACAGGTGGATTGGGAATCGGCCCCAGAATTGGGAAGGAAAATGAATTTGGAGATTTGGAATCCTGAGGCCATTCCCGATGGATCTCCAGGGAAATTCCGGGAGTTGGCATGGGATGGAAGGAGGAGGGAACGGATGGAAAAGTGGTGGGATCGTTAACGAGCTCTGTTCCAGGGGGAAATTCCCTAAAAATTGTAATTACGAGGAAATAAACAGAATTTATCCAGCTCAGCCTGGATCCGAGGGAAAATCCAGCCTGGATCCAAGGAAAATCCCAGATGGATCCAAGGGAAAATCCAGCCTGGATCCAAGGAAAAATCCAGCCTGGATCCAAGGAAAAATCCAGCCTGGATCTAAGGAAAAATCCCGGCTGGATCCAAGGAAAATCCTGCCAGGATCCAGAGAAAAATCCCAGCAGAATCCAAGGAATAATCCAAGGAAAATCCAGCCTAGATGCAAGGGCAAAATCTGAGGGAAAATCCTGGCTGGATCCAAGTGAAAATCCTGGCCAGATCCAAGTAAAAATCCCAGCTAGATCCAAGGAAAAATCCCAGCTGGATCCCAGGAAAATCCTGGCCACATCCAAGGAAAAATCAATCCAAGGGGAAATCCCAGCCTCAATCCAGGGGAAAGTCCCAGCTGGATCCAAGGAAAACTTCCATCCTTGGATGGCGTTTTCCAAGGACTTTTGGGATTTTCCAGCAGATCCAGAACATTCCAGTGTTCTCCTCCCATCCCACTCCTGGCAGCTCTGAGGAATCCGAGATGGGAAACCTTGGAGCTGATGGGAAATCATCCATGGAAAAGGGATGGATCCAGTTGGGTTTTCCCTTTTCCCAGGATCCAGCCGGGTCCGGGAGCTGCGTTTTCCCCATCCGGACGCTTTTCCCGGTTTTCCACCCCTGGAGCCAGGCCGGGGCTGCTCCTGGAATTAACGGGGCCAAAATGAGAATTCCAGGGTCTGATCCAGTCAATGGAAATGGGAATGGAGATGGGATCGGGAATGGGGCAGATCCAGAGGGATGGGATGGGATGGGATGGGATGGGATGGGATGGAGCAGATCCATAGGGATGAGATGGAACAGATCCATAGGGATGGGATGGGAGCAGATCCATAGGGATGGGATGGGGCAGATCCATAGGGATGGGATGGGGCAGATCCATAGGGATGGGATGGGGCAGATCCATAGGGATGGAGCAGATCCAGAGGGATGGGATGGGGCAGATCCATAGGGATGGGATGGGAGCAGATCCATAGGGATGGGGCAGATCCATAGGGATGGGATGGGAGCAGATCCATAGGGATGGGATGGGAGGCAGATCCATAGGGATGGGATGGGAGCAGATCCATAGGGATGGGATGGAACAGATCCATAGGGATGGGATGGGAGCAGATCCATAGGGATGGGATAGGGCAGATCCATAGGGATGGGATGGGAGCAGATCCATAGGGATGGGGCAGATCCATAGGGATGGAGCAGATCCATAGGGATGGGGCAGATCCATAGGGATGGGATGGGAGCAGATCCATAGGGATGGGATAGGGCAGATCCATAGGGATGGGGCTGTCACAGAATTTGCTGGGATGTCCCAAGGGATCCATTGGATTTCAGCATCCCAGGCTCTGGGATATCCCGACCATTTTTTGGGATGTCCTGGCCGTACTCCAGGATATCCTGGCCCAATCCCAGGACATCCTGGCCGTTCTTTGGGATGGCCTGGCTGGATTCCAGGATATCCCAAGCCCGGGATGCTCCAGCCCCTCCCCCTCCCTCCCGTGTGCCGACGCCGCCTGTTTAAATCCGTTATTCCCGTTATTCCCGTTATTCCGCTCCGGGCGTTTAGCGCCGTGATCGGAGCCTGGGGAGCCATCAGGCAGGAAAAGCATTCCCAGCCTCTCCATCTTCCTCCGGAATTTATGGAGTCTCGGGAGTGGGATAAAGCTGCCACGCTCCCAACAGCCGCTCATAAATCACCGGCAGCGGGGAGGGCGCCCAGCAGCCGCTGCTCCTGGATCGCTCCCGGATTTGTCCTGGATTTAGCCTGGATTTATCCCAAATCACTCCCGAATTTATCCAGGATTGCTGCTGAATTTATCTGGAATCACTCCCAGCTTTATCCCGAATCGCTCCTGGATTTGTCCTGGATTGCTCCTGGATCCTTCCCAGATTTATCCCGAATCGCTCCCGGATTTATCCCTGACAGTTCCCAGATGTATCCCAGATTTATCCCAAATCACTCCTGAATTTATCCAGGATTGCTGCTGAATTTATCTGGAATCTCTCCCAGATTTATCCCGGATCGCTCCTGAATTTATCCCGGATTGCTCTCGAATTTATCCAGGATTGATCCTGGGTTTATCCTGGATCACTCCCAGATTTATCCCAGATTGCTCCAAGATTTATCCTGGATCCTTCCCAGATTTATCCCGAATCGCTCGTGGATTTATCCCTGGCAGTTCCCAGATGTATCCCAGATGGCTCCTGGATTTATCCCAAATCGCTCCCAGGTTTATCC